>NC_139712.1:21849436-22219436 GCF_964188405.1 Protomyctophum parallelum | reverse complement strand
CAGTTCTACGTGCGTGTATATTTATTCCATGGTTGTGTGTGTAGTTTCAGCTCTACGTGCGTGTATATTTATTCCATGGTTGTGTGTGTAGTTTCAGCTCTACGTGCGTGTATATTTATTCCATGGTTGTGTGTGTAGTTTCAGCTCTACGTGCGTGTATATTTATTCCATGGTTGTGTGTGTAGTTTCAGCTCTACGTGCGTGTATATTTATTCCATGGTTGTGTGTGTAGTTTCAGCTCTACGTGCGTGTATATTTATTCCATGGTTGTGTGTGTAGTTTCAGCTCTACGTGCGTGTATATTTATTCCATGGTTGTGTGTGTAGTTTCAGCTCTACGTGCGTGTTGGAGGCTGAGTCGGGTGGTTTCCGCTGCGACGCCTGTCAGGTTGGACACGAGGGGAGATACTGCGAGAGGTGAGTGTCGCTGCACGCTGTGAGCTTGTAGATCTGCTGCTCTGTTATAGCCAAATAGCCAAGGTTTAAATAGGGCTGGAGTGGTTAAATAGGGCTGGAGTGGTTAATTGCATGTCAACAATAATCAAAATCTACAAAGTATAAGAACTATTAACTAAAGTTTTCAGATAATTGCAGCGGAGTAAAAAGTACAATATGTAGTGGATATGTATAGTCTTTTATGCAGTTTTTTAAAACGTTTTTATGTCCTTTTTATTTTTGTATAAGCTCCACTGCACATGTTGAGCTACGTATGACAGAGACTCACTCATGAGTCTAAAAGATTCTTTATATTACCTGTATGTTTATTTATATTATTATATTTTCAGCATGCAACTAATTGTAAAATGACTTAGACTGGATCTCTTGTCCACTAGTCCCTTCCTGTAACATTTTAGTCTAGTTTTTAGTTGAATAAAACTAAGACTAAATATATTGACAATTTTGTCATCATATTTAGTCTTAGTTTTAGTCGTCATAGCTTAGTTTTCATTCAGTTTCCATTTAGTTTTCGTCAGTGAAAAAAGGTAGTCGACGGACATTTTTCGTCTTAGTTTTAGTCGACGAAAACAACACTGGTACCAGTAGAACCTTGAACACACACACACAAACACACACACACACACACACATCACGGTGTCGCTTTGCTCGTTTGTCCTGCAGGTGTGCCGCCGGTTTCCACGGCGACCCGTCGTCTCCAGGGGGCGGGGCGTGCTCGCCGTGCGCTTGTGGGCGGGGCTCGCTCAGCGACCTCTGCGACCCCGCCACGGGCGGCTGTCAGTGTAAGGCCGGGTTCAAAGGTCATCTCTGTGACCAATGTGACGACAGGTCCACCCTGGAGGGGGACCAGTGTGTATGTGAGTATAACCATGACAATGCGCACGTGCATGCATGCACGAATCTGACCTCGGGTCAGAATGGAAAACTGTCGGGATGTAGAAGACATGTTTAGAATCTGATCTCAGGTCAGAATGGGTAATAACTCTGCCTGTCTGTCTGACTGTCTCCCGCCCAGCCTGTGATGACGAGTGTACGGGCGTGCTGTTGGACGACGTGGAGGCGCTCCAGGGGCTCGTCCTGTCGGTGAACGTCAGCGGCCTCGCCCTCGCTCCCTACAGCCTGCTGGTGGCGCTGGAGAGGCAACGCGGAGCCATGCAGGTACACGCAGCTGTGTTAGATCAGCATGTTTTTGCTTGATTGATTGATTGATTGATTGATTGATTTGTGGCTACAAAACACACACAGAGAAAAGGAAGGGGAGAAACAGTGACAAAAAACAAAAACAAAAATCACACCCGTGTGAACTGAGTGGTGCAACTCCCCCCCCCCCCCCTCTCTATCTCTCTCTCTCTCTCTCTCAATCTCTCTCTCTCATTAGCAGGCAACAGTGCAGCACTCTCTCTCTCTCTCTCTCTCTCTGTTTCTGGCACAACAGCGCCCCTACTGGTACTAATAGTCATACTGGTGCTCATGAACCAACACATAGGTACACAGGTGAACACGGACATTGCTGTTCCTTGGAGTGGTTGTACCACTCAAACAAAACGAAAGTATTTACAATGTCACTGAGGTGAACGGAAAGTCGAAACGAGACGGATTTTGGACCGTGACCAAAAGAGGAGGAACAAAACACATTTTCGTACTTTCTTGGCATGGAAATGAAAGCGTCAACTCAGCGACTTTTCTAAAATACGTACAATAGCTAAAGTATAACATAATGCTTAACCCATTCTGAACTAAGCATTGTGTATTTATGTTATAGAAAAATAGCAGACCTACAAGCTTGTAAGGTCTGCTAGTTTTGAAAAATCGTGAAAATGCGGCACAAATCATTGAATATATATTCTTTCAGAAGACTTTTTTTTTTAAATTTCGACGTCAGGTTTAAATGGGTTAAAAAAACCCGCCCCGGGATAAACGAGAGCTTTCTTCACATGGCAGTTATGACTGCAGTCATTCTTGTTTTTTCATTCTTGTTTTTTTGGGAGTGTTTGTTTCTGTTCAGTCCAACTCCTCTCGTGTGCTGCCTGGTTGAGGCGCTTCTGGGCGAGACACATATTATACTTACACCCCGCAACCCGAGATAACAGCTAACATAAAACAAGCTCACTGTGTTGGTGTCAGGTGGGTGTTGGTTGAGAAATAAAGGTGTGGTTTTCATCAGACCGTGTTGCTAATAAAGGTTTGTTGTTTTTCAGGCTGGCATGTCGGGGGTTAACAACAGGTCAGATGGGGTGCAGAGTTCAGAGGAGAGGATGACGGCGCTGGCATCGGACGTCACAGCTCTGCTACAGCGGGTACAGCACGCACGCACGCACATGCACGCTCTGTACATTTGCTTTTCCTCCACTACAATTATTTAAAACTTTACTTACTAGTTACTTTGTTAGATTTGTATCATTATTTAAAAAGAAAATGAAAAAAGAATGAAAGAAAAATTAAAAACACTTCAACCCTACAGTGTACATTTGAAAATAGTCAATCTACAAGCTCACAATGCTTCCAGCACTGCACAGTGCACACAAGCATTATATTGCATGGCTGCCATCAAAGAAGGATTTAGTAGTATGCATCTGAAAATATTCTGGTTTGTGTGGGACATGTTGCATTATGTCTGTTTTGATCCGTTTTGATTGGCCAGGCTGTCAATCTGTCATCCGAAGCGGAGGAAATGGGCGCGGCCGCCGCCCAAAGAGTCTCCCAGGGTGCACTGCTGCTGGACAAAATCGGCACACTCAAAGAAAGCATCCAGGGTAACAACAGCAACAGCAATACAATTCAACAATAATAACACTTAACAAACTACAGCCACACTGTATTTTAACCCCACTAAACCCCAAAAAGTGACAACGTATGAACTATTGACAAAATAATAGCAAAGGCTAATGCTCCGCCCTCATGCTAACCGTCTGTCTCCTGATTGGTACCATGCAGTGCTGGTGGTGGAGGCTGGGCTTCTCAACCGCACCCAGGAGGAGGAGCTGGAGTGGGCCAATCACACTCTTCTGCTGGAGGAAGTGACCGCCATGTTGGATGACATCGGCGCCGTCAATCTCACACGGGCCAACGCCACCGTTACTGACGAGCACAGGTGTGTGTGTGTGTGTGTGTGTCTTTAATTGTCAAATTATGAATTTATATTAAATTTCATGTCATATAATATTGTATTAATATGTTCTGTCTGTCTGTCTGTCTGTCTGTCAGCCTGTCTGTGTCAGCGCTCCAGACGGTGCAGTCGGACTTCCTGGCCAGCAGGGCGGCGACAGAGCGGCGCAGCGAGCGGCTGTCTCTCTCCCTGACGCGGCACGCACACGCCCTGCAGCACGCGCGCACGCTGCTGCACGGCGCGCACGCGCGCAACAACCACACGCACACTCTGCTGGACGGCGCGCACGCACAGCTGCAGCAGTACCAGGTTAGTGTTTAGCACGCACGCACTCTGCACGCACGTGACGCACGGAATGCATTTGTACCGCTATACTGGTGAGGACGTCTGCCAATGTTTCATTTACTGCAATGTAGAAACACTCCCTCTCTCTCTCTCTCTCTCTCTCTCTCTCCCTCTCTCTCTGCTTGTACTGTCATATAGTCTCTCTACCAAGGTCTGATGTTGGTGAATGAGTCGCTGGAGATGGAAGAGTTACTGACAGACGCCTTCAGTCACACCGAATACCTGCTGCACATCAACACTACTGCTGTAAGATGCACGCACACCCACACACGCACGCACGCACGCACGCCAAAGATGAATACTATAAGGATGCACCGAATGGGACATTCTTGGCCGAAACCGAATACCGAATATAGGAAACAGTTGGCCGAAAACCGAATAGCTAAACATGATTCATATTATTATATCTTTTGATGTACCAGTTGTTGTACCACTGCTGTCATGGCTGTCTACAACATGTCTATATGGCTGTACCTTGGCTGTAGACTATATGATAAATGGCAAAAGACATGATTTACATTTTGATCGTCACAACAAAACGGTTGGTTACGAAAGGTAACCGCCGGTTCATTGATGTTTCGGTTTCTGGCTCTAAAATTAACCACCGATTCGGCCGAATAGTTTTGGTGAATCCATAATAATAATAATAATAATGTTTGCAGCAGTTGGAGGGTTACGCTGAGGAAATGGACCAGTGGCGCCCCCTGTTGAGGAAACACGTGGACGCACTGGTGATGGGACTGAAGAGAACCAATGCGCTGAACGCGGTGTACCAGTCTGAAGAGCACGCACGCACCCTGCACGCACTCACACACAACTTCACCAGGTACGCACGCACACCCTGCACGCACTCACACACAACTTCACCAGGTACGCACGCACACCCTGCACGCACTCACACACAACTTCACCAGGTACACACGCACACACACACACCCTGCACGCACTCACACACAACTTCACCAGGTACACACGCACACCCTGCACGCACTCACA
The DNA here is from genome assembly GCF_964188405.1 of Protomyctophum parallelum. Lineage (NCBI taxonomy): Eukaryota > Metazoa > Chordata > Actinopteri > Myctophiformes > Myctophidae > Protomyctophum > Protomyctophum parallelum. The sequence goes on along the minus strand of NC_139712.1, from coordinate 22,214,534 downwards.
CACAACTTCAAAAAGTATCCTTTTTCAAACTGCAAAGTGTTTGTATCATAGAAATCCACCGTAGACATGTTATGAGCTATACTTTCTGTCAAGACATTCTGTGCCGTGATACATTTATAAAGTGTTGGAGTCAGTGAATCATGGATAAAAACATTATAATGAATTTAACTATAATGTTCCTTTAAAGCTATGTATGTAACTTTCCTGTTCTTCTCTCTCTCTCTCTCTCTCTCTCTCTCTCTCTCTCTCTCTCTCGCTCTCTATCTCGCTCTCTCCAGCTCTCTAGCTCTGTTGTGTAACACGTCTCGGTACAGCATCGCTGGTATCCATGGCAACAGCAGTGTCAGCTCAGCACTAGAGGGCGCTCTGGAGACGGCAGTGCAGGCCGACGAAGCGGCAACACACACTCTGAACACGGTACGCATGCACGCGCACACACACACATACACACAAACGCACGCACGCACGAACACTACGTGTACAACTACGCGGCATGCATGAACAGTGCATTCTATTGTTCTATTGGCTGACTGCGTGTTTCATCTCTGTCTCAGACGGTCCAATCGGAGCAGCCGCTGGCCGCAGTGGGCAGGGCAGCCGTCAATCTCAGCCAATCCGTGCTGGAACAGAGCCGACGTGTCAACATCTCCGCCCACGGTCAGTCAACCCCGCCCTCTTTGATTTCATCACTCTCTCTACCTGGAAAGTGTTTTTTTCTATCATTTGTATCCCACGATTTTGCAAACCATTTTTTTCACCCAATAACTGAATATTATTTTCTGGTGTGTGTAGACCTGCAGATGAAAGTCACCAAGGCGGCAACTCGACTGGGATTGGTCAAAGAGGGTATCTGTAATGCCAGCCAGTTGCTGTCGCAACCAATGAGCAAGCTTGGCAGCCTCGGAAATGGTGAGAGGTTCCGCCCACTGTCAGATAGATAGATTGCAATTTCACTTGATGATTCATTGACATACAAATAATTACGATTAACGTTTATGGCTTTATTGTGTTTTTGACTCTTGGCTTTAGAAACAGCATATCGTTGCTGTCAGAAGGAAACCTCATAACTCCATTTTTGAAGTTTTAGATTTGTTTTGGGTGTAAATCAGTGGTATTGAACACCCTTTACGTCTGGGTGTTGTTTCGAAAATATTGAACCAATGGAAAGTAGTAAAAAGTGCTTTGGACAAAACCTCTTAACTCCATTGGACCCTCCAACTGTCTGCTAAAGCAACTAACTCCATCACCTCTCCCCCTCTCATGGAAGTAATTGACAATATATAAAGCTACAACACCAACTTTGATGAGGCGGTATTGCTTTGTTTTAAAAATATAAGGTTTTCTTAATTTCCAGAACATTTTATATTTTTCATTTCCTGAAAAATGAACCTTTTGGAGTTATGAGGTTCCCTCCCGACAGCAGAGATATGAGAAATAACGTTAATTTGTGAAGACATGACTGAAATATTTAATAACTTTAGACTTTCAAATGAATAAAATAGCAGAACTAGCAGATCTACAAGCTTGCTTGATTGATTGATTGCTTGCTTGCTTGATTGATTGATTGATTGATTGATTGATTGATTGCTTGCTGTGCGACAGACTCCAGATCAGTGATACAGGAGGCGAGGCAGCAGGTTGCAGTAGCTCAGTCGGACCTGCAGGAGTCGCTCCAGAGGCTGGACCAACTCACCAAGCGACTGGAGCTCTCTTCTTCTGTGGTGGAGCAGACCAGCGCTAACGTTAGCCGCGCAAACGCCATGATGTCACAGTCACATACGACCGGTAAATAATACACACTATCGCACGCACACACGCACATAAGTTAAAACCTATGGTAGAAGAAGTACTCCAATTTCTTTACTACTTAAGAATAGTACTTGAGTAAAGTCCACTACCGAGGCAAACAAATGCACACACACACTCACACAACAAAACTGCTTTAACACTTCCTGGTTTCCTTTCTTTCACAGCCAATGAGGCGCAGAGCAAGCTGCACGAGGCGGAGCTTCGCACGGAGCGGCTGATTGACAGAATAAAGCCGCTGAGGATTCTGGGAGAGACTCTGTCCAGGAACCTCTCTGACATCAGGCAGCTGATCAACCAGGCCAGGAGACAGGCTGCTTCGGTACGCAACTACGCACGCACGCACACACGAATGCCCACACCCACACACCTACACACACCCAGAGCCCCCTTTTCCACCAAAAGAGAACTTTAGTTCTAGAACTGGTTCGGTTCAGTACCACGGTGCTTTCACAGAACCGGCGGACATTTTTTTGGTTCCATGAGATCCGAACGAAAACCTTTTAGGGTTCTGAACCAATCCATGTTCAGTGGAAACACTAGTCTGGACCGGTTCAATATTAGGCCGGGGGAATGGAACCGAACAGATTCAACCCTGGGGGAAAAGAGAGGCCACAGATAAAAGTTCTCTGTAGTTCTCAGTCGACATGACATGCTGGGTTTCATTTGGATAACCAGCATGCGTGAGAATAGCCGATCTACAAGCCCACCACGATGAGGTGGTGGGCTTGTAGGGGGGGGATAAGGGTACCTCATGGCAACAGAGGTGTTGTGATGTGAGTCATCTATTATACAGTATGAACATGAACTAATATTCTGTCTGTCTGTCTGTCTGTCTGTCTGTCCGTCCAGATCAAGGTGGCGGTGCAGTCGGACAGGAACTGCGTGCGTTCGTACCGGCCGGAGGTCGGCACGTCCAACTTCAACAGCGTCAGTCTGACGGTGAAGACGTCTCAGCCCGACAACCTGCTCTTCTACATGGGCAGCAGCACCCAGGTAACACACGTGCACGCTCACACACACACACACACACACAGGTTGTTTCGCTTTTACTCGCGAGGACGTAAGAAGTTTAGGTCCCCGATTCTTTCTTTTTTTTCTTTCAGTTTCAGTTTCAGTTTATATTCAACCACCCTAGGGGAATTATTTGACAGCTGCTGAAAGTTGGGGTACCATACAACCATTAAGGCAAAATGTTCTCAATTTCATTCTGCTTTAAGTAGCATGTGACGTGTCAAACTAGGGGGTTTTCATCATTCTGAATCCATTCCAAGCATTAGTTTTGCACAAAAAATACTTCTTGGGCTAAAAACGGTCATAGCCGTCATCACAATGTGATGAAGTCAGCACATTTGGGCATATTTGGGCAAGTGGCTATGGCCAAACTAGGTGGGTCTATGGACAACTTTCAGCAGCTGTCAAATATTCCCCTAGGGTGGTTGAATAGAAACCAATGTGGGATATGTTAGTAGACACGTTTACAAACACATTGGTGAAGAAAATTCTTGGTAAGAAATGTATTCCCAGATTTGACGTTATTCTGATAATATTCCCTGATTTATTAAGGTGGACTACCTGGCGGTCCAGATGCATGCTGGGAAGGTGTCCATGCTGTGGGACGCCGGCTCGGGAGCCAGCCGCGTGGAATATCCACACCTGCTCATCAGCAACAACAAATGGACCCGGATCAACGCTACCCGGTGTGTACACACGCGCTCACGCTCTCACGCACACACACACACACACACACACACACACACACACACACACACACACACACACACACACACAGTATGGTTATAATAGTTTGGGTCTACTCTAAGTGTAACTAAAGTCAATGTAATGGTCACATTTTCTACTCTAAGTGTAACTAAAGTCTGATGTAATGGCCACAGGTACGGGGGGCGTGGCTCTCTGTCCGTCTACCAGTTGGAGGAGGCGAAGTCTGCGCCGTTGCCCGTGGCAACGGGGGCGTCGCCGGGCCCCGCCCGAATCCTGGACGTGGACAACAACACTCTGATTCACATCGGAGGTCTACCGGCACACGCACGCCGTGGGGGAAAGGTCCCCTCGGCAGTGACCCAGAGCAGCTTCGAGGGGTGTCTGGGAGAGGTGTCGGTCAACGGGAGGAACGTGGGACTGTGGAACTACGCTCTGAGAGAGGGAACCTGCAGCGGGTGTTTCACCAGGTAATGATGTGTGGGCCGCGTGCGAGGTGCCGTCAGCGCCCAGGATTACATTAGATAATTGACACTGGGTGGGAAAGAAATGGGTTGCAAAATCGTGGGATAAAAATTACAAACAAAAACAAAAAAAAACCAAGAGGATGGCTTCAGTCCCATGTCATTCACGGCGAGCACGGTGGGTGTAACTATGAGTCACATAACGATGACGACGTGTCTCTCTCTCTTCATAACGATGACGACGTCTCTCTCTCTCTCTCTCTTCCAGCCCGCAGTCGGAGGAGACGGCGTTCCACTACGACGGAACGGGGTATTCCGTCGTGGTGAAGTCGCTGCGGTCCACGTCGACGTCGGTCATCCTCCTGTTCAAGACGCTGTCTCCTAACGGGCTGCTGCTGTACCTGGCGTCCAATGGGACGGTAAGATGACGCACGCACACGCGCACGCACTCACACACACACACCAGTGTTGTTTTCGTCGACTAAAACGATGACAAAAAATGTTCGTCGACTACCTTTTTCCACTGACGAAGACTACATGGAAGCTAAATAAAAACTAACCTACGATGACTAAAGCTAAGACTAAATATACTGACAATTTTGTCAACAAATGAAAACTAGACTAAAATGGAAGGGAAGGGACTAGTGGACAAGAGATCCAGTATGAGTCATTTTACGCATGAAATAGCAGATCTACAAGTTCACAACGCGTCGCAGTGCGACACGTTGTGAGCTTGTAGATCTGCTATAGTGTAAAATCAGTCATTACGACGGCATCAAGGCCCACCAAAATACATTTTAGTCGACTAAATCAACTGTAGATTTAGTCGACTAAAATCTTATGATATTATAGTTGACTAAAACTAGACTAAACACTAAAACATTCCAGGTGACTAAAATGTGACTTATTTTTTTTTAAAGCTATTGAAGAGACAATGACTAAAACTAAAAATCTAAATGTGCCGCCAAAAACAACACTTACACACACACACACACACACACACACACACACACACACACAATACAGGCGGTACATTATTGATGATGATGATGATGATGATGATGATGTGTGAACTTCCTGTTTGGTATACAGAGGGACTTCCTGTCCATTGAGCTGGTTGATGGGCGTGTCCGGTTGACCTTTGACCTTGGGGGAGGAGCTCTGACCATGACCTCCAACACGGCGTACAACACCGGAGTTTGGTTCAAGATCACCCTGCAGAGAAACAAACGCAAAGGTACACGAATACCACTATTTACTACTGCTACCACTGAAAAAGGGGTTCCCGCCCCAAAATGGGTTAAAATCACTGTGTAACAAAAGAAGCGTGGGTCGTGATTTGACACGTTGTTAAACAAGAAAAAGACAATGCCTGGTTCTGAAAGATGTTATTAAGGTCACTCGGGTGCTACGATACGTAATTATGTAACGGTATTTCTACATTGTACTTGTACTTAAGTACAGACCGACAGACAGACAGACAGACAAGCAGACAGACAGACAGACAGACAGACAGACAGACAGACAGACAAGCAGACATAAACATAACCTCCCGTTCCATGTGGGGTGTCCAATAGGCTACCTGTCCATCTGGGCGGCCGACCAATCGTCGGAGAAGGAGGTTTTGGAGGCGGAGTCTCCGGGGACCTCCGCCGATCTCAACCGCTCCGACCTCGACCCCATCTACATCGGAGGACTTCCTGCCTCTCGGCCAATCAGGTAAGTCTTGAGCGTGACCCCATGCACCCACCATGCACCGCGTCTGGAGATCAATAATCGCACAGACCTTTATTTACCTTTGATTAATTGTGTGTGTGTGTGTGTGTGTGTGTGTGTGTGTGTGTGTGTGTGTGTGTGTGTGTGTGTGTGTGTGTGTGTGTGTGTGTGTGTGTGTGATTGCACGCGTGCTTTACAGGAGGCAGGTCGTGTCGAGGTCTTTCATTGGTTGCATAAAGAATGTTGAGATTGCGCGATCCAACTTCGATCTGCTACGGGACGCATACGGGGTTAAAAAAGGCTGCGTACTGGAGGTACGTACACACACACACACACACACACACACTTTTTTATTTTTTTGACTTAAAGCTGTAGGAAATACTTGCCATTAATATAGTGGTTGCCAACGACAAAAGGTATTTATTAATTGATTGCCCATGAGGCCCGTGGTGGGAGTTCTGCTCTGGTTTTGGTGAATATTAAGTAGTTCCGGTCATTTGGTGGGGGGTGCACTAAAAATAAATGAATCCATAAAAAGTAGCATCATTTGTAAGTAAGTTGCCTTGCCGAGCCATGAGGCCCATAGGGCAGCAGCCTATTTGGTATGACCCGGCTGGGGATTGAACCCCGACCTTTCTGTCCCAGGGCGGACACTCAACCACAAGGCTAGCATATCATTTGTATTGTTGACATAGTTCTACCAAGTGTCGTTCAACTTTGACCCCTCTGTCACATGGAACTATTTTTGTTGTGTCCAGTATCACTACGCCAGAAGCAGCACATTTCCTTGGTGAGAGAGAAAAGGCCAGCAAATGAATTCTTGTTCATGTTTTTCTCTCTCTCTCTCTCTCTCTCTCTCTCTCTCTCTCTGTCTCTCTCTCTCTCTCTCCAGGCTGTGAGGAGTGTGTCCGTGTTGAAGGCAGGTTACGTCCAGCTGTCTGCAGTTCCACCGTTCCACCAGCAGGGAGAGATTCTGCTCACCTTCGCCACCAACAACCACTCTGGCACGCTATTGGCCGCCTTCAGCAAGGCCGACACCCAGAGGGGGCGGAGACAGACCAAACGGGTAAGTGGAGAGAGAGAGAGAGAGAGATATGGAGAGAGAGATGGAGATGGAGAGAGATAGACAGCATTAACCATGTTGTGTGTGTGTGTGTGTGTGTGTGTGTGTGTGTGTGTGTGTGTGCAGTCTTACCTCGCTGTCCGGCTGGTAGCAGGTGGCGTGGAGGCGGAGCTAGCCGTAGGGGGCGTGGTCAGCGGCAGCGTGCTGGTGAAAGCCGCCAGAGGCTCGTCCTTCTCCGACGGGAAGCCACACTCCCTCATCATCACCATGGACAAGAAGTAGGTGTCGCACGCCCGCCCCGAGGCTCCATTTCACCTTCTTTCACTGACGAAATTCTAAACATGTCTTCTACATCCTGACAGTTTTCTGAAAAAGCCATGTTTCTATGTCAGTCGATGTCCTTCGGTTTTTCAAAAATAGCAGACCTACAAGCTCATATAGCGCGCCACTCGGTGGCGCGCTATATGAGCTTGTAGGTCTGCTATTTTTCAATAGCTAAAGCATAACATAATGCTAACACCAAAAGGGGTTCCCGCCCCAAAACGGGTCAAGCCATGATGACTAGAACTAAGACCAGGTGTTGTTTTTGGAAGCACATTTTAGTTTTAGTTTTAGTCACGGCCTCTTGAATAGTTTTCACTTAGTTTTAGTCACCCGGAATGTTTTAGTGTTAGTCTAGTTTTAGTCGACTTTAATGTCATGAGATTTTAGTCGACTAAATCTACGGTTGATTTAGTCGACTGAAATGTATTTCGGCGGGCCTCGACGCCGTCGTAACGGGAACCCTGAACTATGACGGCATCATATTCACTGCCTGTCTGTCTGTCTGTCTGTCCCTCTATAGGATCCTGTCTGTCCAGCTGGACGAGGACCTCATAGAGAGCACCCCTCTGCTGTCCCTCTCTGGGGGCGTGGCCCTGTCCCTGTCCTCCGTCTTCATTGGTGGACTGCCGGCGGCAGGCCAGGCCGCCGACGCTCTGCCCGTCAGGTTCCGGGACACGGCGAGGTCATTCCGCGGCTGCATTCAAAACCTGGCATTGGAGGGAATGTAAGTCTTGTCTTGTCTTGTCTTGTCTTGTCTTGTCTGTCTGTCTGTCTGTGATTGATTGATTGATTGATTGATTGATTGATTGATCTCTGTATATCAATCAATGTATGTATATGCCAATGGTTGTTCTTCATCCAAGTCCATGATTATAATACTAGACAATCTGATAATATTCATCCTCCCTTCAGCCGTACCACTCTTAGCCAGTTCTCCATAAAAGTCAGAGGTTCTTTACTCTGGAATTCACAGATATTTATTGTCTCATCAAAAAGCAACTTGATTCTAACGTAATGTAGCCTTATTGTGCATACTCAGACATACTCGGACTCAGACAAACGCACACGCGCGCACATACACACGCACGCACACACACAGACACACACACACGCACACACACACACACACAAACACACACACACTTCACAAGTGTAAATAATGTATTTCTTGTTGTTTTTGTTTTTGTTATTTTCCATACCTATGCTTGATTACTTTGTCTTACTATTTGTATATTACTATTTGTTAAATTGTATATTAACTTTGGTGAGAACCACATATAAGCCCTCCCTGGGTTTCTTTTCTCACCTGCACACACTTCTCTTACCTTTTTGTACTGTTTTTATTGTGCGAATAAACTAAACTAAACTAAATCTCCCCTAGGCTTGTCGACCTATCATCAGCAGTCAAATACGAGGGCGCCGTGCTAGACCGCTGCGTATTGGAGGAGAGGGACAGCGGGGCGGTGCTTCCCGACGTCCCGGAAGCGGAACCCACTCCCGACCCGATCCCTCCCCCTCCCCCTCAGCTGAGCGCGCTGACGCCGGGAGCGCTGACGGTAAGACGCCCGTCCGTCCGTCCGTCCGTCCGGCTCGCCATGTCGCCTCGTGTCACAGGGACGACATGGCAATCTTTAACCGCCGCGGAAAACTCTCGATAATCGCTGAGATTTGGTTTTATTTATGGTGAAATTGTTGCCTTCGTCGTTCCCTCATTTCCCTGGACCCGAGTTGTCTCTTGTTATTGGCCAGTGCGTAATTTGTAAATCAACAGGTGTCCCGGAGAGCACATGTTCGTGCATGTGCTCTGAAGGAGCTCACAGTAATGTTAGGCTCGGGATAGAGTGCTCTTTGCATGAACTGAAGCCTGTCACTGAACGATGATGGAAGAGGTGCGCGTGTATTGTTGGCGGCGTTTTGCCGTGTGTGATTTATTGTTAAACCCATTCTGGGTCGGGAACCCCTTTTGGTGTTTTAAGGATTATGCTATACTTTAACTATTGAAAAATAGCGGATCTACAAGCTTGTATATGTCTGGTATTTTTGAAAAGTCGTGAAAATGTGCCGCAAATCTTTGAATGTATATTTCAGAGCGAACATTTTTAACTAAAATATTGGCTTCTGGGGGGGTCCCTGGAACTACATATTTTGAGATGGGGGTCCGTGGCCCAACAGAGATAATTCTGGGGGTCCTTGACATGAAAAAGGTTGAGCACCACTGACACAGAAACATGGGTTTTTCAGAAAAATGGTAGGATTTAAATGAACGGTTGCATACAATACAATGCTCTGACTTTTAACACGTGGATATCGCTGCTTGTCTGTCCAGTGTGCCTCGGGGGTGGAGCCTAGCTTCCTGCCATCGGCCAAGCAGTTTGGTTTGTCCAGACACAGTCACATGACCTTCACCATCGACCCCAACACTATACGCAAGAGGTAAGCGCGCGCACACACACATACGCACGCATGCACATTGCATGCACACACGCAAGCACGCCCACACACACACACACATGCTCTTACTCTGTTTCATGGAAGAAGTAGTCTCTCCGTCTCTCTCTCTCGCTCTTTCTCTGGGGTCATCCCTATGTTCCCCAGGTTCTATGTTCCCCAGGTTAGGTTTCTGGTTTAAGGACTTGTACTATACAATTGTATACATAAGTACAGAACAAAGAATGTTTGAGTCTGAGCAATTAAGTTTTAATTTATTTTATAACCAGTGTTAATTTTTAGTTGGCTAAGATTAGATACTTTAAGTACTAGCCTAGGCAGGCCTAAAGTTCAATGGATTGTTCAAAGACTAGAGATTAAATCTTAATTTGCTACTAAAAATAACACTAAGACTATGTTGCTAAAATACTTTCAGTCTTACTAGAATTACAAAAATTACTAGGTTAGGTTTCTGGTTTAGGTTTATTCTAAGTGGGGAACAAAGAACCTTTTTTTGCATGGTGGGGAACATAGAACCTGGGGAACATAGGCACACTCCCCTTTCTCTCTCTCTCTCTCTCTCTCTCTCTCTCTCTCTCTCTCTCTCTCTCATATATTCATGTAAAATGTCCTTGTTTGTTTTTGAGCGACTCTGTTCCTCTGCTTCCCTTCGCCTGTGTAGTTTCTCGCTCGGCCTGTCTCTGCGCACGCGCGCCGACAACGGTCTGATCCTCTACCTGGCCAACGGGAACCACATGGACTACGCCATTGTGCAGCTGGTGGGAGGGAGGCTGGTGTTCACCGTGGGCCTGGGGAAAGGGCCGGCCTCCGTCCGCTCGCCTGGCGCCATCAACGACGGCCAGTGGCACACCGTGAGTCCATTGTTCTGTTCTGACCCCTTTTTGGGGCCGGGAAACCCCTTTTTGGTGTTTCAAAGCATTATGTTAAAGGCTTTAGCTGTTGAAAAATAGCAGACCTACAAGCTCGTAGTGCGGCACCGAGTGCCGAGCTACGAGCTTGTAGGTCTGCTATTTTTAGAAAAAATCGTGAAAATGTGTCGCAAATCTTTGAATATATATTCTTTCAGAGCCAATGTTTTTAACTCAAATCTCTTCTTCTGGGAGGGGCCCCTGGAACAACATAATTTTCAGATGGGGGGGGGGGGGGGGTCGGCGGCATGTTACATATAATTTCGGGGGTCCTTGACATGAAAATGTTTGAGAACGAATGACATAGAAAGATGAGGTTTTTCAGAAAACTGTTCTACGATGGGTTAACCCATTCTGGGCGGGAACCCATTTTGGTGTCAGCACTATGTTATGCTTTAGCTATTGAAAAATAGCAGATCTACAAGCTCGTAGCGCGCCACTCGGTGGCGCGCTACGAGCTTGTAGGTCTGCTATTTTTTTTTTTCATCGAAGAGCGACTGACATAGAAGACATTTTTTAGAATCTGATCTCAGGTCAGAATGGAAAACTGTCGGGACGTAGAAGACATTTTTAGAATCTGATCTCAGGTCAGAATGGGTTCTAACGCGTGGCCCTGTTGTGCGTCCTCATGCAGGCGGTGCTGGAGCTGTCCAGGAAGTCCATCGGCCTGTCGGTGGACGGGGGCGGGGCTTCGGACGGCGTGCCGGTCAAGGGGAACACCCTGGACGTCAGCAGCACCTTGTACCTGGGAGGGATCCCCCACACGCACCCTACCAAGCGCACTGGCAACGTAATGCACGCACACGCACACACACACACACACACACACACACACACACACAACACACACTACCAGACGCACTGGAAATGTAATGCCTGACACGCACGCATGCAACTACAAAATGCACTGGCAATGTTAACACACATTTATCATATTTTTGTTTTTCTTTTATAATCAAGTCTCCCTCTCTCTCTCTCTCTCTGTCTGTCTGTAGGTCAGTCATAGTCTCTCGTCCTGTGTGCGTTCCGTCACTTTGGGAGGGGAGGAGTTAGATCTCTCTAGCCCCGCCTCCCAGCACCACACCACTTCCTGCTTCACCAACCAACAGACAGGAAGTTACTTTAACGGCTCAGGACACGCTATGCTCGGTATGTGACGTGTGTGTGTGTGTGTGTGTGTGTGTGTGTGTGTGTGTGTGTGTGTGTGTGTATTGTTTGCGTCAACACCTCATATAATTGTTTTATTAAAATGTAACATTTAAATAAACAATAAAACAGTCAATCTACAAATGTAATATTAATTGTATTTAATAATATTTTTGTGTGTGTGTGTGTGTGTGTGTGTGTGCGACGTGCGTGCGTGTTTACAGTGCGTGATGGTTACAAGGTGGGCTCTGATATGACGGTATCTCTGGAGTTTCGAACCAGCCAATCAGAAGCCGTTTTACTGGGCATCAGCAGCGCGAAGGTGGATGCTATTGGACTAGAAATTGTCAACGGACAGGTAAGCTGTCTATTGGTCAACTCGGCTCTAATGTGTGTACCGTGTCTTGACATTGTATATATATATATATATATATATATATATATATATATATGTAAATGTGAATGTATGAAAAATGTCAGGGAAATATCACGGCCCTCGTACGCATTAGAAGGACATTATATTTCTGACAACCAGTTGATAGCCAATGGTATGTTGTTGGTGAAACGTAGGATGGGGAATGGTGTCATTTTTGTCATTTTGATAGAAAACATAAAAAAGTTATTTACAGCAATGTAATCTCTCTCTCTGTCTCTCTCTCTCTCTCTCCCCAGGTGTACTTCCATGTCAATAACGGAGCAGGCCGCTTGTCTGTGAGGTCGGCTGGTCAGGGGGTGTGCGACGACCTCTGGCACCACCTGGTGGCCACGAAGACCAAGCACAGGCTGAGCCTGTCGCTGGACGGAGTGACAACGCACACACTCAACCCTCACCCACAATCCACCTCTGCAGAGACCAACAACCCTGTTTACCTGGGAGGATACCCAGGTAGAGCACACACACACACACACACACACACACACACACGTTTTCATTCAAAGGATCTTTATTGACATGAGAAAACATACTTTTACATTTCCGAAACAAGTGTCAAAATATAATAAAAACCGTTGACAATGGGGAAAATATATACAGTTGGAGTGGGTACGTAGCTTTGTGTAAACAGAGCAGGCTGTAAACAAATAGGCACATAGCACACACCAATGCTGTTGGGCAGAAACATTGTAAGAATGAATTCCCTACTTTGTCGTCATGCCACAGCAGCGCACATGCCAATATACAGCAGCTGATCTACAAGCTCACAACACACCGCGATGTGACGCATTGTTAGCTTGTGGATCTGCTATTCTCTATAAGAGAAAGTGGTATAACGCGTGCAGGTGGGTTTTACACATGTTGAACCAATGAAATGTATTATTAACAAGAGCTTGTGATGAAATATTGGAACTAGATTTTTTTCCCCCCCATTCCTGAAATAGTAACAGTTTTGGACAGGGCACCGACAGTGACGATATGCTATGATTAGACATCATATTAAACAGTGTCCCCTATCTATTTGTCTGTCTGTCTGTCTGTCTGTCTGTCTGTCTGTGCAGGTGGAGTCCGACAGAACTGTCTGTCGTCTACTTCCTGGTTCAAAGGTTGCATGAAGGACGTGCGTCTGGTGAAAGGTCACGTGACCCAGGAGTTGGACCTGAGTTCAGCTTCCAGCCTATCAGGAGTTACAGCTGGTGCCTGCCCTGCCTAGCAACGCCAACACCCTCTTCCCATTGGTCGAAACGTTTACCTTGTAGCCCTCTTCCTGTAGATACAGACGTATATAGATACAGCCCCGCCCTACATTGGCCTCAGTTACATGCAAAAAATGTATTCAGAATGAATTAATTAATTCCGAACAGAGATTCATACCCAACTGTTTACATGGAACCTGAATACAAGTATTCCTATTCCTCAATTGTTTACATGACCAAAGCATTCATTCGGAATATAACTTTGGACTATAGAGATGGCCACCCCATAACCGTTATCCCTTAAGAAATTAATAGCCAACAAACACTAACAGCTATTATTTGATAAAATATAATAAAAATATATGTTGAAGCGCAGTCCCTGCAACCACATGCGACCTCCACCCAAAACAACCCAGAACTAAAAAAACACAGCATCCATACATACACCCATACACTGCAATTGGCAATGGCACTGTAATTTGCCGATGGGTTTGTAAATAGCGCATTTTATTATGAAAACTGGTGTATTTGTATTTTTCGAATGGGTAACATAGCGCATTTCTGCACACATAAAATGTCTCCAAATGGCCATTCCTGCTTTGACATGGGCATAAAGCACTATAGTCTACTAAGGGCAGACATGTGTCAAATAATACATGTAGGCCTATTCCACATGGAATAAAGTGTTTATATGGTGATCTATACCGATTCAAACGGTATATACCACCCCTCCAGACCGGAATGAAAATGTATTGATGGGATATTCTATTCCAATTGAGGTGTTTACATGAATGAATGAATCCCGAATGAATGTCTGCATGTAAATGGGGCCATTGACACTTGGACCAAATGTGATGTCACGTCTGACTGAACCGATTGTTTGACTGGACCAGGAAGTAGTTTTGTTGTGAATTCTAATAAACTGATCATTTTGGAACTGTTGTCTGTTTTTCTTACTTCCAGCCCATAATCACAAAGTGGAATTTTATTTCTAGCATTTTTCTCAAATTGATATAAAAAAAAACCTGAAATCTCACATGTACATAAGTATTCACACTCTTTGATATGACACTCAAAACTGAGCTCAAATGCATCCTGTTTTTACTGATTGTCCTTGAGATGTTCCAATAGACCAATTATTTGTTTACAAACATTGGGACTGGGCGCACGGGTGACTGTTTCATGTAATCAATTCCCAACAGATCTCAAAACCTGTTGTTTCGGGGAGCGCTGGTTTCAGTCCATTCAACCTCCTCTTGTGAGTTGGCTAGTGAGGTGCACCCTAGGAGACATGTATACTTCAAAGCGCAACAGTGTTGGGCACAGAACAGCTGATATACAAGCTCACATCGCATCACAGTTGCGACTGTTGTGAGCGTAGAGGTCTGCGTGTGCGACACCATCACGGGATGAAACATAAATTATACTTGATGGGCTGCAGGTGCGCGTGCAGCCGTGCACAAATAGGCTCTGTTGCCGCGTTCATGAGCGCACCTCCCGTTCTTATGACAGCGACTGGAGGTGTGGTTTTGAGGACAACTGTTTTGAATCGCTATTATTGTTCAAACAACAGAAACCAAGGTCTATATATTTCAAGGGCGAGAGATCACAGTAAAAATCCTAATAATTCTTCCTCCACACTGGGAGAAAAACAGCATCTGAAAGTTTGATGGGGCATTTTTTACACGTGAGTGCAGTTAGAACTTTTCCATTGCATCTTATTTTCTTGGTTCTTGTGCTGCCGCTATGTGTGCGCAATCTGTTTTCTTATCAGTGTGACGTCGTCTCTTAAGGCTAATAACTTGACTAGTGTGCAACTGTGGCAAATTTAGTTGATTGGACTTTATTGGGAAAGGCACACACCTGTCTATATAAGGCCCCACAGCTCAGTGGGGAACTACCCGTTAGTCCGAACATGCACTGCTCCCGTGCTTGCGGTTAGGTTTAGGTTTGCTCCCGTGCTTGCGGTTAGGTTTAGGGTTAGAGATAGGGATAGTAATTTCAGAACAATGAACCTTCTGACTAATGACACGGCACCGCTCAGTGCATGGCAGAGCAAAAACCAAGCCATGAAGTCAAAGGAATCGTCTGTAGACCTCTGAGACAGAGTTGTATCGTGGCACAGAGCTGGGGAAGGGTACCAAACAAGTTCTGCAGCATTGAAGGTCCCGAAGAGCACATTAGCCTCCATCATTCGTAAGTTCAGAACCACCATGACTCTTCCTATAGAGCTGGCCGCCTGTCCAAACTGAGCAATCGGGGGAGAAGGGCCTTGTTCAGGGAGGTGACCAAGAACACCATGATCACTCTGACAGAGCTCCAGCATCACTGAGGAAATGGGAGAACCTTCCAGAGGGACAACCATCTCTGCAGCACTCCACCTGATGAAACCAAAATAGAGCTTTTTGGCCTGAATGCCAAGTGTCACGTCTGGAGGAAACCAGGAACCACTCATCACCTGGCAAATACCATCCCGATTCCCTACGGTGAAGCATATGGTGGCAGCATCATGCTTGTATGGACAACTCTGTGAAAGTCCTTGAGAGGCCCAGCCAGAGCCCAGACTTAATTGAACCCCATTGAGCATCGCTGGAACGACCTGAAAATAGCTGTGCAGCGACGCTCCCCGTCTAACCTGACAGAGATTGAGAGGGATCTGCCGAGAAGAGTGCCAAGCTTGTAGCATCATTCCCAAAAAGGCTTAAGGCTGTAATTGCTGCCAAAGGTATATAATATGAACCTTTATTGAGAAAAGGATATCCCCTTGAGATGTATCATCTCGTTTTCGAGGGGGTCCAGCAACATACAGTAAATACAGAGCAATACAGCAGACAAAAACATCACAACAAATACATCCATGCATACATTACAAAACAAAACAGAAAGCTCTCCCAAGCTGTCCGCTCCCACCCCACCTAATCACCCATAATGAACATAGATCAAAAATCAGAGATCAAAAACAGACATAATACCGTATGCACATGCAGTAAAATGCATTAACGACATGAAATAAATACACAACTACAAACGTGCACATGCATAGATGTCAAATTACAGTATATTCGCAGGTCTGTATGTAAGAAACAAACTGAGGCACATCAGAAGCAGGAGCAGGGTATTTGAAGATAAGTAAGGATAGAGACTGATATTGAAGGAGTTAATCGATCTAAGAGAACTGGGGAGATTGTTCCAGTCATCCGGAGCATTTGAAAACACGTCGGCCGACTAATTTTCTAATGTTGGTGGGGGCTCTGTATTCCTCAGATTAGATGAGCTAAAGGGAAGCAAAATACTGTTTTAAATATTCAGGGTAGTTAAAGTGAATGCATTTGAAGATGAATATCAGCCTTCTAACCATTTGAGGGTCTCATAACACATAAGGACACCTCAGTATGAAAGGTGCCTCAACAAAGTACTAATTCAAGAGTGTGAATACTTATGTACATGTGTTTTTCCAGTTTATCATTTTTAATAAATTAACAAAATATTCAACAAGACTTTTTTGAATTTACCGGTAATCCCTTTTGAAATGAAAAAGTGAAGGACGTGTGAATACTTTCCGGATGCTTTAGCCAGATGTGAAGTGGCACAACAAAAATGCCTTAAGGCCCACGCAGTGCGATATTAGTATACTATGGCCAAACCAGGCTACTGTAGGAGCTCTGAGAGTTACAAGGCAGAGCACATTTAACCCCCCCCCCCCCAGCATCCACATTCAGGGGGGAACATAGCAGAAGTACATAGCATGGTTTTTGACTGCTTGTTGTGTTTTGCTTTGCTTGTCTTTTTCTTTTTGTCTTTTTTCTTTCATGTAAAGTCATGTGAATTATGTTTTTGAATAATCTATAAAAACTGGGTCAACAACAGAGTTGGGGATAGGCTACAAATGGGGTGTAAAAGGAGATATTGTGTTTTTGTATATTAGAGAGTTGGGGACAGGGCGGGGAACACTAAACCAGGTTATCACCCAGATTTTCACAATATTTCACATATGTTGCTGAATGCTGATGTCTATAGGCTACCGTCGAGTCGACTTTGCCCGTGAAATGTCATGTTGACATATTAAAGCAGAGTAGGCTACCTCAAATTGTCATGCATTGCAGTAGCCTACTTTAATATATTTTGATGATACACATACACCCAAACAAATACAGCCAGGTGGACCGTGGAGGGATGATGATTAGCCTACTATATGATATGAAGCACCTGTGTGGATTCATTATACAGGAAGGAAATGGAGAAAACCCAAACAGAAAAGTCAATGGTGGTGAGGAGGGGGTCCAGAAAGTACAGTAGGCCTACGAGCTAAACAAATAAAGATAAATATTATCATAAATATCTGGAGGCTGGTGCACTGCAGATAAATGTTTTTAAGACTAACACAATATGTTTGACCAGCAGAGCAGCATAGTGCTCTCTTGAAAGAGTGTTGTGTTGTCGCTCAGTCGGTAGCCTATAGCGGTGCTAACGTTGTTCTCCCGACTCCAGAACAGGGTATACCGACGTCCCAAATACAGAAAAAGCCAAGGTAACCACGGGCCATGGCCGGGTCCCTCCCCCGGGGTGAGGGGAAGACAAGTGGACCTTCTTGCTTGCAGACTGACTATTATCCCCGATGTCGAGAGGAGACAAGATAAACAATTTCGTTTTAGTTGTATCAACACTGGGGCAGGTTGAGCGTCGAGTCTGTGAGCGTAAAGACTATCGTAGCCTACTACTACTGAGGAAGTGATGATGAAGAAGATGATGAGCAGACAGGCAGAGGAAGAGTGTCCCGCGCATGTTGCAGTTAAGCAGTTTCTCCTTACATCGCTACAACCTGCTGACTGACTGACTGTCAGACTTTGGACTCCAAGGCTACGGTAACAGGTACGGTCGCCCCTTTCCCATCTCGCTCCACTACTAGGTCTACCTAGCTGTAAATAACAAGGTACCAAGACAACTTACCCTTTTCCCACCTCAGACGAAAAAGTGCGGACATCTTACCCCGAAAGTCCGGACAACTCACAGGACATCTAACCCCGAAAAGTGAACACAACTCACCCCAGTGAGCTGTTTCCATGACATCATTGGCACTTTATAAAATAACTTTAAAATATCTAAAACACGTAAGCCTATTACACACAAAAAAGTGTTTCTTGTTTCCCAAACATAATTAAAATAAGATATGGTTGTGTAACAGGTTTTTGGGAGAGTTGTTACTACTCTAGTTCGGACTCCAGTTCACACCAATATGGAGCAAATGACACGACACAAAGGGATAAGGTATAAAAGTACAAAAGCCTTTTTATTATAATCTAAGCATATTAATTAATTCAACAATACAATGGATAAATGCAAGGGTACCCTTTTTTTTTAAACAAAACAATAAATCAATTCAACACATTAATCACTTCATCACATTTAAAATAGCAAGCAGCAACTGTTAAAACTAGAGAGGAGAGAGTCAGTGATTCAGAGGTTAGAAATACCACAGTCCAGTCGTGAATGCGATCCGGGTATTGCGCCTCGCCACAGCCGTGACGAGACAGCTAATTTAGTCCGATCCATATTGTCCAGTCCGGGACTTCCGCGTCGCCGCTATCCGGGTGTCCTGACGCTCCGCTGTTTAAACAAATAGAATGGTGAAATGAGTGAGCCCTCTCACAACCGGCACTTTCAACTATGATAGAACACACACGCTGGCGTTATTACTTTCCTTTCAAAGGGAGTAGGAAGAGCATATCAATAATCAATCTCTGGTCTGCTGCTCCACTGCCGTCACAACATCCGGCTGGCACCAGCACCTCAACACAGAAAACGGGAACTCGAATCACCTTACTGTAGTCTGTCACACTATAGAGCCTTATACCACGCAGTCAATAGAACGGAGGCATATAGATACTTTCCTTAAAGGTATATTCAGTGATTTCACTTAATTCAAATATCACTTATTTTTTTGTTTTGTTGTGATAATCCTCCCTACTATAGAGTGTGCTGGCCATATAAGGAGTTCCTCCCTGTCCCCAGTTAACCCCTGGGGGTCAAAAAACCTTAGGTTTCGTTTTTGACTCTCTATCCTGATTGGACGAAAGGCTGGGTCCCACAGCCAAAAACGAAACCTAAGGGTTTTTGAGTGAAATCACTGAATATACCTTTAAGTCAGATGATAGAGAGCGTTGACATTGCAGAGTGATCAATCTCAGCGACGTGGAGGAGGCGATGAGGACATCGGACCCACACTGTAGTATAGAGGAGGAGAGGAGTCAGGTCCGCGGGCACAGCGTGGAGAGACGAGGAATTATTTATATCTGGCCTACAACATGCACACATACAACATGTTTTCCACTCTATGACAGTTGCAGTGAAATGGCCCTTTAAACGCAAGACAGGCTCGATTTTCTCTCCATGCTTATTTTCCAGTTAGTCTTGATATGATCAGGGTTGGGAAGTAACGGAAAAAAATAAAAAAAACTTAACCGTAACGTCTTAGAGTACATTTTAAAATGTGTAATCTGGATTACAGTAACTGGGGTGTTGTAACGGGGGTTACATGAGGATTACATTCTCCCCTTCCCCTCATTTTACAAACAAGTTATGAATTATTATAACACCAAACAACCACCTGCAAGAGCGCACACTCCGCACACACGGCAATGGATTGGAGTTGAGCGCAGCACGCACCTCTCTGACTCTGTGTAAAATCCTCACAGTGGAGGCTGCTGCTGCGTCAGGGCGGTGTTGCCAAATTTGCGAGAGCAACCAGGTTGCGAGAGCTATCTATGAAAACAAGCCCAAATTTGTATTGTATTGTATCTCCACAAGCTCCAAGTGTTGCATGACAGCGCTTTGTGAGCTTGCAGATGATCCATTTTCGGTGTGCGGCGCCAGCCAGGTCCTCACAAGTATAGTACTATAAAACACCGCCACGGCCACCATGATCAAGTCCTCATAGCCAACAAAAAGGTTGATATTTAAATCGTGCTATTCTCGGCCAATTTTCAACCGATTGTTCTAGTGTACATTTTCATTCGGTGTATAATTCATGTTTTTTATATGCTTTTATTAAATTATATGGAGTGAGATGCTATCGGCATATAGTTCATGTGCGCCGTGGCTCTGCTTGACATTACATTTTCTATCGCCTGTAACCTAACCTGTCTGGTTTAGCCACTTGACTACACACAGTACTACAGTAGGCTATGTGTAGTGTAGGCCAATAAATTAAGGTTTTATTCAATTGCAATCTACCGGTAGGCCTACAGTTTATAATGAAATTATTTATTTGTCCGCTGCTTCCCCTTGCTGCATCAGAACATGTAGTGGTTACACCTGTGTGTTGATACGCTCCCTCTTACAATTAAATCAAAATGCATTGCCTGCAATGTTTATTGTTTACCATACTAAAAAAAGATGACTGCATGGAACTGTATGTAACCAAATGATGGCCAGGTGCAGACCGGTGCAAAAAGCCGTGGCTGGTGTGCAAAGAAATAGCAGATCTACAAGTTCACAATGCGTCGAGCCTCGGCGCGTTGTAAGCTTGTAGGTCTTGTACAATATTGTTGCACTAAATTGGAGGAGGATGAGTATTGTATTGGAGCTTGTATTATCTAATTAAATTGAAGTAATGGAGTAATCGGGATTACGTTACTGACTACATTTTTTAGCAAGTAACTTGTAACTGTAGGGGATTCCTTTTTAAAAGTAACCCTCCCAACCCTGGATATGATGGACTATTGAGTCCATATCAAGTTAAAACTATATGTACAGAACATGTTGAAACTACATGAGCAGAACATGTCAAAACTACTACAGTTACTTTCTTCCTATTTTGATGACAGGTGGAACATTTACAATATGTTCTCAGCTTCTAGATTGGCTATTTTCATCATCTACAATACACACTGCCTACTAAGTGTCCACTCAACTCATCTGTGCACTGTGTCACTGACAGCTAACCTAGTGGGGGAGTGGGTGGGAGTGATTATGCAAGCCATTAGGGGTATCTATTGTCACACCCATTCCTGGGGCCCAGAGGTGCTAAAATCTTTTGAATCTTTGCAGGGGAAATTCTGTACTTTGGGGTTTCCGGTTCAACAAGTTTCAGATGGTCATTTCAATGAACAATACATCATATGAAAGCTTACATTATGTAGTTTCATAATATGTAAAAAACTGAAAAATGACCATGGCCCCTTGTTTATCAAACCACTGTACTTATAGATTGGCTATTTTCATCATCTACAATACATTAAAATAGGGCTTGAGAGGATCAATTGTGAATTTATCCTATACAAAATAATACATCAATAAGGCCCACAATATCACAATATCACCATCAAAGTCAGATTAAATGTATTATTTCCAACAGATGTTTTATGTAACAGAGTCTGATGACTGAAGTTCATTCAGAATGCTGAATGTCTTCAGAAATATAAAGAAAGTTGAACATCAGTTCTTAAATCTTAACACTGGGTCGCTGTGTGTGAAATAATGCAATTTTAAAATACTATAGGCCTACTACTATACTATACATATAAGAAAGTTACACAACACAGCTGTAACTTTATATTTTACTGAATCTGATTGCACTTTTATAATGTTGTTTTCTTAATGTTTTATATAAAACACATTGCATTGCCTTGTTATTGTGGGGAGGCATACTATGATCCGACGGAGCATTGCTCCGAAGGAGCAATGGTCCGAGGTGCGCTGGGGGTCGGGAGAGGGTTGGGGTTAGGTTTAGGTGTCTGCCCCGGGGGAGGTTAGGGTTAGGGTGAGGGTTTGAGGTAGGTTGTCGATCGGACCAATGCTCCGTCGGATCAAAGTATAATAACCGTTATTGTGAGCAGTGATTGGCCAGTTTGGTTCTTGGTGTGTCCCGCCGCCCTCACTCTGATTGGCCCACTGTTAGTTTTAACAAGAGCTTGGTCTGCTTTGTGTCACTTTAATCTCTGCTAGTTGTTGAACTAGAGCTGAACTTCTTCTCTCTGCACTAGCTGAAGCATTTCGTTTTTTATTTTGGTTCTACTTTACTACATACTTTTTTAAATATTTCCGCTCTATTTCAAAAATCTACTTGGGCAAGTTTTGAGTTATGGCTTTACTACAAACGTTGAAGTCCTTGGTCAACCAGAGACTATCTGCTGCTGCGGAAGAGATATTTGGGGTCGTTGGAAGAATTCTAACAGAGTACGAGGATGAAGCTTTCCACATCAAGCAAGAAACTGACCACCAACGCAGAGTACTGGATATGGTTTTACAACCAATAGTCAAGCTACAGAGAACAGGTTGGTAAAACCTTTACTATGTTAACCTTTACTATGTTAACTGTTACAGGCTTGAACACAACTGCATTAATCCATTCATGTTAAGGTTAAACTCTCATTCAAAAACATTATCTGTGGATATAATATATCCACAGATAATGTTTTTGAATGAGAGTTAATTTATCATTAGCTACAACCTATTGCTATCTGATATTATCAGATAGCAATAGGTTGTAGCTAATGATAAATTATATTTGAGAAACAAGGAGAGGCTTGTTTAAAAAAATTAAGCATTGTGGAGGTAAGAAACAATCATTTGTGTGACACTTCACACTGAAAGCAAAACAGCATTAGGACAGATATGGAACTAACAGTGGAAGTTTCCTCCAACCACAACTACATATAACCGGTTGATCACATCTAATCTTGACCAATACAAAGACACCAATGTTCAATATAATATAATAATGGGTTTCTCATTTTTATCTTCTGTCTAGACTCCCTACACCTCCTTGTGTGTAAAGAGGAGGTATTTACTGAGCAGCAGGAGAGAACATCCAGTCTGGTTAAAGAGGAACCAGAGTCTCCACAGATTAAAGATGAACAGGAGGAGAGAACATCCAGTCTGGTCAAAGAGGAACCAGAGTATCCACAGATTAAACAAGAACAGGAGGAGAGAACCTCCAGTCTGATCAAAGAGGAACCAGAGTCTCTACAGATTAAAGAGGAGGTTGATGAGCTACTTCAAAGATCAGAGGAGGATGGTGGATCAACAGAGACATTACTATCAGTGAAACATGAACATGATGAAAACATACAAACAGAACCTGTAGCCAGCACCTCATCTCAACACATGGAAACACAAGCTGATGTACATGATTGTGGGGAATCACAACAAACTAGTGATGATCAGCTCATCTCTTCACACTGTTCTGAATCTGACATCACTGAAGACAGTGATGAGACCATGGATGACCAGTCAAGTTTAAACACACTGAAATCACACAATAAACAACACATGGGAGGAAATAGTTTGTCTTTGAGTAACAAGCTGCTCCATGACCACAAATCACCAAAACAAAGTCACTCCACGAGGAGTCAAATAGGTAAGAAAGGTTTTAGTTGTGCAGATTGTGGTAAAATGTTTAATCGCAAGGGAAATCTGAAGACGCACACATTGATTCATTCAGGGGAAAAGCCCTTTACATGTACAGTTTGTGGCAAAGGCTGTACTCATAATGGCCATTTAAAAACACACATGATGACTCATACAGGTGAAAAGCCCTTTACATGTACAGTTTGTGGCAAGGGCTGTGGTCTAAAGACTGATCTAAAAAGACACATGATGAGTCATACAGGGGAAAAGCCCTTTACATGTACAGTTTGTGGCAAAGGCTTTACTCATAATGGCCATTTAAAAATACACATGATTACTCATACAGGGGAAAAGCCCTTTAGATGTACAGTTTGTGGCAAGGGC
The DNA here is from genome assembly GCF_964188405.1 of Protomyctophum parallelum. Classification (NCBI taxonomy): domain Eukaryota; kingdom Metazoa; phylum Chordata; class Actinopteri; order Myctophiformes; family Myctophidae; genus Protomyctophum; species Protomyctophum parallelum. The sequence continues at coordinate 22,190,580 of NC_139712.1, read as the reverse complement.
TGTAGTCATAATGGGAATTTAAACGTACACATGAGGACTCATACAGGGGAAAAACCCTTTACATGTACAGTTTGTGGCAAGGGGTTTATTCAACCGAGTGATCTAAAAACACACATGAAGATGTGTAATAAAGAGGAAAAAGGCTGTTAAATGATGAGTGTTTTTTTTCTTCATCAAATAAGGCATTATGTTGACACTTATGTCAAGTATTCAGTTTAGTCCAGCTATGTACATTAAACATGATGGACTATCAATTATTTTAATCAATTTTCAACTTGCATAATGACCTGATGATATTGATATAACAATATGAGAAGCAGTGTTTGCCCACATTCTTTAGCAATTAAAATGTGACATTAATTAATATTCACAGACTAGTGGTGCAATTGTAACTTGTGTCTGTGTTGACATGTGTTGTTTGGACTAACATATCATCATAGTGTATTTCTATGATTTCGATTATATGTTTAGATTCTCTGTATTATGTTGTCTTCATAGAATTGTAAGAGAAAATATTTACTCTGTGAAAAACACTGTCCGTAATTTCTTCTTTTTCAAATAAAGGGTTGACAGCTACACATCCTTTGTGTGTTCATTACAGAAAGCTCATCACAACACATGTGCTTCACCTTTAACTTGTACTGTAAACAATACAGTGACAAGAACGGCTTCATTTTACATCCTGCGGGCCAAACTATTACTATAAGGAACATGATAGGAGTATTAAATTAAAAAGTCCACACATATTTTACTTGAACTTTCTACATTGAACATGGCAGGAGTACGTCTTAATACTGTCCATTGTACTTAACCTGTGACTACATGTAGATCTAGCATATAATAGGAAATGCTTCATTTTCTAACAATTGTGTGCAAGGATGGTGACATATCCCTTAGTCATACTGTGATGATGGTTAAAACTATGACAAAATAATAGTAGTTGTGGACGTGAGTTGATATGTTATCTGACCATTGGTATGAATGAAACTTTTTTATATTTTATCTTTACTGTACAATACCAGTGCATTATTATTTCTAGTCGTAGGATACGGGAATTCCACCTTTAACTACCTTGTTAGACGACATGGGTTGTGAATGTTGTGGAATGTTTAGGAGCATGTCTGTCCCATTGTTAATGGACAGGTGATAATGGGTTAGGGTGTGTAACCCTATTGCTGAATGGATCGACCAACAGATTTGCATGTGATCCTTTTAGTATCACCATCTCGCACCACTACTCAAAGCCTACCTAGCTATAAATAACAAGGTAACAAGACAACTTACCCTTTTCCCACCTCAGACGAAAAAGTGCGGACATCTTACCCCGAAAGTCCGGACAACTCACCGGACATCTCACCCCGAAAAGTGAACACAACTCACCCCGGTGAGCTGTGTCCATGACATCATTGGCACTTTGAAATACTAAAATATCTAAATACACGTATTACACACAAACAAGACAGGCTCGATTTTCTCTCCATGCTTATTTTCCAGTTAGTCTTGATATGATAGACTATTGAGTCCATCATATCAAGTTAAAACTTCATGTACAGAACATGTTGAAACTACATGTGCAGAACATGTCAAAACTACTACAGCTACTTTCTTCCTATTTTGATGACAGGTGGAACATTTACAATATGTTCTCAGCTTCTAGATTGACTATTTTCATCATCTACAATACATTAAAATAGGGCTTGAGAGGATCAATCGTGAATTTATCCTATACAAAATAATACATCAATAAGGCCCACAAATAAGGCCCTCAGAAATATAAAGAAAGTTGAACATCAGTTCTTAAATCTTAACACTGGGTCGCTGTGTGTGAAATAATTCAATATTAAAATACTAATACTACTACGGGGAGAACAGGGTAAGATGAACCACTTTTTGCTTAAGTTGTCCTGGAAGCAAGGCAAAATGAGATGGCAGTAAAATCTAATGATCTACCCATATTTCAGGATGTCTTCTATCAATATTGAAATGATGAGTAAGCATATATGACAAAGGGCAATGAGAATATGACCTTTAAAAAATAAAGTGGTCATGTGGCTCAACTTGCCCCAGGTAAGGGGTAAGTTGATCCAAGTCGAGGGGCAAGTCGAACCACATGATATTTTAATGTTAAAAGCTTAAACTTGAACAGATAATGTATTCACAAAAATAATATAATAACAGTTTTCTTATTTATTTGTTTATTTATTATTTAAACACTATTAAGACAATTAAATACAGTTTGTTATTTGTTGTTGTTATTATTATTATTATTTATTTGTTATTTGTTGTTTAATACAATATTGCAAACTTCTGTTAAATGAGTATGTACATGCACATTAAAGGTCATTCAGTATAATTTGAGTAGCAAAGACTTAATAAAAAATATGAATAGTGATTCCCATTGACTCAATTTACCCCCGGACATTGGCTCATCTTACCCATAGCCACTATTTTAGAAAACAATGACTAGAATAAGCTATGTCAGACAATTTAATTGCTAAATGATTCACATGGTTCTATCCATTGGCAAATCATCAACGTGTATGATATTACATTTTAGACCTAGATACATTTTGCTTTGTATAGCAGTCATTTTACATGATGTGTCAAAATTTTACTTTGAGCGACAAAAACAGTTTTTTGTGTAAAATAATGTTTTCTACTTTCCCCATGTGCTTCCCAACTTCACAGCCAGGTGTAAATTATGGATGCTTACTAGATTTAAGGTCACATGACAACACAGGTTTCTAGTTTTCTAGATAAAGGGGGTGGTTCAACTTAAACGCTGGCTCATCTTACCCCGTTCTCCCCTACTATACATATAGGAAAGTTACACAACACAGCTGTGACTTTATATTTTACTGAATCTGACTTTTATAATGTTTCATTTTCTTAATGATTTATACAAAACACATTGCATTGCCTTGTTGTTGTGAGCAGTGATTGGCCAGTTTTGTTCTTGGTGTGTCCCGCCTCCCCCCCACTCTGATTGGCCCACTGTTAGTATTTAACAACAGCATCGTCTGCTTTGTGTCACTTTAATCTCTGCTACTTGTTAAGAGCTGAACTTCTTCTCTCTGCACTAGCTGAAGCATTTAGTTTTTTGTTTTGGTTCTACTTTACTACATACTTTTTTAAATATTTTCGCTCTATTTAAAAAATCTACTTGGGCAAGTTTTGAGTTATGGCTTTACTACAAACATTGAAGTCCTTGGTCAACCAGAGACTATCTGCTGCTGCTGAAGAGATATTTGGGGTCGTTGGAAGAATTCTAACAGAGTACGAGGATGAAGCTTTCCACATCAAGCAAGAAACTGACCACCAACGCAGACTACTGGATATGGTTTTACAACCAATAGTCAAGCTACACAGAACAGGTTGGTAAAACCTTTACTGTGTTAACCTTTACTATGTTAACTGTTACAGGCTTGAACATGTTTGAACACAACTGCATCAATCCATCCAATCATGTTAAGGTTAAACTCTCATTCAAAAACATTATCTGTGGATATATCAGATAGCAATAGGTTGTAGCTAATGATACATTTTATTTGAGAAACAAGGATAGGCTTTTTTTTAAAGAAATTAAGCATTGTGGAGGTAAGAAACAATCATTTGTGTGACACTTCACACTGAAATCATAACAGCATTAGGACAGATATGGAACTAACAGTGGAAGTTTCCTCCAACCACAACTACATAACCGGTTGAACACATCTAATCTTGACCAATACAAAGACACCAATGTTCAACATAATATAATAATGGGTTTCTCATTTGTATCTTCTGTCTAGACTCCCTACACCTCCTTGTGTGTAAAGAGGAGGTATTTACTGAGCAGCAGAAGAGAACATCCAGTCTGGTCAAAGAGGAACCAGAGTCTCCACAGATTAAAGAAGAACAGGAGGAGAGAACCTCAAGTCTGATCAAAGAGGAACCAGAGTCTCTACAGATTAAAGAGGAGGTTGATGAGCTACTTCAAAGATCAGAGGAGGATGGTGGATCAACAGAGACAGTACTATCAGGGAAACATGAACATGATGAAAACATACAAACAGAACATGTAGCCAGCAACTCATCTCAACACATGGAAACACAAGCTGATGTACATGATTGTGGGGAATCACAACCAACTAGTGATGATCAGCTCATCTCTTCACAATGTTCTGAATCTGACATCTGGTCTCATCTGTTTACCGGTCTCATCTGGGATGAGACCATGGATGACCAGTCAAGTTTAAACACACTGAAATCACACAATACACAACAGATGGGAGGAAATAGTTTGTTTTTGAGCAAAAAGCTGCTCCATGACCTCGAACCACCAAAACAAAGTCACTCCATAAGGAGTCACACGGGTAAGAAATATTTTAGTTGTGCAGATTGTGGCAAAATGTTTAATCGTAAGCACCATCTGAAGATGCACACAATGATTCATTCAGGGGAAAGGCCATTTGTTTGTACAGTGTGTGACAAAGGCTTTAATCAAAGGGGTAGTCTAAAAATACACATGATTAATCACACAGGGGAAAAGCCCTTTACGTGTACAGTTTGTTGCACAGGCTTTGTTAGAACGGGTGATCTAAAAAGACACATGAGGACCCACACAGGGGAAAAGCTCTTTATGTGTACAGTTTGTGGCAAGGGCTGCAGTCAAGAGGGTAATCTAAAAGTACACATGAGGACTCATACAGGGGAAAAGCCCTTTAAGTGTACAGTCTGTGGCAAGGGCTGTATTCATAATGGGGCATTGAAAGTACACATGAGGACTCATACAGGGTAAAAGCCATTTACGTGTACAGTTTGTGGCAAGGGCTGTAGTCAAAAGAGTGATCTAAAAACACACATGAAGATGTGTCATAAAGAGGAAAAGGCTGTTAAATGATGAGTGGTTTTTTTCTTCTTCAAATAAGGCATTATGTTGACACTTATGTCAAGTATTCAGTTTAGTCCAGCTATTTACATTAAACATGATGGACTATCAATTATTTTAATCAATTTTCAATTTGCATAATGACCTGATGATATTGATATAACAATATGAGAAGCAGTGTTTGCCCACATTCTTTAGCAATTAAAATGTCACATTAATTAATATTCACAGACTAGTGGTGCAATTGTAACTGTAATTGTGTTGTTTGGACTAACATATCATCATTGTGTATTTCTATGACTTTGATTATATGTTTAGATTCTCTGTATTATGTTGTCTTCATAGAATTGTAAGAGAAAATATTTACTCTGTAAAACGTAATTTCTTCTTTTTCAAATAAAGGGTTGACCGCTACACATCCATTGTGTGTTCATTACAGAAAGCTCATCACAACACATGTGCTTCACCTTCAACTTGTACTGTAAACAATACAGTGACAAGAACTGCTTCATTTTACATCCTGCATGCCAAACTATTACTACAAGTAAGACGCGCAAACGCGGGAAGCGAACGCAGCTCGTGTGTGTGTGGTTGTGTGTGTGTGTGTGTGTGTGTGTGTGTGTGTGTGTGTGTGTGTGTGTGTGTGTGTGTGTGTGTGTGTGTGTGTGTGTGTGTGTGTGTGTGTGTGTGTGCTACAGCTGCGCCCTGTGTGTGTGTGTGTGTGTGCTACAGCTGCGCCCTCTGGTGGCGGGCGGGTGGTGTAACAGCGGGACAGACACACAGACACACACACAGACACACACACAGACATTCAGCCCTTGCTGTCATAGTAAGTGGCTCACTGCGTTCGCAATAAGGAACATGATAGGAGTATAGATTCAATTAAAAAGTCCACACATATTTTACTTGAACTTTCTACATTGAACATGGCAGGAGAACGTCTTAATGTTACAGAGTGCATACTGTCCATTGTACTTAACCTGTGACTACATGTAGATCTAGTGTATCATAAGAAATGCTTCATTGTCTAACAATTGTGTGCAAGGATGGTGACACATCCCTTAGTCATACTGTGATGATGGTTAAAACTATGACAAAATAATATTAGTTGTGGACGTGAGTTGATGTTATCTGACAATTGGTATGAATGAAACATTATTTTATTTTATTTTTTACTGTACAATACCAGTGCATTATAATTTCTGGTCGTAGGATACGGGAATTCCACCTTAATCTACCTTGTTAGAAGATGTCTGTCCCATTGTTAATGGACAGGTGATAATGGGTTAGGGTGTGTAACCCTATTGCTGAATGGATCGACCAACATATTTGCATGTGATCCTTTTAGTATGATAAGTAGAGTGGATATAGCCGACTCCTACAGTATAGTGTGAATGGAGTGGAACATGTAGCCTATATAGGATTGGGAAACATTTGCATTTAAATTATTTAGACTGGAAAATACTTAGCATCCCTGTGACAACATCTGAAAGGTGACAAAAGCAAGTTGAGCTATTTGTCACCCCTATACATTTTGACTTTACAAGGTTTAAATAGTTTACTGACCCTTTTAGTGTACACGATATTGTTAAACTTTATTGAACTGTGTGTGTAAGTCGCATACAGGGGAGGATGCTAGATTGCAATTTGTTCTGTTAGCACCCTCACCCATCACCCTCTAGCTGTCTGTATTGAACAATAGCATGTACATGGTAGGATTCTAGATTGCAATTTGTTTGAACACCCCGAACGCCCGGGGTTATTTAATCCATTAAATCATAGCGCCCAGCGATTTATTCTGTATTTAAGTCTGACGTCATTTGTAGTCCTACGTTACGTCCGGGACCAAGTGGCACCAGCTCCCGTCCGCATCTCATTGTAAATATAATATCTAAATGCGTGAATCTTTTAATAATAATAATAATAATAATAACTTTATTTATATAGCACTTTTCTGGACAAATTCACAAAGTGCTGCACAACAAATTCACAGGAAAATCGAACACATCCAAACGGATGCAGCACAGTAAATCAAGAACCCACAGCAGAAAGCATATTCAAAGATACAATATAAAAAACAACAACAATGTAATAGATAAAAATAAAAATAAAAATACCGACAGAATTCAGTGAACAAACATTCAACGGGGCTAGGGGGGGGAATGCTTTTCTGAACAAGTATGTTTTGAGAAGAGTTTTAAAAGATGCAATGGTATCTGCTTGTCGGATGGTTTTGGGGAGGGTGTTCCAAATTTTAGGGGCACGGACAGAGAAGGCTCGTTCTCCCTTGTTTATACGATGAAATTTCTCGGGAACTTTTAGGAGAGCCCCGTCTGAGGACCTAAGGATACGGGGAGGGTTATAGGGGTGTAGGAGATCAGCAAGATATTGGGGTGCCTGGCCCATTTGTACCTTAAATGTTAATAAAAGGATTTTAAAATCAATTCTAAAAACAACAGGGAGCCAGTGAAGTGTAGCCAGGACCGGAGTGATGTGGTCCCGTTTCCTGGTGTTTGTCAGGAGTCTGGCGGCAGCGTTTTGGACAAGTTGTAAGCGGGAAATGGATTTATGGGTTAGGCCTGTGTATAGTGCGTTACAATAATCTAAGCGTGATGTGATGAATGCATGAATAACTTTTTCAAGGTCGGGGACTGTTAAAAATGTCTTGATTTTAGCTATGCTTCTTAGTTGGAAGAAGCATGCTTGTACGGTTTTCTTTATTTGGGTGTTAAAGCTAAGGCCTGAGTCAATGAAAACCCCAAGGTTTTTGGCTACCGGTGTGATGTTCATAGCCATGTCTGCTAGGCTGTTTTTTAGGATGTCGGTGTCGCTTGGAGGGCCAAAGAGAACTATTTCGGTTTTATTTGCGTTGAGCTGGAGAAAGTTTTGGGACATCCAACTATTTATGTCCAGGAGACATGCCTTAAGGGCGACTAGACTGTCAGGGGTAGGGGACTTTATGGGGACTTTTCACATTGACGTGATTTTTCAGAAAGGAAGCCATTGAGTGTTAACATGTACGTGTCTTGCTTCCAACTCAAGTAGAATTATTAGTGTTCTGTACAATATTATTATCATTATTATTGAAGGTGGTAACAGTCCATTTGCTCAGTACAATATTTCGGGGGCATATTTAGAATGTGTACATGGTTGAGTATGTTAGTTTGCAATAATGAGGATTTAGTTGACACAATGAAATAAAATGGCGATAGTATTCAGTGTGGGGCAGACGGCCTGTCACCGCCAGATTGGGGAGACCAGTAGCTTTGTTGTTGCAAGGAAAGCAGTAAAATTTGACTTTCGTGGTTGTTTTCGTCTCAGATTTAGTCCGACGGAGGGACCCAAAAGTATCTCTGGAGGTGGTGCTCACGTCACAGCTAAAATACTGAATAGCAGCTGAGCACTTTTACAGACGGACCAGATGTTATCCCGGATGTGGCTGAAGCAGCTAGATGTATGACAAAACACGATCGACGACAAAACAGAGGCGATCGACAACAACGGGAGGTATGATTAATTCTACCGCGACTAGCGGTGGGCCGTTTTAACACATAATCTTTGCTTAGAATTGGATGGGATGATTTAGATCAAGAGTTATTAACATTTTAAGATTTTCGGTCTCGTCGGCTCAACGGATGATGTCCCACTGTTGCGCAACATTGAATGTTGCGCAACAGATGCTCCCAGTCTGTGGAGCGATGCAATCGGTTTTGATATCAATAATCTCCGTCCTTTTGATCAATCTTCGTCCTGGGCGCTGGGCGTTACTAATTGAAAAGACGGTGAACTTCGCCCTGTGCGCTCAGGGTTATAATTACCAAACACATAGTAGCCTACGATTGATATACCAATTTGATGGATCTGTTAGCAGCATCCCTAACCCATCACCCTCTGTGAGCTGTCTGTATTGAACCACTTGAGTGGTTACAGACTAAAGTTTTAACTTTCAGTTAGTTGTGTCTAGTTCGTGAATACATAGATGATTATTAATCAATACAACAGGCAACAGCATGATATACTGTAGCTATGTCCCCTAGTTGCACTCAACCCCATTATCCTCATCTATAGATGTCATGGTCTGTCGCTCTACAGACCATGTCTCCACATCAGCCACTCCCACTCTCCATTCCCTCTATCAGTCCTTGTCACACACCTGTTTCCACCCCCTCTTCAGCCCAACAGTGCCATGCCCATTCCACACCTGAGAACACTTCTGCAATAACCCTGTGTTATGATACGCAGGATGGCTGAACCCAAAAATGCCACAAACAAGATTCAAAATCCAAAGATTTATTTAAGCCCAAGGTAGTAAGGGTAACAAGCACAAGTAGCTGCATGTAAGCTAGCGCAGGAAACTCAATTTCAAAACAATCCAAAAATACAAAACAAACTAGGAAGTCCAAAAGGCAAAACTGTAGCGAACAAGGCAGTAAATCATAATGTCCAAAACACAAACCTTTCAAGGATAAAACAGAACCAGTAACAAATGGGGTACAGCTCAGGGACGAAGACAAATGTTCTGACAGTGAGTGTTTGTAATGAGTCCAGTATTTAAGGAAGCAGGTAAATGGCAAAGGGTTCACAGGTGTGCAGGGCTGATGAGAGTTGGAGACAGGTGTGCAGTGTGATGGAAATGGAATGTGTGGCCAGGGAGGAGACATGGTCTGTGGAGTGACAGATCATGACACCCTGCTCCCTATAAGACTGGACTCATTCCACAAACACACTGTCAGTACATGCATTCTTGTTCCAGTGTTCTGCCTTGGACTTCTCGTGTGTGTTTTTGGGCTTCTAAGAGGTTCTGCAATAGAGCACCGAAGTCTGACGTCACTTTCAGTAGAGGGCGCCAGTACACAGGTTCATGTATTTTTTTAGTTTAATTGAAATCCCCATAGGGGTATTTTAGATCGCTTCATATAAGAACTGTGTTTGAAAAATAAACCGTTCATCTCTGCCTTTCTGTCAGGGGGGTGGCTGTGTGTCGTTAATAATGTCCATTCATATTTGATACAGCCAGTTTCTGGAGAAAATGGAATTAATGTGGCCGCAAAAGCCTTGAAACTGAAGGCAATGTCGCTGCTAATATATGCCCAGCTGTCAACACATTGCGTTCCTGAGGTTCCTCATTGACGTAAACTCAGCTGGTGGTGACTCGATTCATACTAACCATGAAACATTAAATATCAATACAATAAAAATAAACGTAATTAACATTCAGTTTCTGTTGTGCGACGGGCAGATGCAGCCACCCGCCTACCCGGAAATGTAGTCTCTGGTTGTTTGACTCGTTTCTAACGCTTATTTTGTTACTCTTTGGGTATATTTGTACATTTCCACCTTCAGTCGATGCTTCATATCCATATGAGTGAGCGGCCGGACGCACCCCATTTCAGAAAAGTAGCCGGGGCGCTCGGATACAAATGCTTCTTATTAAACAACGCGGAATGCAGCAATGCTAATCGCTGTCCCAGCAAATTCCAAACACACGTGGTGAGTACCTACTTTATATTTGAAATCTGAATGTTATGTTATGTTCTCTGTAAATGTAGCGATCGCGTAAAATTGGCTTCAGATGCATCATGACTGTCCCGTTACCAAATAACAGCCCATGCTCAAATAGCCGCCCACTACCTAATAACGGCCCAGGTTCTGACACCATTTTGCGTAATAACCACCTCGTTCAAATAACCGCCCTCGTCCATATAAGGGCCCATGGGCCGTTATTTGCAAACTTAATCAGCCTCAGCCCTCATTTATATTATTATATGCGTGTTCACCGTGTTGAGTTTGCAGATCTCCGCACGCCAAGATCATCTCACAACAGCGCAACACCAGTCCTCCACATCCATACATTTTATCTAGGCTATACTTTCACAAGTGCCTATGCAGCCTATGCACAACCAATTGTTTTAATGCAAAGTGGTATATATTCTGTGAAATGTATATTGTCATCCGTGTATCTACCAGCTCCAACTCCAAGTGTTGCATGACAGCGCTTTGTGAGCTTGCAGATCATGCATTTTCGGTGCGCGGCGTGCGCCAGCCAGGTCCAACTATAAAACACCGCTACCACGAAGTCCTCGACGCAACAAAAATGTTGATATTTAAATCGTGCTATACTCGGCCAATCTTCAACCGATTGTTCTAATTCCAAATGGCCTATAATCCGTGAAGTGTAAATTTTCATTGGGTGTATATATTTTTTGTTATGTTTTAATTAAATTATATGGAACACGATGTGTTTCCCATTCAATCGGGTCTATAGTAGTTGCTGTGTTGTTTTTATGACAAACTATAGGTTCTACAACGATTCCTACGTGGATTTTACTCTTACGGATGGGGCCATGAAAAATGATCGTGTCCGTGGATTATTGTTTTACCGCAAATTATTTTCTCTCTCACGTGGATTATTACTGTACATGCACTGACAGTAGTACAGTAATGCATCCCATGCAATCCCCCCAAGCAACACAACATGGAAAAAAAGAACAGATGTAAAAAAGTAACTAACACTATGTTGTTAGGTTGCTATTTATAAAATGATATCCAAACATTTCTATTCCAAATGAGCTTATTTCCTAAAAATAATTCACTGAATTTCATGGGGGTAGGAACCTGTACACTTGTACAGTATTATTATATGTTGTTTTGTACAGTATACCTGTAAACGCTTTACTGTATGTACTGTAGCTTTTTATTTTATTTATTATTACGCAAAAAATAAATAACAGCCTATAACGGCCTGGCTCCGCCCGGGGTCCGAATCGATTTAGCATATTAACAGCCCGGGCTACTATTTGGTAATATACAGTAAAACAAAACGAACACAGTCTGCATAGAATGGCAGGAACATGCGACGGCGGGTGCTCTTCAATAAGGTTGCCATGGAGGCAAGTAGTTTATTATTCTATTCTATTCTATTCTATTCTATGCTTAGCCATGGTTTATATGACGCTTGTACGATTATGACTTTGATAAGATTATGAATATGTTTCTGGGCTATTCTATACTGGTCTAAACAGCTGTACTGTGCGTCTTTACGCAGTCACGTTTCAGGGCTATTATTATACTGGTCTAAACAATAGTGTGCGTCTTTACGCAGTGCAGTGTTCCGTGTTGTGGTCTGTGTGCGTTACAGTGCTTGTGATTTTGGCCGCTGGGCCATTCTATTTGCGTGTGGATTTGGTTGTATAATAGACTAAAAGATAAAGAGTTTAACTATTCAGTTTGGCCTTATTCATTTTGATGCTGCATAAAACAAAGCCTTATGTTGATACGTAAAGCAAAGCCAATATGCTGATGCGTAAAGCCTTAAATGTTCATGATTTGTGACTTATGGTGGCTTGCTGGAGGAGCATTGAATTCCGTTTCCCTAATAATCTAATAAATATGTGACAGCTGCTTAAAATCGGTGTACCATAACCTATGCACACTTTCACATTTGTAATGACATTTTTTGCCCAGGGAGTGATTGTTGTGCAAAACAAATGCTTGGAATGGATTCAGAATCATGAAACCCCCTAGTTTGACCCGTAACATTATAGTACTTATAGAGCAGAATGACAATTTGACTGTTTTGCCTTATATAGGTTGTTAATGGTAACCCAACATTCAGCAGCTGTCACATATTGATTTATTATTATTATTGTTTTGATAACCTTATCGTTATCTTCACCGTTTAGTTTTAAAGGAGAATTCTATGCTAGAATGCTTTCTTATCTCTCTTACCTTTCTTTGTAGTTGTTACGTCCCCACCAAAGAGGTCCAGGTGTTTTGTAAAAACTCTGAGAATCGTAATTTCCCTCAATGTCTAACATAAAAATCTATTTTTTCCTGATATAGGCCTACAGAAACAATACAAAGGGCATACTATGTTCCTTAAAGGACCACTTCACCACTTTTCAACCTATCTTCATATAATAGGTCCTCACTAATAATCATGAAAAAAATGGCACAATTTCTTTCTACTCGGTCTGTGTCTCATAGGAGGGCTGTGGGTAGTTCAGAAACCGTCTTCCAGTGACATCATCGATGGGGAATACAAGCTATAATAAAAACTGCAGGCTTTCTAGTCCTGAAAAGTTGAAATGCGAAAATGGAAGCCATCGTTCTCATGATAATGAAAATCTAAACATTTTTGTAAAACAATCTTGTTTAAAAAATAATCTGCCTAATGATGTCACTGGAAGACGGTTTCTAAACTTCCCACAGCCCTCCTATGAGACACAGACTGAGTAGAAAAAAATTGTGCCATTTTATCATGATTATTAGTGAGGACCTATTCTATGAAGATAGGTTGAAAAGTGGTGATAGTTATTTTACTTTTGACGATACAGTGTGTGTGTGTGTGTGTGTGTGTGTGTGTGATCACATGTGTTCTCTTTAATCTTTTGGCTGTTATGATTGACTAATCTTGTCTAAATTTGATCTAAAATGCTATCTAATCAATATGCAAAAATATACCTGGGTTTAGCGTAGCTGTTTAGTCTAAAAATGTCTCTCTGCGATTCCCTTAAGAAATAAAACACCATACAACTTCTCTCATTATATGAAGGATTTTTATTGTTCAACATTATTTAGGCATAATTTTTGTCATATGAAAAATCTTAAAAGACAGGGATCACAATCTGGTAACAACAGACAACACTGGGTTCACCTCCATTCAAAGGACGTCTCACATGAGCTCATGAGATTGACATGATTGACTGCTAGGTCTGTCTTGCAAAGAAATAGTAAAATACACAGTCTTTCACATCATATTGGTCAGAGCAGAGGTTTAATACTAATCTATATGTCAACCTGAAAGGATAATGAAAATTAAACTTAATTTGAGGATATAGCCAAACCCTTGACTAAAAGTTCCACAGACAATATTAATTACCTTACATGTGTGAAGTAATATACCTAATAGACTTTGTGATTCTCAATCAGTAGTTCCTAATAAACAGTGATATGCTAAGCAGCTTCGCACAGCTACACGGTAAAATCCTCATCCTCACTTTATCCAGTTGCCACTCTTCTTGAGTGTGTGCACGTTTAACCAAAATGGACCGATATTCACTTGCATAATGAAACCAGCAGAGGTCGTGGTTTGACAAACAAAGGTGAACGTGATAGTATTGTTGTGGTGGAGTCGAGGGTTCACAGAATCAATTCCATATATGGGCTGCTTCCTGAGGCATCTTCTTAATGACTTCATCCTAGATTATCCACCTGAGGAAAATAAATAAATATATATATATTTAATCATGTAAAGCCTGTTTTATACTTTCGATTTATTCAAAACAAATGGCGAAAACAAGCCTATTTACAAGCTCATACAAGTACATTGACTTATTTACTGTACAACTTTGGGGTATTTGTATTTTGAGTTTTTCCAATTTCCAATATTTTACTTCTACTGCACACTAATATGTCACGGATCCAAATATTGTACTTTTACTCCACTCCATTACTTTGTAAATTGATTATTAATACAAAACATACAGTGAACCACTTCAGCCCTATATACATTCCAGCCATTTGAAGATGGCTCACTACAAGGTCACAATGCGTCGCGATCATGCAACACGACACTGCTATTTTCAAAAGATTTGTATACATTAAAAACTTGAAATGAGGCATTCTGCATAATGAGAACTTTTACTTTTGGTACTTTTAAGTACATTTTGAATACCAACACTTTTGTACTTTTACTCAAGTCAATTTAGAATATGAATTACCCGACATACTCGGGTAATAAAAAAAATATATACAGCGCGATTATATAGTACAATTTCCACCACTGAGGAGCAAAACACATAAAAATCAAGCTGCTGACCTGCTGGCTGCTGGCACCCCCTGGTGGTCAATAACTTGAAGCACATTCATCCACCTTGAGGTCGCCACCGTCCTTTCTGCGACACACCTCAGAGAGGACGCCGTCACGTGACTCACGCAGTACGTAATCATGCAGTTCTGAAAAAGACAATACGTATTTTAGATTACAGGAAATGCTCTAGATTCACGTAAGACGTGTTGTACATTACATTATTCTTTTTGGCATTGACGCACAACAAAAACAATACAGAACATATTAATCACCTGATGAAAGCACCTCCGGTAGATATATATGGTGTACATGTTCCCTTTTGGCAATGCTTTTGAGCTCTGCCAGGAACTGAGGGGGAATTATGGCTTCTTTGTGAACCCCCACAGCGTGAATCTCGATGCCTTCTGCGACAGCGGCGTTCACAGCGGTCATGAGCTTATGAGGATCATTCTTATTCGTCTCCCCATCTGTGATTACGATTGCTACTTTCCTGAGTTCAGGAAGGTCGCGCCTGGAGTCGGAGAAAATCTCCGTAGTGGCCTTATGGATAGCTGAGCCGGTGAAAGTGCCCGAGCGTAGATATTCCAATTCGTTAATTTCGTCTTTGATCTCGTCTTTGGTCTTGTTTGTATCCAAGTGGAACAGGTGGAACCGCTCGCTGTAGAGAACCATTCCTACCCTGGTTGTATTGGGTCCAATTGTGAATTCTTCCACCAAATAAAGGACAAACTCCTTGACAAAGATTTTAAAGTTTTCCTCGCCAATGCTCCCCGAGCTGTCTATGATGAACACGAGCTCCATCGGCTTTTGCTCGCACTCGATGCCACAATCTGAAAACAGAGGAAAGCAAAAAGAGTTAACACATCAACCCAAACATTCACAGAATTACTTTCCATTGCCTTTTGTTAAGTGTGGCATTCATGACATCTTACCACATATGAGTCCGATCTGTTGATGGAGACATGCCATCTGGAGAACATGAGCAGAATCTGGGTTATTATTATATCAATACCCAGTGTTGGGCAGTAACGAGTTACTAGTTGCATATTACTGTAACATTATTACTTTCCCCAATAACGAGTAAAGTAAGTTATTACTCTGCCAAAACAGTAATATTCTTACTGTTTACTTTGTAAAAAAAAAGAGCACATATTACATAGTGCGTAGGGTTACAAGCTCGTAGCGCACCACTCGGTGGCGCGCTATGAGCTTGAAGATCTGCTATGTTTCAATAGCTAAAGCATAACATAATGCTAACACCAAAAGGAGTTCCCGCCGAAAATGGGTTAAGGCTTCGTAAACAAAAAGTGCACAGGTCAGGTATATGACAAATAACCTAAGTATACAAAGAAACTACTGGCATATTTAACAAAGCGGAAATGATCTACAAGTTTGTAGTTCTATTTCTGCTCTTTTTGGAAAATGTTTCAAAAGTGTATTTACGAAAACTGGAAGATTTTTCAACATGGAACAATTATGACAATTATGCAACAATAATTGCGATTATCTCAAACAATTGTGATTATGTGACAGATCTAATATTGAAACAGTTGAACCTACTGTGACGGTTCTTGTGCCGTTTGGTCCTGGCCCGCCCTGGGATTAGAAAGAAAGAAAGAAAGAAATCCTCATGAATGCATGTGGTGGCCATGCTCAATGGAAACATGCCACTCAAAGGACCTTATCAAAATAAAATCTATTTCACTAATTACCAGATCACTCAATCACTCTAGCTAGCTCATGTATAGCTAGCTCAGGCTTAGGCCGCCTAAGGCCTCACTCACACCTTCGCAACAAACTGATGTATGCTTGTTGTATGAGATGTATAGCTGATGCAAGCTCGCGATGCATTTCCAATGGGAGTCACATGGTTTGACACAACATTTGTGTTGTATGAGGGGGAGGGGGGCAGTCGAAACACAGCCGAAAGCCGTACAACAGCTTGTAGTCCAAAATGTTGTATCAAACCATGGAAAATGCATTGGGGTGGCCATGACACTTACATCTTGCTTACATCTAGCATACATCAATGTTGTATGCTAGATCGAAAGGTGTGAGTGAGGCCTAAGCCTTAGGGGGTAGAGAGGCCGGTAGAGCGTCTGGATGGGAACCGTGCGGTTACCAGTTCGATCCCTGTGGGCTCCCCCAGAGTGAAGTATCGAAGTGTCCTTGAGCAAGACTCTGAACCCATCATTTCTCCCAATGTGGTGGCTTACATGGTTTCTTCCGCCATCCGTGGGTGAATGTAACGGACAAATAAACGTAGCAGAGTCAAAGTATTGGGGATTGGTCATACTCAAGTAAAGTTACAAATACTTCAACATTGTACGTACAGGTCTACCAGGGGTTCCAGGGCCGCCCGGCTCGCCCGAGTGGCCCGGTTGGCCCTTCTCGCCTGGGATGCCACGGCCACCCTGTAATGAGAGCACATTAGGTCTACAGTCAGTCAAGGTCATAAGGTTGGCAGTAAAGATGATACAGTAAGATGATATTTAAGATCCCTTACGTTATCGCCTGGAGGTCCGTGTCCCGCCTTCCCCTCTTTTCCGGTCTCGCCTTTAGGCCCCGGTGCACCCTGAAATTACAATTTTTTAGTTGGGTTTGTTATTTTGTTGTTTTATGAAACCAGCAGTAGATCATTACCAACATGCTTTCTATAATACACTGTTAATTGTTTCAGCAGATTTAGATTTAGTCTTAGTCTTTTGAATAACACAATTAAGTCTTAGTCCTATTGAGTCTTCTGCAATCGTTCAGTCTTACGCTAGTAGTCTTAGTCGACGAAATATCAAAATCTTAGCATTTTATGGCCCTATTTCTTTCCAGTGCCTTTTCTTTTTTTACTATTTTGAAAAGACATTTTTGAATAGTTCTAATAGCCAATCTACAAGCTCACAACATGTCGATCAGCTAGTTGAACAATTTTCTAATGTTTTTCAAAATGCTAAAAAAGGCAAAAGACGTTTAGGGATGAGATGTAAGGCACTGCTGAAAAAATAGGGCCCTTAGTCTTAATCAACAAAATGAACACTGCTATAATATTACACTCCCAACTAAAGTTAAGCACAGTCAGTCAAGGTTATAATGAATTACGATGATATTTAAGCTCCCTTACCGTATCACCTGGATATTCCACTCCATTGGGCCCTGTGGGTCCCTTGGGCCCTGCGGGCCCTCGTTTTCCCTGAAATGACAAGTTTTGTTGGGTTGTTGTTTGTATTCATGAACCCAGCAGTAGATCACAACATGCTATTCTATAATATCACTCATCCGACCAAACGTAACACATCTGAGACCGCATGTCCATGCAGGCAGTAGTTCTGTGCAAGACGTTAATCTTTACCCAGCTGAAAAATGCAGCCCTTTTGTTGGCTAGGTCTATGGTTCCAAACGTGGGGTCCGCGGGCTAGTAAATGTCAATTTGGGGTCAATTGACATGAAAAGGTGTGGGAACCACTGGTCTGTTAAAGGGAGTGTCCACCCCGCAAAAGACGTATTTTTGAAGCCTCGAATTTGTGGAGATTGTTTTGTTTTTGTCGCATAACTAAGCCAATCATTTGATGACAGAGTGGCTGCTCAGTAGGAGACGACTCAATGGAGACTCTTTGAGCCCGCCGCTCATCAAATAATTGGCTTGGGAATGCGAAGAAAAAATAAAATTGAAAAACTAAACAATCTCCATGAATTCAAGGGCTCCATGGGGTGAGTAACCGAACAAGAAATTAATGTTGGGGGTTGAACTACCCCTTTATAGTAACACTGATCATGTCCGTGTCCATGTTGGCTTTTGGCTGACGTTTTTGTCGAAAATCAAATTTTTGCCACAGACATACACACAATGAGTATTACCAGAAACACACAAAGAGAACGTGACCGTAACAGGTTAGCAACTCTGAGAGCGTACAAATGGTTGGTTCCATTCGTACACTCTCAGAGTTTGACAGCTCCCGTTGCTAGACGCCTTGTTCAGCGCTCCCGGACATGTTTTGGCACATGCACGCAGCCATTCACTTCCTTGTTTACTGGGCCGACAACACTTGCTATCACGTCTAAATCCACGGCGCTCTCCATTGGTTTTGATCAGAACGCTGAAGTTCTGTCCTAATTTCTGACTTAACCAAGCGTCTCATTTTGGGAATATTAACGCTTCTATAGAGAGATCAGACGAGGTAGCGTAAAGTAGTAATAGAACATTAATACCTCCCGGTGTTTCAGAGTAAAAATCGGCCCCATCTGCTTGGCACTCTAGTGCCTTTATTCTGACTCGACTCTAGCGGCGTCATAAGTGTTAACACTGATCATGTCACAAGGTGTCTTACCGGTTGTCCATCCACCGTCACAGTTGGGCCAACTCCTCCTTTGTACCCTTTGGGGCCAATGTTTCCCTGTAAGAGATTTATACCGTTAAGCCAGTGGTGAAAAAATAATTTTACCTATAAGTAAAAGGATCAATACGGCAATGTAGAAATACTCTGTTACAAGTAAACGTCCACAATTCAAAAATGTACTTGAGTGAAAAAGTACAAAAGTATTCGCATCAAAATGTAGTTAACCATACCAAAAGTACTCATACAGAATGTCCCAGTTCAGGTTTTCAAATGTATAAAATGTTGCCATGTGTCACGCTGTGAGTTTTGTTGGGCGTCCACGTTCACTTTTTGCTGAACTTTTTGAAACAGAAATGGTTGACTTCCCATTTTTAATGACAGGCCCAACATAGGGATTGATTATTCATTGATTGTTGTTGTTATTACTTAACGACTATCATTTTATAAATTGTGAAATCGATCACCTGTTGCACCCCTGGTCTACTGTATACAATGTGTACCCACTAACCTTGGGGCCGGGGATTCCATTGTGGTTGGGACCCTTTTCACCTATAAGACCCTTCTCGCCTTTAGGACCCTGGAAAAGGTGCACGGAAAAGTCAAGCCACAGTGCCATTCATTTCCCCAACTTTGCTTTTATTTTTTTACATTTTATTTTATTTGGTTTAGATCAACTAGGTAATTCATTGAGAATTGTTTATACAAACCTCACGGCCGTCGTGGCCTGTCCCTGGTAGACCATTTGGACCTGTCGTGCCGTCGTTTCCACGAAGACCCTGGTGAAACAGCATTAAGCACACAGTGAGTACATTGGAGTTGGAGAGTAAATTGGGGTGGACTTTTTACACTCTTCCAAGGTTCAAGACTGTACTTTGTTACATCTTGTATACAACTACATACGAGTACAACTTATTTTAGTTTGGCTTCCTTAAGACAATGCAGCAGCATAGATAATAACGTCAAATGCCAAAAATATGGGATAAAGACAGTACAAAAAAAGAGCAAACAAAGCATAAAAGGAGTACCTGCTACAGGTTAAATTGACAATGATTTTGCGGTGTACAATTATATGCTTCCAAAACGAAATCCTTATGTAAGTCTTTCCAAAATAGCAATGCTAACCTTTGGTCCAGTCAACCCGATGATTTCACGGCCAGACTCCCCTTTAAGTCCAATTGGGCCCTGTTCGCCCTGGAATAAAGAACAAGATCATAAGCATTGCATCACACTTGGTACCTCTGACAATATTCCAGACTGTATATATAGGCTAGTTGTCTATACCTGTCGATGGAGTACACAGGCCCTGATATCTGTTACCTTGGATCCTAGGTATGTCTAGCTGAAATTGCATTTTGCAATAACGTAACGTGTGCGTGCGTGTGTGTCCAGTCTGTCCAACAAAGTGGTTCATTTTCTTTTTACCGACGCAGCTACTCCGCAAACCAAGACTGCAAGCGAATGGCCGCACATTGTATTGCATCATGTAAGACCAAAGATAACATTGAAGTGTCCTTACCTCATGACCTGGCCAACCAACTCCCGGCTTCCCCTCGATTCCGGTCTCGCCTTTAGGCCCCAGTGCACCCTGAAATTACAAATTCGTTTTTGACTTGACATTCTGTAATTGGTTTCTTATAATCAAAATAAGAACATTATAATGGCGTGCAAAATGGAAAATGTCAAATGTGCTGCGGAGATAAGGCCAAGTCTTTGCCATGGACAATGGACACATTTGTCCGTGCGAGGACATGTACGTATAACATCTAGCCGTCCTCTCAATTGAAACAGCAGGGTGCCTCGGACATGTATACACGTCTTTAGGTCCTTTTTAACGATAAAAAAAGGAATCTCTGTAATCCACAGCTCCCGTTGCTAGTTTGCACTGCCATATGCCAACAACCCGGAAAAGTTCCACTTGTAGAATCCTGATTTGTACACTTAAATTAAATTTCACAATGTAGTGCTAATGTAAATATGGCAATTATTAACTAATCTGACTGGCATACTGTACAGTTGTGGTGGATCGGGTATTTTGAAGTAGCCAAAGTTTAAACGGGGCTGAAGTGGTTTATGTATGTTTTGTAATAATTTTAATCTACAAAGTTACTGGTTTTCAAATAAATGCAGTGGATTAATTGTGCAACATCTGCCTCTGAGTGATGTAGTGGAGTAGAAATAAAAGTATTTGTACTAAACACCTCAAAATTGTACTTAAGTACATGTACATGTTTCTTTAATTCCACCACTGACAGTACATTTGGTGCAACACTTGATTTGCCGTAGAATCGATGAGCGGAATTCGGTAAAAAGTAAAGAACTGTAAGAAGAGAGCGTGCGACCAAATCAAATCATGAGTACGGTTCTCTCCTCACCTTCATTCCCTGGGCTCCTTTGGGTCCTGGACGTCCAGTATACCCGTGGCCGCCCTTCTCACCCGTATCACCCTGGCAAGGAATAAGAGCACATTTGTTGTTTTTTATGTTTGCAACGTGATCCAAGGTTTATAATGCTTATAGTCCATAATCGGGCCACCTTCACTTAATGCGGCGCCCAGGTTAACCCATTTTGACCTGAGATCAGATTCTAAAAATGTCTTCTACATCCTGACAGTTTTCTGACAAAGCTACAGTATGTTTCCATGTCAGTTGTTCTTCGATTTTTCAAAAATAGCGGACCTACAAGCTCGTAGCTAATCCAGCACCCTGCCTAGTAGGCACTTAGATGTGTGTGTTCCTTTTTGGCTGTTGTTCCAGCCTCCTGGCTCTACCACTTAATATTGGAATACTGACATATTATTGATTTCAGCTGTTACAATTGCAAACATGCAAACATGACCCACTTTTATTACTTCAGTCTATAATAACGACGAAGTATTAAAATGCTGTCTCTTTATGTCCAATGTATTTGCATTTAAGTTTGTGAAGTTAATATAAGTGACTATTATAACCTCGGCGTGATCTCTACACTGACACACTGTTCAACACAATATACAAGATCACATCCGTGAATGTCGAACACACCTTCGCTCCTAGAGGGCCTTTGTCAGATGGTCCGTCGCACCCTTTTGGGCCAGCTTTGCCGGGCAAGCCCTGAGGGAGGAAGAGAAGAGAACCATGTTCAAACCCGTTCCAATGTGTCCACGATAGTGCCCTATATGGTTAACCCATTGAGACCTGAGACCAGATCCTACAAATGTCTTCTATAAAGGCTGCAGTCACATCCTGTCAAATCAGTCTTCAGACTGAGACAAATGGGATATATAAATCACATTTTAAGCCACCTCTGAATTTGACTCGAGTCACGTTTTGTAAAAAATCGGATTCCATGTGACCTGTCTGCATTTAGACTTATTTAAACAAATCGGATTTCAATCTGGATTTGGCACGGATCAGATTCTGGCTAGATTTGGCTGTCAGCGTAAATGGGCGTTTTCTGAAAAACCTATGTCAGTAGTTCTCAAACTACGGACCCCAAACATTATATGTAATTGGCCGCTGACCGCCATCTGAAAATATGTTGTTCCAGGGACCCCTCCAGAAGCAATTAAGACACGAGGTGAAAAACGGCCAGTCAAAATCAAATCTATTCTCAACTGTAGATTTGGTTGATTCAAATATTGTGGTGCCGGTATAATCCAGTCAACTAAACTAGACAGATGACTAATATACGACTAATAAAACCAAATGGAATTAAAAAAAAACTGTACCAGGGGTCCAGGTGGTCCATCTGTTCCGGGATGGCCGGGCTGTCCGTCCTCAGCATCTGCCCCAGGCGCACCCTGCACGACACAGTGGCATAGACAAACACACGTTGGGACAATAAACCAGTAAGAGAGCATGCACAATTGCGCGTGCATGACGTTTACACCAGGGCACGCCAAATACTGTTTTGCCATGTAAGAGTTTTTTTAATTATTAGTATAATTTACCTTTGGTCCAAGTGGTCCACGCTCACTTTTACCGTTGGAACCTATTGGTCCTTTGATGCCCCGTTCACCCTATACCACCACACACACACACACACACACACACACACACACACACACACACACACACACACACACACACACACACACACACACACACACACAAACACAAACAAACAACAACAACACATGAACAACACACAAACAAAGCTAGCACAAAATTGATGCTTGTCAACAGGTTGGATAAATATCGGCTACTGCCATTGGTTAATGTCAGCTTTAGTTGCCGATATCGATATGTCCATCCCTACAAGAATATGCTGCATTCAAAAGACTAAAACTACAACTAAAACTAAATCAAAATTTGCTGTGTAAATTAACAGTGATCAGCGGCACGTACCATGGGACCACGTGCTCCTTTGCCGTCCTCTCCTTTGGGTCCTGTTTTTCCTTGATCACCTGGAACACCCTGGAAATATAGATCGATTGATTAAAATTGTTATTAACATATTGCAGAATGGGTACAACTAAACTAACACTAAAACTAATAAGAACTAGCAAATCCACTCTAGAAACTTAACTAGATTGTTTTGTATTGCCAAAAACGAATAAATACATAAAAATAAATTGATACATTAAAAAAAAAGAAATCCAAAACTGGACGGGAACCCGTTTTGGTGTTTTAACTAAGCATTATTTAGCTATTGAAAAATAGCAGATCTACAAGCTCATAGCTCGAGCTTGTATACAGTAGGTCTGCTATTTTTGAAAAATCGTGAAACTGTGGCACAAATCTTTGAATATATATTATTTTTATTTATTTCGGTGTCAGGTCTAAATCCGATTAGCAGGACACGTCTGGAGAAGACATTACACTGACCTTGTCTCCGGGAAAGCCAACTCCTGGAGGGCCCCGAGCTCCGGGAGGTCCGTTAGGTCCGGGTTCACCCTGGATGGAGGACATCATTAAGATTAAAGATGAATGCACATTGAAAAACTAAATACAAAAATAAATAGAAATAAGACTGACTTTAAAGGTGATATTTAAAAGTTTTTGGTTAAAGCAAAAGGTTTGCTGTACATTTGTAGGCGACAACATTTCTGTCAATCAGGAGAGAGTAGCCATTTATCTTTATTTTTATTTTTATATTGTTCCAGTTCAAATTTTGTCTCCTCATTGCTTTGTGTCATCACTTACAATTCCACTTGTTTTAATGACTGAGTTCTCTATACCGATTGGATAGAATTGGTATCCTGACCTGAAAATGCATTTTCATATACTGTAGTATAGACAGTGAAATTACATGTGCCCAAGTACTGTACTTAAGCACAGGTATTTCTTTTTTTACTCAATGTTTTCAATTTTCAGTTACTTTTACTTATACCCCCCTACATCTCAGAGCACAATATTGTATTTTACTCCACTACAGTTGGGCTATATGAATAATATATATGAATAGATTTAGCTTATTATTACAAAACACTTTAACCCTGTAGGCCTATATAATTATATTATGGCCATTTGAAAATAGCCGATCGCCAAGCTCATGTTTGTAAATGTTGTAAATTTAGTCGACTGAAATCTTATAATAATGAGTCGATTAAAACTCGACTAAAATTGCAACGTTTCCGACGACTAATGTATGACTAAAACTAAATCAACATTTGCTGTGTAAATGAACGGTGGTTAGCGGTCCTGCCGTACCATGGTGCCAGGTTCTCCTTTGCTGTCCTCCCCTCTACGTCCGTGCTCTCCTGGACGACCTGGGAGTCCCTGGAAATAGAGATTGATTGATGAACAGATTGCAGAATGTGTACAGCTCAAGAGAGTTCTTGATGCCGTTGAAAACTAAACGAACACTAAAACTAATAACCACTCTAATATATCCGCTCTAGAAACGAACTAAAACTAACTGATTTCACGTCCTTGGTATCCTAAAAATAAATACAATTTTCAACGCACAGCTATACAGTTCCCCTCCTCGTGTTATTTCATTTTTCATAACTAATAAATGATCTTTTGACTCGTGACGAATGCATGATCATACCTTTGGTCCAAGGTGGCCTGTACCGTCTGGTCCTTTTTCCCCTTTGTTACCTGGTGATCCCGAAGGCCCCTGTAAGAGAACATTAGTCAGCATGTCTCCCAAAACGTTGCTCTGATCAGGCACTTTACTGCCCTGTAGCTCAGTGGTTTTCAACCATGTGTTGCGGGGACCACCAGAGGTCTTTGAGAAGTTCCAGGTGGTCCCCAGCTATATGATGGAGAGTTGGTCACCAAATGGACCCTTATAGATCTTGAACTCTTGAGAGTGTAAAACGAAACCAAATGGAGCCGTTTACATTATTGTTAAACATCGGCATTACTTAAAGGTATATTCAGTGATTTCACCCAAAAAACCTTAGGTTTCGTTTTTGCCTTGGGACCCAAACTTTCGTCCAATCAGGATAGAGAGTCAAAAACGAAACCTAAGGTTTTTTTGACCCACAGGGGTTAACTGGGGACAGGGAGGAACTCCTTATATGGTCAGCACACTCTATAGTAGAGAGGATTATCACAACAAAACAAAAAAATAAGTGATATTTGAATTAAGTGAAATCACTGAATATACCTTTAATTTACAAGAGTCTACACAATTACAGAATGTAGAAGAATGTGTTATCTTTGATCAACATGTTTGGCTATCAATGCTATCAATTCTGCATTAGTCCAGCATTTTTTTGTTCTTCCCTGAGACAGTCAATTTTAAATCTGGGATATAGTGCAGTGCATTTAGCAAGCATAAGAGCCTGCACACAGTCATACGTACACACACCCACCCACAGACGCAAGCTCATACACACACACCTGCAGGTTTAACTAATAATGCTATTAATTATAATAACTGTTATGAGAGGTGAGGTTTCTTTAACTCACAGGGTTGCCAATTTCTCCAACACCGTTAGCTCCAGGCTTGCCATTCCTACCCGGTGTTCCCATTTTACCCTGCAGAAAAAAAAGAAGATGCAAACGCTGTAAACTCCAGGTACAATTACGTCTGTATACATCAGAGTCATCTCAGAGTCAACGAGCAGGCAGGTTGACACTAGGGTTTTTTACTGTGAACATGGCACAACGTAAAAGCAGCCATTTTGTTTTAGTTAAAATGCCTGCGAGATACAGTTGATAAAAAATAATTTACCGGTGGTCCAGGAGGTCCGATTTGAGTGTCTCCTTTCGGTCCTTTGACACCCTTTGTGCCTGGTCCTCCCTGAAAACATACATGGTACATGGCGATTACATACAAGAAGCAACCACAGGATGTGAAACTAAGTAATAAATGAGGCAACAGATGGTTCTTGGTTGAATAAAATAAATGCACCAACCTTCATCCCCTGGATGCCGTCGGGTCCCTTGTCCCCCAGCGGTCCTGGCGCACCCTGGGCAGAACAAACAAACATACTACTGTATTAATATTATCCAGTACGCAAAGTCATGCACCGTGCAGGTGCAACCGGCTTTGTATTACATAATCGCCTGATCGCCATCAATTGAGATGATCACATTTATCTTTCTGTTAGTCTGTTTACACTAGAGCGGTGCACGTTGGGCACTGGCCTACTTGGGCACGATGCAAGTTGGAAATGCGTGCCCCACCCAGTTGTTATGTATGTGTCCCTTTTATGCCCATACATGGAGGTCTTTGTCAGGCTGCATGCCAAAATATGGAGTCTATGCAGATGTCGGAACATATTTTTGATGTCAGAACGGGCCAGCTCCATATATGGACTCTGGGCAAGGACCCCTCCTTGCCCATTGCTTTGGCAATGTCTCGGGACCCCCGCCCCCTCCCGACCCCCAATATAAATGACTGCTACAATATAACCTTAATAATACACCATACAAAACACCATCAATAAATACTGAAACCAGATATAATCATTAGGGAGGTGTATGCATGTACTATGTGTGCTATGTGTAAACTCTTAATTTCCATTTTTATAGCCATTCAGTTGCAAATATATATATATATATATATATATATATATATATTATTATTTTTTTCTTTTCAATAATTTGGGGACCCCCCCAAAAGAAATTGGCGACCCCCCGAGGGGTCGCGACCCACGGCTTGAGAACCCCTGACGTAAAGGGATGAAGCATCACTGACCTTCAGGCCTTTGGGTCCCGTCTCTCCATGTGGACCTGTCGGGCCCTGATCGACGTCACACAGGGAAAGACAATTAACACATGGCACAACTTGTGAAAGAATAATATGATGACACTGAAAACATGGCACTTGGATGTGATATAACGGTGGTCTTTAATACATACCATGGTTCCGATCAAGCCTTGAATGCCACATTTGCCCCTTTCACCCTGCGATAGAAAATTGCATTACAAAATTGTCCTTCCACATAATTGTACAACACCGTTAAATATCGTCAGTAAACTGAACCACATACCAGATCTCCTTTGGGACCTTTGTTCCCCGGAGGGCCTGGTTTGCCATTAAATCCTGGTAACCCCGGTTCTCCCTGTTAAAGGAATACCAGTAAAAACAGTGTCAATGCAACTCTGAGCGTATATACACACTTGTACAGTACATTTGTAAATAGATTTTTGTTAAAATAGCCATTAATCTACACTCCTTTATATTTGACTGGTTTGTGGTAACGAATGAGAGCCGTGTTTAAATCTCAGCCTCATTTCGTCATACAGGATTAACAGATTTTTGAGTGAGTGTGCGTTATTTTGGCGGTATACAAACAACAAAGTATTCATTTGGCTTAAGTGCCATACTGCCGGCATCCACAAGATGGGGCCGTTGCCCATGCCAGACGTATTCAAAAAAAGTCCCCCAAATTACCATAGATGTTTTGGTTAGTTTGAACCGGTAGTGAAAGTCGGCCATTTCATTATACTGACCTGGGATCAGTTTTGCCCCGCGATTGCTTTCTATATCATAACAAAGTCAATCTAAAAAAAATAAAAAATGCTAACGTGATGCTAATCAAGCGGCGATTAACGTGGATTAAACAAAGTTTGTCTTTACGGCTCTGGCACCGTGGACAAAGTAAGGACAAGCTCGTCTTAACGTGCCCGGCACTTAAACTGTTTTAAGAAGAAGAGGAGCGATTAAGAACATCTGAATAAGTAAAATGACGACAGACCTGTGGGCCTTTCGGTCCGCCTTTCCCGCAAATTCCAGGCTGTCCATTTGGACCCTGTGGAAAGAAACAGAAAGTGTGTTGAGATTCACTCTACAGACATGTCATGTCTACTGTATGTACTCTTCCTGTTTGTAACATTATGCCACCGGGGAGAGATACCAAAGCTAACAGAACGACAGCGTGACGCTTGTCTCAATGATCTCTCTGGGTATAGAAGGCACCTGGTTAGTCTGTAATGCCTGATTTATGCTCTATCGTACGCCGGTGTCACGTGGCAAACATACCAGACCTACAAGCTCACATGCAAGGCATTGTGAGCTTAATTGTAGTACAATGTAGATCAAGCATTGCAGCCAGATATCGTTGTACTGTGCAGTACCAGGCCTATGCAATGGAACGGATCTGTCAATAAGAAAATAATAGCACCGTTTTAGCTACAAAATAAGAAATGTATTCTTTATCGACTTTTGATGTGAGATTTTTAAGTATCTTCATTAGCTGGTACCAGAGCAACCTGCTAGTCTTCCTGTGGTCCCAAAACATACAAACAATTACAGTTACAAGAAATAAAATAAAAATAATGTCAGTAATTTAAAAACACAATCTTGGGCCTCCGATGCATTCCATTTCTCATTTGGGTTCTTGCATAGGCAAAAAAAACACAATTGTAAACCATATATACAAAAGAACAAAAAACAACAACATAGGCCTACGTTTCAAATGCTGACATCAGGTATGTCCTCATGTCAAATGGATATTTTTGTAATGAACATTTTCAATACTATAGGGCTATTGTTAAGTACTAACCGGTAGTCCCTTCAGTCCCGGGCCGCCTTTCGTACAAACAGGACATGGCAGATCTGTTGGCGGCGGTGTTGTTGTTGGCGGCGGTGTTGTTGTTGGCGGCGGTGTTGTTGTTGTTGGTGGTGGTGTTGTCGGCGCTACGTGGCAACGGCACTTCAAAAAGGACGGACATGACACGTCAATGTTGTGATGGAATTCTACACAGTCAGTCATGCATCTGTTGTTGTCTGCATGCAGTGCTGGAAGGTAGCTAAGCACACCTACCTAAATACTGTCCTTAAGTACAACCCTGATGTACTTTTACTTTCATTTAGTAGAGGCCGTTTTTCATCGCATAATCATTCTACTCAACTGCATTTCTAAAGGCAAATATTGTACTGTTTACTGTACTAGAATTATTTGACAACAACTGACTGTATAGATATCGTAAGTAAGCCCTTATTTATAATGGTACTATCCGGAAATGGCAGATCTAAAAGCTCACAAGGTGTCACATTGTGATGCGTCGTGAGCTCGTAGATCGGCTAGTTCTGGAAAAAAGGTTGATCAATTTAGAAGAATTTTGAATATCTTTGCTTTGGTACCGCGAGTAAATGCAGGCCTTTTATACTCGTAACAGTATTTCTACTTGTCATGGTATTTCTACTTTTTACTGAACTCCTCCCACCACTGGGTGGATGTAAATGCCTAACACAATACCATGCTTAAAATAAAATACATTACAAATAAATACAAATCTGATGATATAAATATAAATACAAATGTAATTACTAATACTACTTACCTCCATGTTTAGGACTTTGGCCTGTATGAGAGAGAGAGGGGGATGGGGGGTTAAGTGATGAATCACAAATAAAAACATGTTTGGGGATGGGAGTCAAGGGGAGTTAAGAATTCAGAAAGTAAACCAAACACACAGGTATATTAAATATCATATTGACAGCAAATCAAATGAGGCAGTGTGTGGGAGGGGGGGGGCATCATGGCCATTAGGCTGCGTAGCATATCATTTTGGGAAGGGGTGAAAAGTATATGTACATTTACTTAAGTACTGTACCATTTTGATCTGAGATTCAAAAAATGTCTCCTACATCCTGACAGTTTTCTGAAAAATCTATGTTTCTAGTCAGTCGTGAAAAGTAACTATGTACATTTACTTATAAGCACTGTACTTAAGTACAATTATGAGGTGAGTATTTCCAATTTCCAATACTTTTACTTGTACTCCACTACATCTCAGATCAAAATATTGTACTTCAATTCATTTACTTGTAAACTTGAAACGGACATTCTGCACGACGAGTACTTCTGATCAATTTCGAAGCCAATACTTTAGTACTTTTACTCGAGTGACGCATTTTTCTTTCTTAAAAATAAATAAAAAATGTTTGTCTACTCACAATTTCTTTTTTGAGTGTGTATATGTCCTCCATTTTGCACGTGTAGCCGTCGCCACCGCTATAGCGGCAAGGCATGGGAAGCCGGTCGTGGTAAGTCCTGATGCCCACGGTGATGACGGTGATGCCGTGGGCCTCGGCCGCCTTCACGCTATCGGCGACAGCGGACCGATTTATGTCGTCCGTATAAAGCAGGGCCACTTTAACGCTGCAATCTTCGGCCTTTTCCCGGTAATACGTGGTCATTTTTCCGACGGCAGCTGTGGTCTTTTGGCCTAACCTCATGCGGGGAGTTTCGTACACTAAATTGTCGATGCTCCTCTTAACGGCGCTGTTGTCGACGCTGAACGGCACTATTTCAGTAGCGTCACTGTACTGCATCACAGACGTCCTCCTAATCACGTCCTCCTTTCGTCCCTGACTCTGCCAGAGGCTGGGGAGTTGGTCCACCAGTTCCTTAGCGTTCTTCTTCATGGCGGCAAAGTTGTCCTCGAAGACCTCGTCGGAGCTGTCCAGCAGAAAGGCGAGGTCCAAGGGGCAGGTACACCCCCTGTTGTCTGTGATTGTGCACGGTAGAGCACGGTTAGACATTGTTTTGTTATCAATGCTATTGACAAAGGTGAGCCTTTCTAGCCTGATATGCAAACTCCACAACCCCTCGTTACCGCGTTAGCTTTGTCCCATCCATGTAGCATCATACATAGCACAGTGAATCATGTTGGGATGGCTACAGTACATACTAAGTCAACTGGTTTCATACCGGTGAACATACAGTCATACTGTAGGACATTTACACCTTACTTGAGTGAAGACACACACCTACACATGCACTTAATGTGACACTATAAACACCACACACCATCACATCCTCAGGGTTCATCTGACTCTGAAAGCCTTCGAGGTCCATTTGGGTCCATTTTGTTAAGACAGAGTTAAATAAACCCTGAGGATTTTACTGTGCACATTACAATGGTACGGTGGTTTGAGATCTTCCTCAAAAACAGAATGAATGCTTATAGCCGGTAATGACAATCTATGTGCTTATGAACAGAGACACGCAACAACCAGAAACATAATTGTTGATATACAAGTTATTGATAATTATCTTGCCTTGGCACTGAGGCTGCCACGCAGAGATGCCGGTCAGCGCTGTGAGGACCAGCATCAGCTTCATGGTTGGGGACACCATTGTCCCAACTGTAGACAAGAACATCCAATTATTATTAAACCATTAGTTACATACCTGAGGCAGAGTCTAAAAATGTCAGTTTTCTGAAGAAGAAAAATAATAACAATAATAGTAATAAATGTATGTTACTATATAACAGTATTTCTCAAGCCTTTTCATGTCAAAGACCCCCATAATTGTATCATGTTTGGCCGCCGACCCCCATCGCAAAACTATTTTGTTCCACGGTTTCATTCCCCAAAAGCAGAGATTTGAGTGAAGTAATGTTTGCTTTAAATATACTATACGTATTCAATGGTTTGCACAAATCTTCATGATTATATATTTTTTTAAATAATAATAGCAGGTATACAAGCTCATAGCGTGTCACTTTGTGCTGCACTTTGAGCTTGTATATCTACTATTTTTTAATAGCCAATGCTATGAAATCTAAAATGAATCTGTTCATCATTTAAACACTTTTTTTTTTCTGTCAACTTGATACACAGAAAATACAGCTTTAAAGATATGATTCATTCTACAGTTTCTGTGGCAACACTTTATTGCTAAAAACAATGTAGTTATATGCACTGATAAATAGTCTTAATGATTCATAACTGTAATAACTAACTGTAAAGAGTTTAAAGCATTTTCATTGTCATCATTCAGAATTGCTGGCCACTCCCGGGATTGTATTACAAATTAGTTGTAATAAATAGCATTATTTTGTTTACAACGCATCATGTTCACCACTATGCATTATCGTGTGATTTAAGTTGATATATGGAATATTCAGTACAAGTGAGTGGACACTGATATTACTAGAAACACATACATTGCGATATAGCCATAAATACCCTTTTTACTGTAATTAAAGGGTTATGGGAGTCATTGACAATATTAATAAAAAGGTTAGAGAACCGACTGTCCTAGTGTACTCCTATATATAGTGTGTCATCGTAAATCAGTGTCGTTCATATCATGCATTCATCATTGTTTCTTCAATGATGAATGAATGATAACCTGGACACTGGCATTCAGTCATTGGGTCTTGTGATCAAACTAAGTACGTTATTAAAAAAATCACACCCGTATGAACTGAGTGGTGCAACTTCCCTCTCCTCCTCCTCCTCCTCCTCCTCCTCCTCTCTCTCTCTCTCTCTCTATATATATATCTCTCTCATTAGCAGGCAACAGTACAGCTCTATCTCTCTCTCTGTTTCTGCACAACAGCGCCCCTACTGGTACTAATAGTCATACTCGTGCTCATACATAGGTGAACACATACATAGGTGAACACATAGGTGAACACATAGGCGGACACGGACATTGCTGTTCCTTGGAGTGGTTGCACCACTCAAAAAGTCGAAACATGTGTCCTTACAGACACATTGACGACCCCTGGTTTTGACTAATTGCTATAAAGCACTATGAATATGAATATATCCGTACAGTGCATGTGATGGCCGGATACCGATGCCTTGCACTTATTCATCGGAGTCGGCTTGGCTGTATAGTGTAAATGTGCCGTGGATTGTAAATCCAAATTCTCAGAATGAGAGAGAAGCATAAGAGATTGTGATGACTTACAGTTCGGAATCCTTTGGGAGTGCGGAGACAGCAGATGGAAGTGGTGAAGTGGATGCCAGGGGCAGAAGTCAGCAGCAGTAGTGGCAGTTCTCCTGTGGTGGAGAGAGATACTCTAACATCTGAGCATTCTCCCTCCTTATTTATAGGAGGAGAGACCGCCCCAAAACCTGCAGCCTAGAGCTTCGGATCCGCCTCCAATCAATGGCAGAATGGAGCTGGCTAGAGAGAGATTTGGATAAGTGTTAGCCCATATAGTCTTTTGAGTTAAATGTATTTTGTAATGTTTTAGTGTTTTTGGTTGACCGGATATCGTAATATGGTTGGTGTCACTTACACTGGCCATAGGATAGTGCTCTTAATAAGCCTGTGAATACCTGTGGCACGTGATGGCACCACTTGCGGAAAGTGTGTGTGTGTGTGTGGGTTAATTATTTGGCTTAAGTATGTGCTATCATTTATATCCCGTCTTTGTCCTAAAGTGATCAAACTGTTGTTGTTTTATCTAACTGTCTTTTTACTTCTTTCTTGGTTTCTTTCATAGAAATGTGCTTATCGTGTACATGTGGCGTGTCAGGCACGACTGTGAATCTAAGTGTAACATTTAGTCCCTGCCGACTCGTTCTCAAAACCAGTCAACAGTTAAAAACAACCTCGTTATGAGGTGACGATGAGGCATCATGCATGTGCATGATTGATAACTATGATTTATGTAAGTAGAGAATTTAGCATGTTCTCAAAGGTCAACATACTTAGCAACACAAATTTCCAGTCACCTTTTCAAAACAGCATTCTGTACTCAGAGTGCTTAACA
This sequence comes from Protomyctophum parallelum, assembly GCF_964188405.1. Lineage (NCBI taxonomy): Eukaryota > Metazoa > Chordata > Actinopteri > Myctophiformes > Myctophidae > Protomyctophum > Protomyctophum parallelum. The sequence continues at coordinate 22,156,722 of NC_139712.1, read as the reverse complement.
AAGAGTGAATCCATACATGTCTACAGAAGCAATATGCATATACAGTGGTGGAAAGTAACTAAGTACATTTACTTAAGTACGGCACTTAAGTACAATTTTGAGGCATTTTAGTTAGTTACTGGTTACTTTCATTAGTATTATAAAACATACATAAAACACTATATGCCATTTGAAAAAAAGCCGATCTACAAGATGCGACGTATCGTGAGCTTGACTTCTACTATTGGTACTTTAAGTACATTTTTAGGCCAATACTTTTGTACTTTTACTCAAGTAAATTTTTACACTAGAAATAATGAAAGTGTGATCTTCTCAGACAGAAGAGAGCCTGCAGATCTGTGAAGATCACCTTTGGCCTCCAGACGACGGATAAGAATCTTCTAGGGGAGATAATGAGGTTAAAATGTCTTAAGAGCAGCTGACCAACAACTGGACCTGGTCAAATAGGTCGTTGAGAAACATCTTGATATCTATCTAACAGGAATTCCACTGTTCCACGATGTCTATCTATAGCTGTCTCTCTGGTGTAGCTGTCTGTCAATGTGTAGAAACATGCATGACTCCAAATACATCGACATACACCAGAGGTGTCAAACTCTTTTCAAAGGGGGCCATATTAGAAAATATAAAAACACCCAAGGGCCAACTACATTACCAAATATAACCAGACGTGCAAGGTAAACGATGAAATAGAATCCTTTACAAATTATACTCATGGGAATGCCCAGGTGAATAAAAAAGCCCTTAAAAAAGCCCTTCATAACACATTTTTCAGGTATGGTATGAAGGCCCGTGGGGCGGCATAACATTCTTCCCCCGGGCCACACTTTGGACACCCCTGACAAACACAGTGGTGGAAACAGTACTCGCATTTATTTTAACCCATTTAGGCCTGGGAAAAAACAGTCTTCTAAATCCTGACAGTTTTCTGAAATACCCATGTTTCTAGGCCTATATCACTCAATATTTCATGTCAAGGACCCCAAAAATGATCTGTAATTGGCCTCCGACCCCCATCTGAAAATATGTTGTTCCAGGGACCCTCCGGAAGCAAAGATTTGAGTTAAAAACGTTTTCACAGTTTTTCGAAAATAGCAGACTTACAAGCTCGTAGCGCGCCACTCGGTGGCGCGCTATGATCTTGTAGATCTGCTATTTTTCAATAGCTAAATTATAGCCCGCCCAAAATGGGTTAAGTAAAAAGTATCAATACTGCAATATAGAATTACTCTGTTACAAGCAAAAGTCAAAATGTACTTGAGTAAAAGTACAAAAGTGCTGGCATCAAAATGTACTTAAAGTGCCAAAAGTAAAAGTACCCATTATGCAGAAGGTCTCCTTTTAAGTTTGTATATCTATAAAGATATTTAGAAAATGGCAGATCTATAGATACAAATGCGTCTCACAGATCAATGCAGATCTACAATGCGTCTCACAATGAGCTTGAGGCTATTTTCAAATGGCCGAAATGTATACAACAGTGCAGGTTCCCAAACTTTTTCATGCCAAGGACCCCCAAATTGACACTAATCAGCCCGCGGAACCCCATTAGAAAATGATACGCCCAAGGACCCCAATAAGAGGAGATTTTTAACAGTTTAACATTAATTTAACTCTGAGAGTGTACAAATGGAACCAAATGGACCTGTTAGGGTCCATGTGGTTCCATTTGTACACTCTCAGAGTTATAGACCCATAAGGGTCCATTTGGTTACAAACTATAATTTAGCTGGGGACCCCCTGGAACTGCCTCAAGGACCCCTGGGGGTCCCCGGACCCCACTTTGGGACCCACTAGTATATAGGGCTTAAGTGGTTAATGTATGTTCTGTAATATTAATCCAAATCTACACAGTAACTAGTAGCCTAACAGAAGTTTTCAAATAATTGTAGTGGTGTAAAAAGTACAATATTTGGATCCGAGTTGTAGTGGAGTATATATATTTTTTACAGTAACTAAGTACAGTACTTACTTCGTTAATTTACACCAGCGCTGTCACTGACTATTTCGTTGCCCCGACGAGAGTGATGCGTTTCGTCATGCTAATCAGCTACTTTCGCCGTTTGATAACTTTGATTTGTCCAACAGTAGCTTAACTGCTAGACCATTTGATTTGTCCCAATGTTGGTGCTAAATAACACTTAAACTCACTGCTAGACCGGGCGTGGAAGTGGGGCTGCTTTAATCGGCAGAGCCGTGGAGAAAATTATTGTTATGAGGATCGGCTTGGCACTTTTTGCCACATTTTTGTTGCCCCGTGTTACCCTATACGCACAGTACATCTTGCACGTATGCCTAGCCATGGTGCTTCTTTACGTCTGTCTGTCTGTCTGTCTGTCTGTCTGTCTGTCTGTCTGTCTGTCTGTCTGTCTGTCTGTCTGTCTGTCTGTCTGTCTGTCTGTCTGTCTGTCTGTCTGTCTGTCTGTCTGTCTGTCATTCAGACACAAGGAATGTTGAGACACATTAATCTGACATACTTAAACGGAGACTGTATGTTATCTCACTGTCATCGGTGCATTGTATTGCGCAGTAACACTGCTGTGTGCGGTTATCGCGGCGATAGCACTGTTGTTGACAGACTTGGTATCGCTGCATTCTTTTCATGCCGTAGTGATGACACCGCTATCGAGTGTTGTTTGTTTATGTGTATAGTGCCGGATACATGAGTGACGTTGATAGTGTGTAAATTTTGTTAAAAAGATAAAGGTCTATCTTTGACTAAACTATGCCGCGCTGAGGTCATAGATTGTGGTACAGTAGAGGTCAAAGTATAGCCTTTTTGATTTTCGGGGATAAACACTTACCTCAAACACATAATTTACAGTCAGTGTAATATTGACTTGTTTGCCGATATAATATCATTTGGCTGACGAGTTGAAACACTTTTAACCCATTTTGGGCGGGAACCCCTTTTGGTGTTAGCATTATGTTATGCTTTAGCTATTGAAACATAGCAGATCTACAAGCTCATAGCATGCCACCGTCGCACCGAGTGGCGCACTACAAGCTTGTAGGTCTGCTATTTTTTGAAAAATCAAATAACGACTGACATAGAAACATAGCTTTTTCAGAAAACTGTCAGGACGTAGAAGACATTTTTAGAATCTGATCTCAGGTCAGAATGAAAACTGTCAGGACGTAGAAGACATTTTTAGAATCTGATCTCAGGTCCCCCCATAGTTACTGCACTTTGACTTTGTAGGGCAAAGTAGTAGGCCTATGCCACAGTGGTTCAAAACTAGTAATTGATTTTGACAGCACATTTTGGTTTAGTTTTAGTCATAGCCTTTTGAGTGCAATTCATTTTAGTTTTATCCATGTTATAGCCGTCTGAAATGTTCCACTGTTAGTCTAGTTTTAGTTGTCTGAATAAAAGGTTTTAGTCGACTAAATCTACAGTTGATTTTGTCGACTAAAATGTGCTTTGGCGGGCCTTGATGGTGTCGTAATGCCTGATTTTGCACTTGAATTAGCAGATCTATAAGTTCACAACGTGTTGCCGTGTGAACTTCTAGTGCATCACTCAAGCACAAACAAACATACAATGAGTTATGGCTAGTTAGCAAAATGTGTGACCATTGCAAAATGAATGAATTGAATGAATCTTTCTTCACAAATGTGTTCATAAAGGCGTCTGTCTACTATCACCTTTTTACAAAACCACCAATTTACTACATTTCATTTTGCTTTAAGTAGCATGTGAGAGGGGTCAAACTAAACTCAGCACAAAAAGTTCGGAAACGTAACTTTGGTCGGTTATTTCTCCCCCTTTATGATCGTTGATTAGTCACCTTTTATAAAGAGGTATAGCTTGTAAGGACCGGGCATTGCAATCTCCCAACAGTAATGAGGAAAAAACAACCCATATTGGCCATTTTTACACTTGATTGTACACTCAGTTTTATGGAACTCAGTAGCGTGTGGTGTGAAAGATCCATACACAGCCACAACATCTTGGCACCTCCTCCTCATGCAGGCCAGACTAGCCAGATTTTGCTGAGGGATGGCATCCCATTCCTCAACCAGAGTTAGTCAGCCGACGTGTTTCTGTTGGTCACTCTATAGCACGTACAGCACTGTGATGATCCTGGCTCTGTCAGGGCGAGCATTGGCCTCCTGGAGGATGGCTTTAGGTTCCAGATTTAGAAGATCTGGGACCGCCGCTCCAAAATCTCACCCCGATATCTCACTGCATTGAGATGGCCTTCGATGATGACAAGTTCTGTCTTGCCTGTGATAGAGATACCATAACATACCATGCCCATGCAGCTGTTGTGGCTGCGTTGTGGCTGTTGTGGCTGCATGCGTATGGATCTTCCATACTGTGTAAAATTAATAAAGTGTAAAAATATGTGTTGTATATCTCCTTATTATCGTGGGAGAGTGAAATCATCCAATCCACTAAGCAAATCAAAGCCAGGGTGAATACCAACCATTTTGATCTCACTGTCTCACTGTTTGATTATTTTTCTGAATCCATTGCAAGCATTTGTTTTGCACGAAAAACAAACGGCCATCATCTCAAAATCTGTGACGATGACTATGGCCGTTTTATTGTATAATGTGACGAGGTCATCACATTTGGACAAGTGGCTATATGCTGTGGCTTATTACAGAATCTCAACAGCAGGGGTAGACATTGAGGGAAATCTGCCACTGGGACCTTTTCTAGATTTTTCTAGGACCATTTCAACCACTGGCACAGACATGCACCAGGTAGTGATCCCCACAATAGATGGGTATGCGCGTGACGATCATCATCATACCCAGAGAAGTTATGCGGGAGCGCCTATTAACCCATTTAGGCCTGAAAAGAATGTCTTCTAAATCCTGACAGTTTTCTGAAATACCTATGTTTCTAGGCCTATATCACTCAATATTTCATGTCAAGGACCCCCAAAAATGATCTGTAATTCGCCTCCGAGACCCTCATCTGAAAATATGTTGTTCCAGGGACCTCCCCAGAAGCAAAGATTTGAGTTAAAAACGTTTGTTATGAAAAGAAATGTTCCAAATTTGAGGCACATTTTCACGATTTTTCAAAAATAGCAGACCTACAAGCTCGGCGCGCTATGATCTTGTAGATCTGCTATTTTTCAATAGCTAAATTATAACATAATGTTTAAAACACCGAAAGGGGTTCCCGCCCAAAATGGGACCCCTATACTGAGTTGCAAAAAACAACTCTCTGGCCTTGACCGCCCCTTACAGCCAAACAGAAAAGTCTTATCTGAATAATCTGATTGCATTAAACTCACTTTGCCACTCATTTGCCACTCGTTTTGGCAGAGGTATAATCAGTTTGTACATGTAATTAGAACAAAATCACAATGTAAACAAATACACACAAAAAAGTATCAATACTGCAATGTGGAAATATCCGTACAAAGTACAAAATTAAAATGTACTACTGAGTAAAAGTAAAAAATGCATACAAATCTTGTGAAAATAGCAGATCTACAAGCTAATGATGCATGTAGATCAGCTATTTTCAATTTTTAAGTAACTAAAGTTTAAAAGTACAATATTTGGATCTGAGATGTAGTTGAGTAGAAGTAAAAGTATTGGGAATTGCCACATTTTGAAGTACTGCATTAAAGTTAAAGTACTAAAACATTTTTGAGTATTTTTTTGTTTTTCCCAAAGAAAATCATGAATTAAAAACTAATTCAAAGATTATAATTTTTGTGTTTGTTTTTGTAATTCCAAACAAACAATTTCCATAAATTAGAAAACAAATGTGTAAGTAAAAATAGCCGATCTCCACTGTACTGTACTGTACTGTACTGTACTGTACTGTACTGTACTGTACTGTACTGTACTGTACTGTACTGTACTGTACTGTACTGTACTGTACTGTACTGTACTGTACAGTACTGTACTGTACTGTACTGCACTGAACTTACTGTACTCCATTGTGCTCCACTGCACAGCATGGCACTGTACTCAACTGTACTCCACTGTACTGTACTGTACTGCACTGTGCTCCACTGCACTGTACTGCACTGTACTGTACTCCACTGTACTGTACTGCAGTGTTTCCCAACCTGTGCGCCGCGGCACTTTAGTGTGGCGTTTGATGTGTCCAGGTGTGCCGCCTGATTTGACCGAAAGCAACACAAAAGGTGCTGCCACACTATCAAAAAACCTCTGCACATTCTCTGCTGCGCGCAGCTTAAAAACCGGGTTCTGTACTGTTAATGTAATGTACTGTACTGTACTGTACTGTACTGCACTACGCTGTACTGTACTGTACTGTACTGTACTGTACTGTACTGTACTGTACTGTACTGTACTGTACTGTACTGTACTGTACTGTACTGTACTGTACTGTAATGTAGTCCACTGTACTGTACTGCACTCCACTGTACTGTACTCCACTGTACTGCACTGCACTGGACTGGCCTCCACTGTACTGATCTCCACTGTACTGTACTGTACTGTACTGTACTGTACTGTACTGTACTGTACTGTACTGTACTGTACTGTACTGTACTGTACTGTACTGTACTGTACTGTACTGTACTGTACTGTACTGTACTGTAGTCCACTGTACTGTACTGTACTGCACTCCACTGTACTGTACTGTACTCCACTGTACTGCACTGCACTGGACTGGCCTCCACTGTACTGATCTCCACTGTACTGTACTGTAATCCACTGTACTGCACTGTACAGTACTGTACTGCACTCCACTGCACTGATCTCCACTGCACTCAACTGTACTGCACTGCACTGTACTTCACTGTACTGTACTCAACTGTACTGTACTCCACTGTGCTCCACTCCACTGCACTGCATTCCAATGTACTGTACTGTACTCCCCTGTACTGTACTGTACTGTACTGTACTGTACTGTACTGTACTGCATTCCAATGTACTGTACTGTACTCCACTGTACTGTACTGTACTCCACTGAACTGCCCTCCACTGTACTGATCTCCACTGTACTGTACTGATCTCCACTGTACTGTACTGTACTCCACTGTACTGCACTCCACTGTACTGATCTCCACAGTACAGTACTGTACTGTACTGCTCTCCACTGTACTGCACTGCACTCCACTGAACTTACTGTACTGTACTGTACTCCACTGTCTCTGTCTTTTGTCTGACAAAAGTAATATTTGTACAGTAAATATGCGTGGATGCAATGTAGTGCAGCTGGATTCGGGTGGCGTGCAGATTCTTTTTTGCATGGAGAGATGTGTGCTAACGGAGTGGTTTTGTAGGAGAAGGAGCATGGATAAACGGCCATGTGCTTGTGTACATTAGGGTAGAAGGATATTACACTGTTATGTCCTTACTTAGCTCACACATGTTTCATGATAACTACTTTTTATGTATGTAATGTATTGCCATGCTTTTTGTTCTTGCTTAATGTAAATCGCTCTGGATTAAGAGCGTCTGCTAAATGCTTAAATTGTAAATAGTCCATACTGTATATGGTTGAAACCTCTGCATTTGGCTTTTTTGGCATGAGAGGTGACAAGGAGGGGGTGACAAGGATTAAATTAACTGTAGATTTAGTCGACTAAAACCTACCTATTTAGTCTATAACTAAACTAAAGGTAAAACATTTCAGATAAAATATGTAATGTGGTGAAGAAACGGTGACCCTTTACTTAAAGGGTCACCTATATAATCACATTTGTATTGCATTATAAGTCGTGCTCATGGCATTGCAGCACTCATTACAAAGGCTAATAATCAAATAGCCTATGGCAACTTGTAAAAATGTTTGTAACATGTTGTTTATATTATATTAGAAGTACCTTAACTTAGTTTACATTTTGAGCCCAGGACGTCTCCAGAAGTCTTTATAATCAATTTTTAGTGAATCTATTTTTTTCTTTTTTTAAATTTTAAATCTGCCAAATCTGCTGGGCACTCTAGTTCTTTATTCTGAATAATCCCAGGGCATCTAATTTGTTATAAAGTGTGTTTGGTATAAGTTAACCTCACATGGTAGTAGTAACCTGGTAGTTGAAGACTGTGCACATGTGCGCGCTACATGTGCAGTGGGGTGGTCTTTTTGTCTGAAACCCTGGTGCCATTTCACCAGAAATGTGGTACATCGGATGTCTCGTGGCAAGATGTTCCACAATTACTTAATAGAGGGTAAAGTGAACGGCAGATCGAGTGGCAAATTTAATGTTAATGTTGTTTAAAGTCATTTAATGCAATCAAATCTTAGGACTTGAATGTATGGGCTCTCATGGCCAGAAAGTAGTTTTCTTTCCACTCTGTAAGCATTCCCGCATAATTTCCGGGTATGATGATGATGTCACGCGCATCCCTCTATAGAGGAATACAAAGAATCATGAAAAAACAGAGGGGGGGAGGGGGGTTGTGGGTTTAAAGGGCACTTGGAGGCAACCCCCCCCCCCCCCCCCCCCCCCCCCCTTTGCACATGCCTGGTCAGCTGACCTGTTGGGCTACTATACAGATGTGCTGAGCTGTGTTCAATCACTTTCTCGTCAATGATTGCAGCCTGATTAGACTCACTTTCTCGTCAATGATTGCAGCCTGATTAGACCTACTGTATGTGTGAGGCAAGCACTCACATGCAAGGGAGATTGTCCCTGTGCACTGTGCACTGAAGATAGTCTCTGTGTGTACTAGATACAGATAGATATAGTCAGTGAAGAAGTGGTCCGCACACAGGCTTTGCTCCAACAGTGTTTATTTGTATTAAAACGCCATTTTAAAATTAGGACACAACGTTTCGGGCCGTGAAGCGGCCTTCATCAGGTGATAGTAATCAGTATGTGAAAACCTCCCTTATACCATGGTCGTCACGCCACGTGACTGACGTTAAGGTCAGATTCTCACCTAATACTTCGGTAGACTCAGATCCGTATGGGTTGGGGAAATTGGATTCTTGCATATTTAATTGGCTGCGGTTTGCCTTCACACTGTCATTCGCAGCAATTGGAAACGCAGCAGGGGGGACCTTTATCAATGTGTTCCATTCATAAACTATAGCCTACACAGTGAAATCTATGGTGATAAAATTACACTCATAACGTGCATGTGTCGTGCCGCCTGGGACCCCCCCCCCCCCTCTCTCTCTCTCTCTCTACGCACGCATGCAGCCGCCACACACTGTTCTTTTGGGCATGGACGCACAGCGCTGCATGAGCGCACTGATATAACTCCCCAGTCCCACACAGTGACAGCACTCCATGTTTACGGCACGCACAGACAGACAGACAGACAGACAGACAGACAGACAGAATATTATGTAGGCTATAATACACTGCAGTGTTTTTATGTGTTTTCTTAAGCAATTGATTAATGTACACGTCCTCATTTCGATCAGGGCTTCAGTCTATCCACCACGTCTATCCACAGTAACGGGACATCTTTGCGCTGCGTAAAATATGCCTTCTCCGTCTCCAACTGTGTTCAGCTCCTCACCCACCACATTATGTTTGCTTCATTTCCTTTATTTACTGCGGATTGCATTCACACCTGCACCGAATCGTAGTCAAGTGCGATTCGAAGCGAAGCGAAACCCACGTTTTTGGCCGGAGTAAAATGCGGTTATTTGCTGCGCATTAGGATTCGAATGAGACTTCACAACCTGCCAAACGAAGCGCACTTTCTGACAATGCGCAGCAGGATTCGTTTTAATCGCAGCAAAGCTCTCTGGTATGAATGTGACCTAACTGGGCAGCACCACAGAGGCCCCTTTTTGACTGACGTTAACTGGGCAGCACCACAGAGGCCCCTTTTTTAACCGGTTTTAACTGGGCAGCACCACAGAGGCCCCTTTTTGAACCGGTTTTAACTGGGCAGCACCACAGAGGCCCCTTTTTGAACCGGTTCAGTTCTTTTTGGTTCTTAGTCCATGAGCCAGAGTTCCAAAATTGAAACGTTAATTATGAATTGTGTGTGCAAAACCATACCTATATTAGGTTGTTATCACCATGAAACTTCTCCAATTGAGTACTTACACGAAGACAATGATTTATTGTATTACAAATTTTACATTTTAAAATTAAATGAGGCATTGGGTAGGAAAATATGCAAAATAATAGAAAATAGGAAAAAGCTACTACTGTGGAAGGGTTATCATGTATTAATTTACTTGCATTGATCCTATAAACAATTTATTATGGGATATAGTTTGCCCACCAATTTTGGAGCTCTGGCTCATGGACTAAAAACCAAAAAGAACTGAAGCGGTTCCCATTGGGAATCAACCGGTGGAAAGGGGGTCATGAAATAAGTTGGATGTTTTAAAATGGTGTTTTAATACAAATAAACACTGTTGGAGCAAAGCCTGTGTGCGGACCACTTCTTCACTTCATGTATCTACCTTTGTCCAGCACCAGCCAAGAACTGGATGTGCGCAAGCCACCTGCTTTTTAAACTAGATAGATATAGTCCCTGTGTGGATCAGTGCTGGAAAGTAATTAGTACATTTACCCAAGTATTGTACTTAAGTATCATTTTTAGGTGCCTTTCCAATTTTCAGTGCTTGTACTTATACTCCAGTAACCAGTATATCTCGGAGGCAAATATTGTAGGCCTACAACCGGCAGCCATTTTTTCTTCCAGTTACGAATCAACTTTTAGGGTTGCGAACCAATTCATTTTCAGTGGAAACAAAAATAACGGAACTGCCAACCTTGGTGGACTCCTAATGTACAGTACATGTATGTACATAATGTACATAGTGTCGTAGTAAATCAGTGTTGTACATATTCTGAAGGTAACCTGGAGAGTGACATAGAGTAATTGGGACTTGGTGATCAAAATAAGAACATTATAATGGTGTGTAAAAACAAAATCTAGACTTTGCTACGGATGAGGCCAATTAAGTCTCGCCACAGACGTATTTGTCCGTGTGCGGACAGATTGACGACCCCTGTCTGCGCAGTCCGGGATCTCTCCAATGAAGTCTTACATTTGCAATCCAGACTCCTACACTCTTTCCACGTGTGTCAGTTAGGGTTGGGACCCGAACCGGTTCTTTTTCAGACGCGGTTCCGAGATTGAAGAACAGGAATCAAGTTTAGTTTTTTTCAGTTATGTGGACTTGAAGTCTGATCAGTCATTAGTCCTACAACTACAACCTATCTCAAACCCTCACCCTAAACCTAACCTCCCACGGGGCAGCACACCTAAACCTAACCTTAACCCATGTCTAACCAATGACTAGTCTAAACTAAGTATGCACCCCCGTCTGCTATGCAATTACAATACCTGTGTGTTTTGTTTTTCACTCTGAGAGCGTATATAAATGGAACCAAATGGACCTGTAATCCATTTGGTTCCATTTGTACACTCAGAGTTACAGACCTAGCATACAACTGGCGGCCCGGGAGGCACATGCGGCCGCCACCATCACTTAATGCGGCACGCAGGTTAATATCAGAATACTGAATATAGTATTATTTTCTGCTGTTACAATTCCAAATATGCAAACATGAGCCACTTTGATTACTTCATTTTATATACTGTAGGTAGCTTAGCGGAGTATTAAAATGTTAACCCCACAATGTCTTTTTTATTTGTATTTAATTCATAAAATTAACATAACTATGAACTAAATGCATTTGAAATCGAATAAAAAGGTTACCGGTACTTTTCAGGATTCCATTTAAAAAATCACAGCCGTGTGAACTGGGTGGTTCAACTCCGTGTGGGGGTCCCAGGAAACTTCCAGACCCACAGGAACGCGCCCAGGGTGCCCTCCCCGGTTCCGGCGAGCTGCCCCGCATCCGAAACGGTCGAGAATTGACAAGTTACCATGGAGTTCCCCACTGTACTGTACTGTCTAGAGGCGGCGGCGGCTCAGGGGTAGAGTGGCCGGATGGTAACCGCATGGTTCCCAGTTCGAACCCGGGCTACCCCAGAGTTAATGTCGAAGTTTCTTTGAGCAAGACACTGAACCCCTAATTGCTCGTGATGTGCTGGTTGGTGCCTTGCATGGTTTCCGCCGCCATCGGTGTATGAATGTGTGTGTGTGTGAATAGAGCGCCGAAGTCCTGACATCACTCGCTCGTCCCTTCGATTCCCCTGCTTCACGGAAGTAATTTCTCTATGGAGAATAACATGGGCTCATCTTAAAATTGTTTCATATAAGCGTTGTGGTCCAAAAATAAATAAGCTGTCTCTGCGTTATTGTCAGGGAGGTGTCTCTGTATCGTTTGCGACAGTCAGTCCCTCATATGTGATGAGGGACTATGAGGCACATATGTGTAAAACGCCTTGGATAAATGCACCATTTACTCACACCTGAAATCGTGTGTGTGTGTGTGTGTGTGTTTTCGTGCTCGGACGGACACAGCCAGGCCCAGGACACACATAGCACCACTCAAATATAGCAAAAATCGCTGATCTACAAGCTCAAAACACGTTGCAGTGCAACACGTTTTCAGCTTGTAGATCGTCTATTTTTGCTACGACAGAAACATGTGGCCCTCTGGAGTGAGTGTGGAAATATAGTGGTCATCTCCATCATCAATGTTGCCCACCCCTGCCCTATACGTTAAAGGGAACCATTAAGCCAGGAATCGGACCGTTAAGAGGGAACCATAAGCGTTAAAATCCTGAAGGTTCCCAAACCTAGTGTCAGTCCTTCCTTGCTCTCTTGTTACTTTTCCAGTGAGATTCAGATCGAGGGTAAAGAAGGACCTTCACGATAAGAAATTAGACGTTTACCCGGAGGAGCCTCCTTCCTCCTTCCTTCGGTTGACAATAACATAAACGCGTTCTCTCAAGACTACGGCGCCATTCATACTCCTATTTTAGAGCCGAATAAAAGTCGGTTCGGCTCTGTAGAGCCTACAATGTGACGTCATTTGAGGTTCGGGGGGGCAGGTACCGTCTTAAAGTCGGCTCTTCGGTGCTACTGAAAATTTCTGACGAGCCGAAATCATTTCGGCACTACAGCGGTAAAATAGGAGTATGAATCGGCCCTAAGAGCCCAATAATGATTGCCTCTGATGATACGGCAAAAAAAAGTATCTTCCAGATGCAGTGGTGTAAAGTAATGAAGTATATTTAAGTAAATACTGTACTTAAGTGAAATTTTGAGGTATATGTACTTTCCTTAAGTATTTCCATTTTCCAATACTTTTACTTGTAGCCTACTCCACTACATTTATTTGAAAACTTAAGTTACTGGTTACTTCGATAGATTTAATAGATTTCGATTATGATTATAAAACATAATACATTAACCACTTCAGCCCTATATACATTTTGGTCATTTGAAAATAGCTCATCTACAAGCTCACAATGCGTCGCGACTCGTGATGCATCGCATTGTGAACTTGTAGATCGGCTATTTTCAAAAGATTTGTATACATTTGAAAACTTGAAATGGGACATTTCTGCACAACGAGTACTTTTACTTTTGGTAAGTTAAAGGGGCATATCCACTCATTTTCAACATTTTACTATATGTCATTAATTATAAATTTGTATACCTTAAAAAGGTCCCCCCATTCTTTCCTATAGAACTAGAGGTCATAAAAGGTCCCCCCATTCTGTGTTTCCTATAGAACTAGAGGTCTGAAATAATAAAAAGGTCCCCCCATTCTGTGTTTCCTATAGAACTAGAGGTCTGAAAGAAATCATTAACATGTTGAATCACATCTTGATGATGTCATCAAGATGTGATTCACCATGTTAATGTTTCTTCTTTTTTCTGTGTCCTAGGAAACACAGAATGGGGGGACGTTTTTTATTATTTCCACACAACAGCTCTAAGGTATATTAATGACATAGTAAAATGATACTTTAGTACTTTTACTCAAGTATATATTTTGATTATCGGACTTTTAGGGGCGACTCACACGGTCTCACAACAGATTGATGTATGCTTGTTGTATACAAAGGGTGATACATCTTGCCCCAATGCATTTCCAATGGGAGTCACATGGTTTGACACATTTGTGTTGTATGAGGGTGAGGGGGGCAGTCGAAACACAGCCGAAAGCCATATAACAGCTTGTAGTCCAAAATGTTGTATCAAACCATGTGACTTCCATTGGAAATGCATTGGGGCGGCCATGACACTTACATCTTGCTTACATCTAGCATGCACCAATGTTGTATGCTAGATCGAAAGGTGTGAGTGAGGCCTCACTTGTAATGGAGTAGTAACACAAGTAACACATGTGAGTACTTTTTTCCACCACTGTCCAGATGTAACGGCACCAGGCAGGCTTTCCGCCTCGGATCAGGGGTGACAGGAAGCAAGTAGCCTGAGCAGCATTCCTTCTTGGGGTTCATGATCCGGTCAGGGGGAGGCGGATGATATCGTTACGTCACGATGTTTTATAGTCATCAGGCCTGAAACCCTCAATCTGGATCTTCCTTTCAATCGAAGCGATTCTTCCCAATAAAAGCCGCCGGCTACGAGAGAACGAGGCCCACTTTTATTGTTATTCTTCCGGTTTGAGGGAAAGGAAGTTCCATGGGGGGGTGCATACTTAGTTTAGACTAGTCATTGGTTAGACATGGGTTAAGGTTAGGTTTATAGGTGTGCTGCCCCGTGGGAGGTTAGGGTTAGGGTGAGGGTTCAGATAGGTTGTATTTGTAGGACCAATGACAGTTTAACCAAATGACTAGTCTGGCATAGGTAGGTTACTGACTAAACTAAGTACTGCACCCGTTCCAGGTTGATGGTTCCGGCCTGATGACTACAAAACAATGACTACAAAACAATGACGTAACGTAAAGATATCATCCGCTCCCGACCGGATCACACGGCAATTTTGTAACACAGACCAGTCTTTCCTCCGAGGTGGTGACGGGAGGTTAGGAAGCACAAGAAGTGTTGATTTTGTCGACTAAAACTAAGACGGAAAATATTCGACTACCTTTTTCCACTGACAAAATAGGTGAATCAATATATGGATTCTGGTAGTATTGGACATGCTAAATAACATACTAAAAGTCTACCAAAATCTACTCCCCAGAAAGCCGTCATTTTCTAGATTGTGTCCCAGGCAACTTATTCTGGTACATCTGGACATGCTTAAGAACATACTACAAATTTAGGAAAATATACCTTCGGGAAAGGCGTCATTTCCAAGATGGCGTTAAAAATGGCAGGCTTATGAAGTTTATAAACGGCTATACTGTGTGGGCTATATATTGCGCCACGCTACTACTGTATATCTCAATAGAAAAAATTTACACAAATGATTTTTCACTTAATTCCTATAGTATTGGCCATGCTAAATAAAACTACAAAAGTCTACAAAATCTACCTTCAGGAAAGGCTTAATTTTCAAGTTTGATTGAGATATATCCATTTTAAGCTCCCGACGCCATTTGGACAATATCTTGAAAATTAAAGGACCGCTGACACGCCCCGAAATTAATATGGGTGGTACAGCACATCACGTGGTCTGACTGAAAACTGTTTGAAACTGTTTGAAACAGGGCTACGGCGCGCCGCGCTAGCAACAAGTGGCTGCTAGCTCAGGCTAGCGTTTTTGACGGTACATTTAGGTCATTTTGGCTATAAATGTAATTGAAAAATTATTATTTTTTCGCTCGAAAATCCTCGTTACAATGACATTGAGTTGACGTGTAGGTTTTAGGGTAAACTGTTGCATAATCGCAATTTCGCGTGACGAGTTCCATGCTCTCCGTCTCCCCCCGCTAGACAGGCAGTGGTAGGCCTAACCTGTGAAGCTCCGTGCTGCGGAGCCCTGTTCAGCACTTAGCCGTGTTTGAGGCCATGTCAGCGGGGGGAGACGGAGAGCATGGAACTCGTCACGCGAAATTGCGATTATGCAACAGTTTACCCTAAAACTTACACGTCAACTCAATGTCATTGTAACGAGGATTTTCGAGCGAAAAAAAGAATTTCAATTACATTTATAGCAATTATGACTCTAAATGTGACACCAAAATAGTAGCATAAGTTGCTATGCTACTACGGCCACCAAGCCCGGCGAGCCCGCATAGAAGTCGATGGGGAAAGCTTGTCACACTCTGACGTCAGAATCATGATAGCATTGTTTGATAGCCGTTCTTATCTCCCGAGGGGCGTGTCAGCGGCCCTTTAAGCCTTTCCCAAAGGTATATTTTCCTAGATCTTTGTTATGTTCATAATTCATAAGCATGTCCACAGGTACCAGAATCAAGTGACAAATCATTCATATAAATATATTCTATTGAGATATACAGCATACATACTGTAGCCAATTAAGCTTGGCTGGCTGCCACGGCTGCTATTTTGGACGTCATCTTCAAAATGAAGCCTTTCCTGGAGGTAGATTGTCCTAGATTTTTTGTATGATAATAAGCATGTCTACAGGTACCAGAGTCAAGTGAAAAATCATTTGTATCATTTGTTTCTATTTAGATATACAGCATATCGGCACAGGCTTCCATTTTGGACCCTGTCTTGAAAAGGAAGCCTTTCTGGAAGGTGTATTTTCCTAAATCTTTTGTATGTTCATAAGCATGTCTTCTGTAGGCCTACATGTACAAGAATCAAGTGAAAAATCTTTTGTACTGTATATCATTTTTTTCAATTGAGATATACAGTATAAGTAGTGTTTATAAGCTTGTCCAGCTGCCATTTTTAACGCCATCTTGGAAATGTCGCCTTTCCCGAACATATATTGTCCTAATTTGTAGTATGTTCTTAAGCATGTCCAGAGGAACTAGAATAAGTTGAAAAATACTTTTCAAATGTTTTCCCATTTGAGATATGGCCATTTTAAACTCCTTCTGGGACGCAATATTGAAAATGACAGCTTTCTGGGGAGTAGATTTTGGTAGACTTTTAGTACGTTATTTAGCATGCCATTTGTATACATTTTTTGGGGGTTAAGTGATATTTCTTCATAAATTGACTCACATAAAAACGAAATGAAAACTAAGGTAAAACTGGCAACATGACTAATACACTATACTGACAATTTCGTCAACAAATGAACTAGACTAATATGTTTAGAAGGGATAGTGGACAAGAGATCCAGTATGACATTTTACAATGGGTTGCATGCTGAAAATAGCCGATCTACAAGCTCACAACGTGTTGCAACGCGTCGCGTTGTGAGCTTGTAGATCGGCTATTTTCAGCAAGTGTAAAATCAGTCATGACTGCATCAAGGCCCGCCAAAAACATTTTAGTTGACTAAATCAACTATACTATAGAGTTAGTCGACCAAAATATTTAGTCGACTAAACCTAGACTAACACTAAAACAATTCCAGATGACTAAAATGTGACTTAAACTAAGGGGAAAACTCAAGAAAAGGAAATTCAAGAGACTATGACTAAAGCCAAACTCAAAATGTGCTGCCAAAAGCAACACTGCTGACCAGTACACCAGCGGTGGCGTGACCCTTGACCCCGTAGTGCAAGGAGCAATTAGGGGGGATAGAGTGACGTCTGACACGAAGGAATGAGGCTTGAACGTTGACGGCAGACATAGATTGCGCTCCATCATCTCAGCACTTTGTGTTGTGATAAGTGACATGTGTCCTTACATGCAATCCGCCCCGGCTGTGTATGCAATATCTCGCGTGCAAAGTTGACCTTCCGGCCCCTCAAGGGTTGTGCTGCTACTAACTAGATGATAGATACATAGGTCATGGGTTCACGTGTTGTAGGCCGCAGCCAGACCACTACAGTGTTAATGTCGGCAGAAAGTTTTGATTTAGTGTAGTGATCATGTAGTTTTAGTGATATTTTTTTGTCATCTGAAAAGTAGTTTAGGTCAACAGAATGTCGATATCAACTAAATGTAGAGTTGATTTTGTCAGGCCTCGACGGCGTCATAATAATGGCTGATTTTACACTCCGTTGCGTGCTGGAACCAAGCTCACCGGCGCGGCGCGTGAGCGTGGTGAGCGTATATATGTGCTATTTTCAGAGTGCAACCAAACTATGTTTTCAATCGCCCTGTAGTAACTGTGAGGAACCACTAGAGGTCCTGGACCCCCTGTTGACGACCCATGATGGTCTAATAGAAATAGTGGATGTCTAGTAGTTGATCCTCGCTGCCCTCTAGTGGGCAGAGAGGGCAGGGCCAGCACACTGACTCTGGGAAGTGATTCAACCCATTTCGACCTGAGTACGAGGCCGACTCTATGAATGCAGTGGTGGGGGAAAAGTACCTATGCTGCAATGTACAAATACTCCGTTACAAGTAAACGTCCAGAATTATAAATGTACTTCAGGGAAAGTGCAAAATGTAGCATACTTAAAGGACCAAACGTTAAAATACTCATTATGCAGAAGGTCCCATTTCAAGTTATCAAAATTTGATAACTCTATTATTCTATTTCTTTATACATTTAATGTAGGCCTATAAAGAAATATTTAGAAAATGGGGCTGAAGTGGTTAGTGTGTGTTTTGTAGTACGCTACACGAAGGTGCAAGTACAGTACTTGAGTAAATGTACTTTAGCTACTTTACACCACTGCTGTGTATAGAATGCTTGGTCTGGTGACTGTCACATTCCATGGTGAATTCAATTGAGTCAATACATGTTGAGATACTGTTTAAAAACAAAGCAAATTGGATCACATTGTCGTCACAATGTCTTCAACACAGAAAGTGAAAATGGATTGTTCTTAATCTTGAGTATAGCCCTGCATACGATTTGCATGGTCGATTTGCATATTAACCCCCGTGCATACAAAGTTTGTTTGCCACTGATCTGCGCATCAGTTCATCTCCTCATTTCTACATAATGGAGACAGACCGTTACACAGACAGACAGCCAGATAGAGTAGAGGTCCTGGAATTATTTTCAGATAGATATCGAGATGTTACTCAAGATGTTTGACCGGGTCCAGTTGTTGGTCAGCTGCTCTTAAGACATTTTAACCTCATTATCTTCTCCAGAAGATCCTTATCCATCGTCTGGAGGCCAAAGGTGATCTTCACAGATCTGCAGGCTCTCTTCTGTCTGAGAAGATCACACTTTCATTACTTGGTGTAATTAATTAAAGCGGGTGAATGTGATATCCGAACATACATCTTTAAAGACATCATTAAGTGTGTGTCTTAACTTTTTTATTTCCTTTCTTTCTTTCTTTCTTTCTTTCTTTCTTTCTTCCTTTCTTTCTTCTTTTTTTTCTGATTCTTGTTTGTTTCGATTCAGATCTTTGAATTTCACTGACATGCAAACATTGGTGAAAAAAAAGTACTTGCATGTTTTACATAAGTAAAAGTATCAATGCTTGCAATGTAGAAGTACTTGAGTACAAATACCTCAAAATTGTACTTAAGTGCCGTACTTAAGTAAATGTACTTAGTTACTTTCCAACACTGTATGCATATTGCTTCTGTGGACATGTATGGATTTACTCCTTGTTAAACACCCTGAGTACAGAATGCTGTTTTGAAAAGGTGACTGGAAATTGTGTTGCTAAATATGTTAATTGTTAACATTTGATAACATGATTATTTTTCTACTTACATAAATCATATCAATCATGTACATGCAAGATGACTCCTCATCACCTCACATAACTGTTTTTGAGAATGTGTCAGCAGCAACTAAATGTTACACTTAGATTCACAGCCGTACACGATAAGCACATTTCTATGAAAGAAACCAAGAAATAATAACATTTTAGAAGTAAAATGTCAGTTAATAAAACAGCACTTTAATTACTATATGAGGAGTGTCTGGATACCTACTGTACCGTCCTATGGCCAGTGAAAGTGACATTGTATTATTCTGCACAGCCTTCCACCAGCCTACAGCTTGCATTTGAATAGACCTAATAGTTTATGTTCTCATATTAAATTGCTTAACCCGTAGAGCTAATAGTTTATGTTCTCATATTAAATTGCTTCCCCGTATTCCATATTTGGTCCAACCCATTCTCCCATTGACTGGGGGCGGATCTGAAGCTTAGGCTGCAGGTTTTGGGGCGGTCTCTCCTCCTATAAATAAGGAGGGAGAATGCTCAGATGTTAGAGTATCTCTCTCCACCACAGGAGAACTGCCACTACTGCTGCTGACTTCTGCCCCTGGCATCCACTTCACCACTTCCATCTGCTCTCAACAAGTCGCCGCACCAAGTCTCCGCACTCCCAAAGGATTCCGAACCGGAACTGTAAGTCATCACAATCTCTCATGCTTTTCTCACTCTACTCTATTTGTATGGCATTGTACTATAATGGCACATTGAAAACCAAGAAGGAAAAACATAGTTTATTTTAAGCCTATGTCTATGATGTCATGTCAAATATATCAGAAACCCATCTTCCACTGACATAATTGTGAGGCAATTTTCTTTAAAGCAAGAAAAATATATACATTTTATTTGTATTATTGCCAGAACGATGGCTTCCATTATCACATTGTAACTTTTCAGCAATAGAAAGCCTGCAGTTTCTATTAGCTTGGATTCGACCATCGACGATGTCACTGGAAGACTATGGGCTCCATTCTCGTCACCGCTAAACCCCTTATCCCTAAACTTCTTGGCCTTAAAAAAAATAAAAATAAAAAAAACATTTTTGAATAGTTAAAATGGCCAGTCTACAAGCTCACAACGTGTCAATGTAGATTGGCTAGTTATTCAAAAATGTTTTTCAAAATAGTTAAAAAAAAGGCAAAGAAGTTTAGCACTTATCCTACCCCCTTAGATAGCATTTCGGTAGACTTAGATAGCATTTGATAGACTTCTAGCATGTTATGTAGACAGCACTATAATTGCATTGTATATAGTCATAGCACGCCATAGCACATATGTATAGCATAGTATTATAGATATATAGTTTATATGTATAGTCTCATAATATAGATATTCCACTGTTACTTTCTTAGCTTACGCATGTTTCATGATGTATTCCCATGCTTTTTGTTCTTGCTTAATGTAAATCGCTCTGGATTAAGAGCGTCTGCTAAATGCCTAAATTGTAAATTGTTTAGGGACAAGGGGTTTAGCGGTGACGAAAATGGAGCCCTAAGTCTTTCTGAACTGCCCACAGCCCTCCTATAGACACTGACTGAGTAGGAAAAAAGTGCCATTTTATCATGAACATTAGTGAGGACCAGTTTATGAAGGTTGAAAAGTGGTGAAGTTGTCCTTTAAGTAAAGTAATATTGCAGGCAGAAACATTTTGTGCGTTATTTTTGCACATTATATATTATATATATATATTCTTCCTATTTCATTAAAGCTCCCTATGACCATGTATATGCCTTAAATAACACTATATAATGCATAACAGTGCATATAATATAATGTACATGATAATTATAGTACAATATGATCCTGGGACTGCTCAGCAATCATGAATGATGAAACTTGACCTTAAAAGTCAGCATGACATGCTTAAAACTCTGTTACGATTACAGTTATAAACCATTAAGACTATTTATCAGTGCATATTACTTTAATTAGGCTACACTGTGTTATTAGCAGATTATAATGCATGCCAAGTAACACTTTGCACAATTCTAGACATTTACATTTTAAATGTGCATTATTACCAATTATTATTATTATTACCAATCAAGTAACTATACAGGGGGGAAATAAATGTGTTTAATTATGATGAATTAGTGATTTTCTTGTCTCCAGTTGGGGCAATGGTGTATAATAATAATAATAATAATTGTTCCTCTTCAGAATTTTTAGACTCTGCCTCATGTAATTAATAGTTTAATAACAATGGATGTTCTTGTCTACACAGTTGGGACAATGGTGTCCCCAACCATGAAGCTGATGCTGGTCCTCACAGCGCTGACCGGCATCTCATCTCTTTCGTACCAAGGCAAGATAATTATGAATAACTTTTATATCAACAATTATGTTTCTGGTTGTTGCATGTTTCTGTTCATAAGCACATCGATTGTCATTACCGGGGCTATAAGCATTCATTGTGGTTATGAGGAAGGTCACATCACATTAAGTATACATGTGCATGTGTCTTCATTCAATCAAGTAAGGTGTAAATGTCCTACTGTATGACTGTTGTGTTCACCACTATGGAAAATGTTGACTTACTGTAGCCTTCCAACATGATTCACTGTGATATGTATGATGCTACATGGATGGGGCAAAGCAGAGCCATAGAGTAAGACAGAGTTTTGACATTGAGGGGGCAGAAAACAGCCCGGTCACGTGGTTCATGTGACTCGTTTGCCACTGACTGACTCCAATGCATTCCGTAAACTTGCGGTTCAGGCCTTTTGTCACTATTCGCCAATAGAGGTCTATGTAGAAGAGCCGCCATTGGAGTGGAGCCACATGACGTAACTCTGTCTTATACTCTATGACTAAATGGTTTGTGGGGTTTGCATATCAGGCTAAAAAGGCTCACCTTTGTCAATAGCATTGATAGCAAAACCATGTCTAACCGTGCTCTATGTGTGTGCACATAGACAACGGGAAGTGTACCTGTGACTTGGACCTCGCCCTTGTGCTGGACAGCTCTGACCACGTCATGAACGACAACTTTATCGCTGAGCGGTTGAATGCTATGGCACTGGTGGGGCGTCTCCACGAACTCGAGGAGCGTCTGGGCGTAAAGAGCCTCCGGAGAAGGACGGCTGTGATGCAGTACAGCCACATACACGAAGCAAAGCCGTTCAGTGAGGGGCTGAGCGATGCGGAAGTCCGGGATACCATCAGAGATTTCAGATACATCAAATCTTCCCAGAAGACCATCGATGCCATCAACAAAATGACCGCCATCTACCGGAGAGAGCCCCGGGATAGGCACATCAGAGTAGCCCTGCTGTATACGGACGACGACAGACGGATCGATATAAGACGAGCGGTCGAAGCAGCCAAGAGAGTTGACGACATCACATTCATCACCGTGGGCATCAAGGAAATGACAAGCATGCCAATGGCTTGCCACCTCAACGCTGCTCAACGCGACGACTCCATATGCGAAATGAGG
The DNA here is from genome assembly GCF_964188405.1 of Protomyctophum parallelum. Classification (NCBI taxonomy): domain Eukaryota; kingdom Metazoa; phylum Chordata; class Actinopteri; order Myctophiformes; family Myctophidae; genus Protomyctophum; species Protomyctophum parallelum. Next base: position 22,133,852 of record NC_139712.1, on the reverse strand, counting down.
AATTTCAAAAAAATCATTGAAGAAATTGTGAGTATAGACAACCATTTTTTTTAAAGAAAGAAAAATGGCACTTGAGTAAAAGTACAAAAGTATTGGCTTCAAAATATAGTTGATCATAATGTCCCATTTCAAGTTTACAAAATGTAAAATGATATTTTGAAAATAATTTTGTACAAGCTCACAATGTTTTGTAATATTAATCAGAATCTATAAAGTAACTATAATGATTCAACTAACTGTAGTGGAGTAAAAGTTGTACAAAAGTGTACTTAAGTGCAGTACTTAAGTAAAATGTGTACCCCACTATGATTTGCTGTCAATATGAATTTTAATATCAGTGTATTGCTCTCTGAATTCTTAACTCAACTTGACTCCCATACCCATCTTTAAACATGTTGTGCATGGTTGTTATTCTTTACTTAACCCCCCCCCCTCTCTCTCTCTCTCTCTCTCTCTCTCACACAGACCAAAACCCTAAAAGATGAGGTAAGAAGTATTACTTAATAAAGTTATTATTTAATAAAGTGGTATCAGTAGTAGTATCTTTAATGTATTTTAGTTCATTTCTCAGCCTTGTGTTTGGAATTGCTAATGTGTATATTGTGTTAGGCATTCATAGTATGCACCCAGTGGTGGGAGGAGTTCAGTAAAAGTAGAAATACCATGACAAGTAGAAATACTGTTATGAGTAAAAGGCCTGTATTTACTTACAGTACCAAAGCAAAGATATTCTAAATTGATCAGCCTTTTTCATCTACAAGCTCACAACGCATCACAATGCGACACCTTGTTAGATTTTAGATCTGCCATTTTCATATTGTCTAAATATAAATAACGTATTACAAAACGTTTTGTAATATGATCTAAAGTAAGTTGTTTTCAGATCATTCTAGTACAGTAAACGGTACAATATTTGCCTTAGCAATGTAGTGGAGTAGAATGATTATGTAATGAAAAATGGACTCTACTAAATTAAATAAAGTAAAAGTACCTCAGGGTTGTACTTAAGGACATTACTTGAGTAAATGTTACCTTCCACCACTGCATGCAGACAACAACCGATGCATGACTGTCTGACTATGTAGAATTCGTTCACAACATTGACATTGTCATTCCTTTCTGGGTTAGGTGGCGGAGAAGTGTAATTGCATCGTGAAGCCTCCATGTAACTGCACGGATGGCGAGAAGGGAGATGAGGGACCACCGGTTAGTACTCAACAATAGCCTCGTATTGAAAATGTTCACTACAAAAATATTCACGAGTATACCTGATCAGCATTTGAATGTTGTTGTTTATTTTTTATTTTTTATTATTTTTGTAAAGATGGTTTACAAATTGGACACCGGCGTACGATAGAGCATAAATTAGGCATTACAGACTAACCAGGTGCCTTCTATACCCAGAGAGATCATTGACGTTTAAGTCAATAATCCTTCTTCTGTCTCTTTAAATACATGTCCCCCGTTTTAAAGACAAGCATCACGCTGTCGTTCTGTTAGCTTTGGTATCTCCCCGGTGGCATAACGTTACAAACAGGAAGAGTACATAGACATGACATGTCTGTAAAGTGAATCTCAACACACTTTTTGTTTCTTCCCACAGGGCGGGCCTGGACGGCCGGGAATTAATGGAAACGACGGAGGGAAAGGCGCACAGGTCTTTGTCACTTTTACTTAATCACTTACTTAACCGCTGCTCTTCTTCTCAAGCCGAATTAATACGTTGCTGTTTGTACCGCCGAAATAAAATAACTCACTCAAAGATGTGTTATTCAGTATCACGAAACAAGGCAGACATGTTGTTTTAACACAGCTCTTTCAGTTTTATACACAGACCACACTTAGATACTACAAATGAGTCAAACAACAACAAATGCATTTTACAGAAGTATACTTTTTTTTAACACTCTTTTTTTTCTTCAGGGAGAACCGGGGAGAAACGGAGATCCTGGTACTCCCGGCACTCCGGTAAATATATTACCATTCATGAACAATGCAATAGTGGGCGTTGTTACCACCCAAATGTATGTATGTATTGTATGTATTGATGTATGTATTGACATTCACATTAAGAGCGTCTGCTAAATGCCTAAATTGTAAATTGTAATTAAAGATCTAATCTGATTTTATCCACTTGCAGGGTCCCAAAGGTCCCGGAGGAGATAAGGTATGTGGTTCAGTTTACTGACGCCATTTAACCCATTTAGGCCTGACCTCGAAATAATAAAAAAGTGCAGAAATACGACAAATAACTTAAACATACAAATATATCACTGACACATTGAATAATTGCCTTCCAAGACATTTGTGACGTGTCGTAAGCTTGCAAATCTGCTATTTCTGAGACAATGTATGGACAGTTGGACACCTTTTAACATGGAAGCGATTGACGGGTTATGCAAAGAATAATTGCAATTATTTCAAATAATTGCAATTAGGCAATTATGTAATGATTGCGACAAGCCCAAACGTGAAGTCGGAACAATCTGTAATGCTATTTCTTTCTATTGCAGGGTGACACGGGCCCATGTGGCATTCGAGGCACCCCAGGACCCATGGTACAGAAAGACCATCTATTCTATACTGTACATCTATAGTGTCGTATTTTCAGTGTCACATTTTCACACAAGTTGTGAAATGTATTAATTGTCTTTCCTTGTGTGATGTTGATCAGGGTCCTCCAGGTCGTGATGGAGAAAATGGAAGGAGAGGCCCGAAGGTCAGTGCTGGTTTATACTTCATACCTTACGTTATGGCTCTGGGTACAGTCAGTCAATGCTTTAGCAAGATGCAAGGAGAGTCGTGCCCATATACTCTGTGTCAGTTACAAATGTAGCCTATATCTTTTGAGTGTTTCAGCAGTGTTCATTTTGAAATGGATTTTCATTTAGTTTTAGTCATCAATTTATTTTTTTCAGTCTAAGGTTTATTCAACAAAACTACTGTTCATTTTGTCAGCAACAATGTGTTTTGACGGAGCTTGATGGCGTCATAGTGGCAGATTTTCATGATCCACAGGCTATTTTCAATGACACCCGAGCGCACCCAAAACCTCCCTAACAAACCCAACCCCTCCCTACGTTCCTCCCTAACATTTCAGTCTAGCTTTTATTTGTTAATGAAATTGTCAATATTTTTTTGTCTTAGAGAGTTTTTTGTTTGTTTAAAAAGTCAGTTAAATGAATACTATCTATATACAAATTATATCCTTATATCATTCATTTGTTTGTTTGTTTATTCGTTCATTCATTCAAACAAACACCTAACTCTCACTGGGGAGTGAGTCTGAGAGATAGTTTGGTTATTGAAAATAATAATTTTAAAGAAGAATAAAGAAAATAAAGGTCGTTATGTGTAGACTATGGACAGTCAAAATTAGTTTGAAATATTACATTTTGATGTGGTGTCATCATATTCAGTGATTTCACTTAATTCAATTTCACTTATTTTTTTTGTTTTGTTGTGATAATCCTCCCTACTATAGAGTGTGCTGACCATATAAGGAGTTTCTCCCTGTCCCCAGTTAACCCCCTGGGGTCAAAAAACCCTAGGTTTCGTTTTTGGCTATAGGTAGCCCAGCCCTCATCCAATCAGGATAGAGAGGGGCCTTCCGCCAATCATGATCACCCAAATCACTGAATGCTCCTTTAATGTTGATATGGCGCACCGACTATCAAATACAATTATAACATTGGACTTCATGTCAAAAAAGGTTGTTTAGACTTTAGAGACTATCCTTACTAATACAGCAGTACGTATGTTTGTTCTTCCCAGGGTGGTCCAGGACCACGCGGTTACCCAGGACCAGAGGGGGGTCAAGGGAAGACGGTTGGTGCATTTTGAACACTTTTTATCCAACCAAGAAACATCTGTTGCCTCATTTATACGTAGTTGTACACTGGAGTAGATCTGCTTTAATAATCTGTGTATAATATATATATATAATATGAGACTCTTTTTGATACAGAGACAGTCTCAGTCTCTGTTCAGGAAAGAAACTGATATTTATTATATATATATTATATTATATATAGCACAGGGCAGACTCTTCACTATCACATACTAGAGCATGTCTGAAACAAATGCTTAAACATGTAGCTAGGTGTAATGTTATATATATAGACCACAGAAGTGAACCTTTCAAGCCGGTATTCTCAACTCCATATCTCCAAAACTGGTGGGTCAAACTGAACAACCAATATGTCAATTTGAAGCTATGATTCCCTGCTTTCATATGACATTTATCTTTTATCCTCGACTTATCCTCGGTCTGAAACGGCCACATATTAACCGTGTTTATTTTTGTTATGAGTTGAAACGCACTCGATTCACATACTGTGATGCCAGTAGTGCTTCTTGTATGTAATCTGCATGTATATGTTTGCAGGGTGAAATGGGCTACGATGGTCCACGGGGACAAAAAGGTGAACGTGGACTCGCAATACCTGGACAACCGGTAAATACTCTATCAATACAGTACACAGGCGATACGCTATATGGATATTTTGCTAAATTTCGTTCATGTTTTGGGACCACATGTTCACAGTAAAATCCTCTGCGTTAACCTGCCTGTTCATACCGCTGAGAATGTACAAATGTAATTGTGTCAGGATTTCACAGCGTTTGCATCTTTTTGTTACCTGCAGGGTGAAAGGGGGTTGCCGGGCAACATGGGCCACGAAGGACCTCCGGGTAGTGGACAAAAGGGAGGCCCTGTAAGTTAAGAAACCACACCTGTCATTATAATATAATGAATAACTGTTATTATTAGTTTGTTAGGTAACAACACCTGCAGCTCATGTCATGTCATTGTGGCCTCTGTAGCTAGAGGGCAGTATTGTGCCTGATCACAGCAATGGTACAATTTGGACTGTGACGCATGAAGTACTCAAATGTCTTACGAACTAGTGCAACGTAGAAACACTGTGTTGCAAGTAAATGTCTGGAAATCCAGTACCAAAAGTGAACCTACTCATTATGCGGAATGTTGGGCCTGTTGGTGTTTTGGCAATTTGGCAGATCTACAAGCTCTCCACACGTTGAGAGCTTGTACATCGGCTATTTTCAAATGGCTAACTTAATAACTAAAGTAAAGTAGTAACTAAAGTTATCATTGGAGTGCAGTAAAAAAAAGTATACAAGGTTTGTCTCTGAGATGTAGTGGAGTAGAAGTACAGAACATTGGAAATACTCCAGCGAATGTACCTCAAAATTGTGCTTATAAGTACAGTACTTGAGTAATGTATTACATGTACTTTCCACCACTGGTTTTGATGACACGCTGATCTTCTCTTACAGGGACCTAAAGGAGAACAAGGAGATAACGGGGGAAGAGGAGAAAAAGGCGCTACCGGCTCGGGACAACAGGTATGACGTTTTGTCAATTTGAACCAAATGTATCGACTGTTAATTCAATTATGCTGAGCTGTTCATAAATCATCATGATCGCCAAACAATATTGATAGCTGCCTGACTTTATAGAAACTGCCGGATCGAGACCTATAGCACAACATAGACTAAATTGAAAGGGGCTCGCTTTTTCTTCTAGAGTATGCGACACATTTTACATACTGTACATGTTTTCTTCAGCACTTCATCCGTCAAAACCACCATCAATCTCTGTGGTCCAACACATTGACTAAGAGCTAACTCAGTCGTTGCCAAAGAAATCTACAACAATATTTAAAAAAGAAAGAAATAATGCAGACTCGTCAGACAGCGTCAACATCCGTCAGACCTGCACCTCATTGGCTCTCTTGGCTCGATGTTTTGGGGAGGGAGCGTGCCTTACAAAGCCATATAGGCACTCCAAATTAACTAATAAAAGGGTTTAAAAGTGTTGCAAGTTCAAATGAGACGTCGCCATATCAGTGATATATTATCACACAAATTCTGTATCTGTTCTTGAGGTAATAATTGTTTATCCCCCACAATCCTGAAGGCTAATGCACACATAAGTCGGTGTGTCCAAAAACATAGTTACTGCACTTTGTAGGGATTTCCGCCTCCATGTCAATGCAGTCCTCAAGGAGTTTGGTTTGGCCTTTCGTGTTATTGTCCCATGAATGCAATCGCTGCGTATTTCACTGCTGCTTGTATGTAATCATGATCATGTGTGTGTTTGTGGTGGCAGGGTGAGCTGGGACACGACGGCCAACCGGGACAAAAAGGTGGACCTGGACTCGGAGCACGTGGAGATAAGGTGAATACTCTCATCACGTATTATTTTATTTAGACATTTCTGTTAGAGCATGAGCATTTAGCCCATTCTGACCTGAGATCAGATTCATACGAGGTTTTCCACTGGACACACACTGGTCTGATGAACCCATTCTGACCTGAGATCAGATTCTAAAAATGTCAGTCGTTCTTCGATTTTTACAAAAATAGCAGACCTACAAGCTCGTATCGCGCCACTCGGTGGCGCGATATGAGCTTGTAGATCTGCTATTTTTAAATAGCTAAAGCATAACATGATGCTGACACCAAAATGGGTGCCCGGTCAGAATGGGATAATATAGAACATAACAACAAATAGAACATGTCAACAGACATAAGAATCAACTTAACTATGCATCAAAAATACACATGGGGCTCTCCCATCAACTCAAACCTCATAATAAAATATAATAATAATAATAATAATAAAGAATTTAAGTAGCCTATTAAAGCATTGAAGCAAACCTTTTAATAAGAAGTCTTTTAATGAAGTCACTGATCAAAATGAAACGGGCAAGTTATTCCAGTCTGACGGTGCTTTGATCAGAAAAACGTCAACAAGTCCAAATGTCTTTAGTTTAGAGATTTGGGCTGCAATAACAAGGTTGTTGAGTATATGCCTAAAACATATCTTACAGTAAATGGTGCATTTATATAGCGCTTTTATCCAAGCTTTACATAGACATGTGCATTACATTCACCCATTTACACACGCATTCATACACTGATGGCGGAGGAAACCATGCAAGGCACCGACCTTCATCAGGAGCAATTAGGGGTTCAGAGTCTTGCTCAACTTCGACACTAACTCTGGGGGAGCCCGGGATCGAACTGGGAACCTCATGGTTCCAATCAATATTAAAGAATGTTGAATCTTGACTCTCTTCTGTGTTACCTCTAGGGGAAAACCGGACCTAGCGGTTTTCCAGGACTGATTGGCCTGCCAGGATTGAACGGATATGGGCCAATGGTCAGTTTTCCCAATGTTTCCTTCTCACCTAATTGAAAACGCACACATCGAGTACACTGGAGACACAATGATTGATTGACTGACAGTGATTGTTATCTCACAGGGAATGTCGGGGCCAGAGGGACCAATGGGAAACCCAGGACCCAAGGGGAACAGCATGCCTGGACTCGAGGTATGTAACACAAAACGAGTTAATGTGAATATGATGTTGGAGTAAAGTGATGCTGATGATCATGATCGCAGTATGTATACCTCGCATGATGATGCCTCGATGACGGTACATTTTCGATATCCTATCTGTATCATCAAGTACTGTGTATTTCCAGGGACCCCAAGGTTATCCAGGAGAGCAAGGACCTCCCGGAGAGGACGGCATCGGAACACCTGGCCAGGAGGTACAGCAGCACCACTAACATAATAAGAATAATAATAATACACTCCATACAGTATGGATAATAGGAGAGCTTTGCTATTCATTTAACACAATAATCCACTCCATACAGTATGGAGAAATAGGAGAGTATGCTATCTAACTATAAATGCACAAAATGCTTGTAAATCGGCTATTCTGAATGCCAATATTGAATGCATCAACTCTTAACATTCCAAGACCTTATCAGGGTCGGGGTAGTGTTGATTACGACGGCAAATTTCTATTCGGATTGAATCATGTGTTTTGAGTGAAATTTAATTTAGTTTTAATGTTAGTCTAGTTTTTAGTCAACTCAATATCTACAGTTGATTTAGTCAACTAAAATGTATTTTGGCGGGCCTAGTCGACTAAATCTACAGTTGATTTAGTCAACGTAGGCGGGCCTTGATGGTGTCGTAATAGCTCATTATCCACTTGGTTGCATGCTGAAAATGGACGATCTACAAGCTCACAACACAATGTATTGTGAGCTTGTAGAGTGAGCTTGCTATTTTCAGAGTGCAACGCCAGAGTGCAACCAATGATTAAATGATTACTCCACTAGTCCCTCCCTAACATTTAATCTAGTTTGTTGAGGAAATTGGCAATATATGTTATCTCAGATTTAGTCATCATAGCTAGGTTTTTATTTACATTTTTCCTCATGGTTTTTCGTCAACGAAATCAACACCGTTGAGAACCACTGATGTAGTGTACCAGTTTTTCTGAACACATGTTCTGTATGTCACCACGTCAGGGTCTTGATGGGGAAAAGGGTGCGGACGGTCATCCAGGCAACAATGGAGAAGACGGGGTACCAGGACACAAGGTACAGTACAGGAGGCAGTGTTGAACCAAGCATAATTAATTATTGGATCCCTTCTCCACTAGTCCCTCCCTATTATATTTATTTATTGTATTCTGTATTCTTGTTTAAAACATTGTCAATATCTTTAGCCATAGTTTTAGTCACCATTGCTTAGTTTGTATGTACCGGTATAGTTTTGATTTAGTCTTTGTCAGTGAAAAAAGGTAGTCGACGACAATTTCTCACATATCTTTTTTAGTCAACGAAATGATCACTGACATGTACTGTATTGGCTTAGAATTGATCAAAAGTCAAGCTATGGCTAGAGTTGTCAGTGGAAATGGTTGAAGATATACTTCTTCTTTTCCTTCCGCAGGGTGAGATTGGCTCAACCGGCCCACCAGGTCCCGAGGGAGAACACGGCCATGGCACCAAAGGAGACAAGGTGCGTCTGACATTCATCACCTGCCACCGTGTGTTGTGTTGTTGGAGCGTTTGGCGTCAGTGTGGAGACAGACCGCGTTGTTAATATAAAACAACAATGTGTTCCACTTCTAATATGTCCTCTATCCCTTCCAGGGGGACACGGGTACACCGGGCAGCCGTGGGCCACCTGGATACACAGGACCTTCCGGAAACCCGGGAGCGAAGGTGAGGAGAGAAACCTGCATTTTGTTGGACCGAGACTAGAATAATGTTCCATCCACTTTGATCCGATTGTCAAGCGTGCAAGTCATATTAATGTGTGTGTGTGTGTGTGTGTGACTGTGTGTGTGTGTGTGTGTGTGTGTGTGTGTGTGTGTGTGTGTGTGTGTGTGTGTGTGTGTATATATATATATATATATATATATATATATATAAAGTAGTTTTTAGCCACTCAGTAGGCATTCCTGCATAACCTACTGGTTTGATGACGATATCACGCGCATACCCTTTCTCTCTCTATATATATACAGTATATATATATATATATATATATATATATATATATATATATATAAACTGATTTTTTCTGAATGCTTTGCCACCGACCACCTGCCATACCTCCGCGAACCATCGGTTGAGAACCCATGGTTTATATTTTTTATTTTTTAAAGATAAAGAAAAAAAGAAAAAATGATTGGGATAAAACGAATGTTTCTTAATTGTCAACTATGTATTGTCTTCCAGGGAGAGAACGGTTCAGCGGGCATGACAGGCAAGACCGGGCCGCAAGGACCAGCCACGCATGGGCCCAAGGTAAAAATAATACATTATTACAAAATCATCAAATCATCACCATCTGACAGTCTGAAATACTGTACGAGGGAGTGTGATGCTATGCCTCGTTGATGTGAATTCCTTTTTTTTCTCCCCTCTCCCTTTTATTTTAGGGTCCAGGTGGTCTTCCCGGTCCATACGGACCTCCTGGGACTTCAGTCACAGGACCGAAGGGGAAACAGGTTAGCCTTCTGACCTGAGATCAGATTCTAAAAATGTCTTCTACGTCAGTCGCTCTTCGATTAAAAGAAAATAGCAGACCTACAAGCTCGTAGCGCGCCACTCGGTGGCGCGCTATGAGCTTGTAGATCTGCTATTTTTAAATAGCTAAAGCACGACATGATGCTAACATCAAAATGGGTTCCCGCCTAAAATGGGTTAATGTTCTGTAAAGACTAGTATAGATAGAGTTGTGGCAACATTTAAAAGTATATATCTGGTATTCAGCAACATCCTGGTTAATGTAACTTGCATAATATTTTACAAAAATGTACTTAAGTAAATGTTTTGTTACGTTTGTTTGTTGGTTTTTTTATTTTGTTTTATTCCCACTAACTTTACTGGAGTATTTCCAATATTACTCCACTGCATCTCAGAGGCAACTATTGCACTTTTACTCAACTACAATTATTTTAAAACTTGAGTTACTTTAGTTACCTTGTAGTTTTGTTTTAGCACAAAACATGTTCCACTTCAGCCCTATACACATTTCGGCCATTTGAAAATATCCGATGTGTTCAAAATATGTTTTTACACATTTTTGAAGACTGATTTTGAAATCGCCAAATTAGTACTTGCTTTAAGTACATTTTGATGCCGATGCTTTTGTACTTTTACGTACATTTTAACATTTTTTTTTACTTTTTTGACTGTTACTTTGCAACACAGTATTCCATTTTGCAGTATTGATACTTTTACTCATGATAATGTCTGCTTAACAATATGAATGCTGTTTTACCAGGGTGAGCCTGGTTCTCCTGGCCTGACGGGTGCAATGGGTCAACCGGGTACTAGCCTCGATGGCTTCGTGGTGCGTATATGAACAATCCTCAGTCAATTAGCCCTTCGCTAAGGCTCTCCCCAACCCGTCCTTGTCCAATAGGCACATTAGCAGCGAGGAGACATGCAGGGAGACAGGGCGAGCTGTCCTTCTCACCCATTGAAATGCATGTTTAAATGACGGGATTTCTCCATATAAATAATCGATCATTTCAGTAGCAAGAGCTTCAACATGCCTTCTAAATCTAGTCAACCAGGCCTGCAGTAGGCTATATGCACTGGGCAAAATGTGCATGACATTATTTAAATAAACTAGAAATACGAGGAAATAACGGAGGAAGAAACAGTATCCAACTTCAACGACCGTCCATCAGTAATGCACGGTCATTAGTATTATTGCCATCACCTGGGCGGGTCAGTCATGTAACTTTCCTGACGTTAAGCTGTGTAGGCCTATGTGTTCAACAAGACAGCCATGCAAATAAACATTGACAGCTATGAGGTGGTGGAAGCTTGACCTGCATATAGCAACTGTTGCTAAACTATATAGATATAGCATTGGACAATGGCTTTTTGGCGTGGGGTTTAGCGAAGGGCTAATTACCCATTTGATACATTTCATAAATGGTTCTGGATTAAGAGCTAGTCTGCTGAATGCCTGAATTGTAAACTGTTGAATCTTCATGCACCTTTTCTAGGGTCCTCCGGGCTTGAACGGCACAAAAGGTGAAACTGGCCCTGCAGGTACAGGAAACCCAGGCCTCCCGGTGAGTGTGTCTACATGCATTCTGACCTGAGATCAGATTCTAAAAATGTCTTCTACATCCTGACAGTTTTCATTCTGACCTGAGATCAGATTATAAAAATGTCTTCTATGTCAGTCGCTCTTCGATTTTTTAAATTGCAGACCTACAGGCTCGTATCGCGCCACTCGGTGGCGCGCTATGAGCTTGTAGATCTGCTATTTTTAAATAGCTAAAGCACGACATGATGCTAACACCAAAATGGGTTCCCGCGCAGAATGGGTTAAGTACAACAGTTAATCGAACTAATCCGTTTAATCAATTATAAGAAATAATAATAATTGACTGTTGATCATTTAATAAGATAGCTGACGTATACACTATTTTTGCATGACACCGTTGTGTAAAGAAATAATGCGTAAGTGCATTTATTATCATTTCATTTGAGTAGTAAAACAAAAGATAGAATGATCAACAGTTGCAGCCCTATACAGTATACTGTACACACATGATTGCATTATGTATTGTGCAGTATGTATGCTTACAGTCTATTTCTTCCAGGGAGACCATGGCTACAGAGGAGGAATTGGAGAGGTTGGCGAACCTGGGACTAATGTGGTAACAGGAGTAGACGTAAGAAAAACACATCACCAACTTTACTGATATCCACCAACAGTGTTGATTTTGACGACTAAAGGTTTCGTCCTAGTCTTTTGAATAAACATATTTTTTAGTTGTAGTCATGTTTTAGGCTTCGCAATGGCAGATCTCATGCTCAGCTGAAAATGTACAAGATCGGCTATTTTCAAAGAGCAACCAAACCTATAAAATGACATTTTAGTGTAGTTTGTCATTTGTTGACGAAATTGGCAATATATTTAGTCTTAGTTTTAGTCATGGCGTCTTCGTTTTTGTCAGTGAAAAAAGGTTAGTTTTTCGGCGTAGTTTTAGTGGACGAAATCAAGACTGACTGTCAACCAATTGCAGCAATCTGATCACTATACATGATTTGCTTTCAGGGCAAACCTGGAAGCCAAGGGCCCCCAGGTCCAAGGGGACACAAGGGCATGGATGTCACAGGGTATCCGGTAAGTCTTAGGGGCTGATCTATCTATCTATCTATCTATCTATCTATCTATCTATCTATCTATCTATCTATCTATCTATCTATCTATCTATCTATCTATCTGGCAGCAACGCATGTTTTAACTTTATTTTTATTTATTTTTGTGAGTGCCAATTTACAATATTTTGAACATATTCAATTAAAACACTTTTTGGCGGACATACACACCCTTAGACATAATTAATTGGACGAGTGATATTATTATTATTATTATAAGCATTATGTGGTGACGATCGACTGCTCGGTTCATTAAAAAAACACTAAAACGAGCCAATCAAAATTGTAATTTCAGGGAGCACCAGGGCCTAATGGTGAGGCCGGGCCCCCGGGGCCCCCGGGAGAGGGATATCCAGGTGATAAGGTAAGGGAGCTTAAATATTATCTTTGGTCTATTTTTTTTTACTGCCAACCATATGACCTTGACTGACTGTAGACCTCATGTGCTCTCATTACAGGGTAAACCTGGCATGCCAGGCAAGGACGGCCCAAAGGGCAACACTGGAGGCATTGGCTTCCCGGGCCCACGTGGTGATGATGTACGTAGATAGATTAGACCTGCTCTTCATTTTAGTAACATGTCATTGCATTCATTAGAAGGACATAATTAGCTCTTTTGTCAGCCAGGTTTGCAGTGAAACTAGAACGAACTAGAAGCACAACGAAGAGAGAGAGAGAATGTTTTGAACCATTCTTAATAACAAGGGACACAAGAATGCACTGATCTGACCTTTCTTCCTTTATTTTTCAATCCCAGGGCAAAACAGGAGGACCAGGACTCTGTGCCCTCACAGTAAGTTCAAACTGACCTACTGTAATGTAGCACCACACACATTCTACTGCAGGCATGTACAGTAGCCTATTTGATACATACCGATTTATAACCCACACTTTTGCTTGTGTCTCCTAGAAAAAAATGGTCATCGATGAGATCCACAAAATATGTGGTAAGGTCTCATGAATGCTGCGCTAACCAAAGGCGATTAAAAAAATAATTCAGTGAAAGTTTGGTTTGTGCCGTGGTTGAAAAATAATTGGCTTGTTGTTTCATTTCAGTGTGCACCAAAGTGGTCTGCAGGAACCTGCCGATGGAACTCGTGTTCATCATTGACAGCTCGGGGAGCATTGGCAAGACCAACTATAATCGATATGTCAAGCCGTTTGTCAGAGATTTAGTGGGAAAATTCACAATTGCACAGGATGCAACCAGGGTGGGACTGGTGCTCTACAGCCAGAAGGTTAAAGTGGAGTTCAACTTGGCTCAATACGAGACCGTAGAGGATATCAAAAACCATATCATGAGATTGGAATATCTAGCCTCTGGCACTTACACCGGCCAAGCTATCAAGAAGGCCACTGAACAGGTTTTCAACACGGCCAGGGAAGGAGCCAGGAAAGTAGCCATCGTCATCACAGACGGAGAATCGAACAATTATGATGAGCTTGAGGAAGCTGTGATGGCTATTAAGCGTGCAGGCATCGTGATGCACGCTGTGGGGATTCATAACGAAAGTAGCGCGTACTTCGCCAAATTCAGGACGGAGCTCAGCCTCATCGCCTCTAAAGAGGAATATATACACCTTGTCACGGACAGTCAAAACCTAGCAGGTGATTAATGTGTACTGTAATGTTTAGTTGTGTCTCAATGAAAAAACAAATGCTGTTGCACAACGGTGGCTATAAGAGAAAATTACAACACGTCTTACATGAATCTAAAGCATATCTAAAACATATATTCTTTTTTCAGAATATGAGAAAAAAATCCTCGGAAAGGTGTGTACTAAAGAAGACGATAGTGCTGTTAAGCCTGCGGAGATCCGTGTACGCACACGCCATGCAGGTGAGCAGCAGTTTGATTCAAATCCACTAACTAACTAGTAACCACGTAACGTAACCCATTAAGACCCGTAACACATTCACCTGTGTTTAACCACTTTAACCAACATTTTACACTTTATCTATGTATTTTCTTTTTTTGTTGGTTTTTAATAGCAGATCTACAAGCTCATAACGCATCGTGACGCGTTGTGAGCTTTTTTTTCGTGAGCTGCTATTTTCAAATAGCCTAGTCGCTTCTTTTGGGCTTGTTCTCATAGACCTGGTTGGTTATTTCTCTCACACAATCTGGCAACACTGTCTGCTGTTCCTATTCCGAGCATGGCGTTATATAAGTAGATATGCAAAAGAAAAAGTACATGGTAGGGCTTGTGTGGTTAAGCCTTGATGCAATGTGTTTTGATGCTAGCTAAGAAACAATGAATAAGATTTAAGAATAAAATAAAGGTTGAAATCATGTTTCTTGCACTATTTCTCCAGACCGTCGCTGTGACCTGCCAGCGAAGCAGAAAGGTTCTTGCGCGGACTGGATTGAAGTCTGGTCCTATGACAAACAGAACAAAAGATGTAGTATGTTCTGGTATGGACAATGCGGCGGAAACGAGAATCGCTTTGAGTCGGAAGAGGAATGCAAAACTGCATGCGTTTGATCCAGAACAGGTAAAAATAATTTATCATAATACAAAAATACCTGATCTACAAGATCACGTGTTGTGTGAGCGTTTAGAAATTGTAAGTAGAAAACATAAAATATAAATTGGCTTTTTTTGCTTTTGTTTTCCTCAGACGGTTAAACTAGGAGAAAGTCATTAAGAAGAGGCCCCAGGAAGCAGCCCATATATGGAATTGATTCTGTGAACCCTCGACTCCACCACAACAATACTATCACGTTCACCTTTGTTGTCAAACCACGACCTCTGCTGGTTTCATTATGCAAGTGAATATCGGTCCATTTTGGTTAAACGTGCACACACTCAGGAAGAGTGGCAACTGGATAAAGTGAGGATGAGGATTTTACCGTGTAGCTGTGCGAAGCTGCTTAGCATATCACTGTTTATTAGGAACTACTGATTGAGAATCACAAAGTCTATTAGGTATATTACTTCACACATGTATGGTAATTATTGTCTGTGGAACTTTTAGTCAAGGGTTTGGCTATATCCTCAAATTACGTTTAATTTTCATTATCCTTTCAGGTTGACATATAGATTAGTATTATACACCTCTGACCAACGTGATATTAAAGACAGCTTTTTTTGCAAGACAGACCTAGCAGTCAATCATGTCAATCTCATGAGCTCATGTGAGACGTCAGTTGAATGGAGGTGAACCCAGTGTTGTCTGTTGTTACCAGATTGTGACTTGTTTTTTTCTCTCTCTCTTTTAAGATCTTTTTCATGTGATGAAATAATGCCTGAAAGCTTTGACAATAAAAATGCATTGCTCTGAGAGAAGTTGTATGGAGATCTTATTCCGAGAATCTCACAGATTCATTTCCCACAAGGGTTAATTCACTGATGAGTGTACAGTAGGCCTACTGTACTGTACACTATTCACCATCATTGTGCCCTCGAAATCTGTGGCACAAGCTGCTTCCACTGGTTGCTCATTGCCAAGTTCATTCAGTCAGTCCTGTGTCCCTACTCAGAACATCTGGAAATGTGAGTGGTCCTGTTCCTCTTGATGGGCAGGGTATAGTCTCCACAGGGTATAGTCTCCACAGGGTATAGTCTCCACAGGGTATAGTCTCCACAGGGTATAGTCTCCACAGGAGAGACAGGGTATAGTCTCCACAGGGTATAGTCTCCACAGGGTATAGTCTCCACAGGGTATAGTCTCCACAGAAGAATATCCCAAATGACCTGGTCTTTTGCTCTGACAGTGTCAAGCTAAACTGAGTCTTCTCTGTGCCACAACAACTGAGGTGGGAGGGAACGGGAACGGTCCCCCATGAAAGGTTCTGGGCACGCATGGGGAGTCTTGTGTATGTTCCGTCAAGACGATCCCAAAACACCATATTCATTGTCCATGTTTCAGCACCATAAAGAAGGATAGGCTACAGAAGATACACTATTGTATTGTGCTATTGTAAATTATTACAAAAGAGTTTTGGCAAGTTTAGTTTTGGTTTCAAAATGCACAGAGATAGCCACAGCTACATAGGTTTTCCAGCTTAGGTGCATTACAGTATATTTATCCATTATACTGTGTAAGTAGAGTAGGGATACAGACCATGGTTTCTCAAATCGCAAGTACAGGTCATGTTCTACTTTCCCAAAGGTCATGCCCAGGAAAAGTAAATCTAGATTATAAAATCATCAAAATGCTCGGTAAAATTTTAATAAGCGTTCAAATTCAAGCTTTTTTTTCTCCACGTAACTTTCTGGGGCTGTGCAATAAAAAATGTCACACCTCAATGTTTATGCGTTTTTCAGATTTCTAGCACCGTTTCCCCATCGGTTTTCCAAAAAACGTGGCCGGTGTACAACCACCTTGGCGGCTCGCCAGAACCGGGCCGGCACCCTGGTCCACAAAGTTGTGGACAAGTTGCACTGTTAACTTGTAGTCAGTGTTTTACTGTTTGGAGGAGGCACGCAATGTACTTATTGGCCATATTATTATTATTATTATTATTAATATCGCCTGGAGCTGATTAAAACTAGATCCGATCCTAGATATAGAGTTGGACCCGTAGTGTGGCCGATGCTATATTTATTGCTTACTTCCGCCATGACATGATGTCTCGATGAGACTGCTCGTCTATGAGCGACGCCACCACCGCCTCTCCGAGGCAGCGGAGCGGAAGGGTTGCTCAATATCAGTGCATTTATCGGCACCGACATTCTTACCGGTTTACGAGGAAGAGAACAGGGTGGGGATGGAGATAACCGTCCGTCCACACCAGGTTACCCTATAGCACTCCAGACATGGCGTGGGGGGGGGGGGGTGATATCCACCTCAACTGGAGACAGTAGAACGTCTCAGGTGGGCTTTGTTTGTGTCTTGTTGTCTTTGGCTGTGTAGCACTTACTGTTAGAGGCTGAAGTCCCAGCCGCCATTAGTAGTTTATTTATTATACAATTACATTTGGAGTGTCGTGTATTGACATTATATATCTGGATACAATATTACACATATTTAGGTAAAGTACACTAGCTCACTGGTAGGTAGAGCCATAGGGAGACAAGCACACAGACACATACACGATAGGTCAGCCCCCACATCTGGATTATATCAATTTACATACATTTATACTGTATCTTGGAGGGGTACAATTAATCAACAGCACTCCCAATTTACATACGCTCATGCACACTCATGCACCCTCTTGGTCCTCGATCATATATGGACATGTTGTTTAAGTTACTCCCACACGCACACACAGGTTATCTAACCCTGTGCGTGTCCAACACACATTACAATTTACAATTTAGGCATTTAGCAGACGCTCTTAATCCAGAGCGATTTACATTAAGCAAGAACAAAAAAGCATGGGAATACATCACATAAAAAGCATTTATCGTGAAACATGCGTAAGCTAAGAAAGTCACAGTGGAATATCTATATAATGAAACTATACATATAAACTATACATATACTATACTACAGTATGCATTATGTAATATGACGTGCTATGACTACATACAATGCAATTATAGTGCTGTCTACATAACATGCTATAATCAATCAACTTTATTTGTTCAGACTCAGGGTCCAATAACAACAGACAACATAAAACAGTACAGAGAAGAAACACCCCTAACCCATAAAAACATCATTTTTACAATAAACATTCATACCAGTGCTTCCAGAAAGCAGACCGGTACCTGGTGCTACTGAGGCTGGGGTTACATAGCAGCATAATTATGCAGTTTCTAGACTCATTGAGCCGACACATAAATTTATACATCAAGTGTCTCAGTAATGCATGAAAGGTGTACACTCCCACACTACAGAATAACTCACTTGCACTGCTCCACCTTGGTTTGTTCAATAATATACGCATGCAGTCATTATAGGCAACCTGCAGTTTATACAAACTTGCTTTCTTAAATTTCACCCACAAGGGGGCGGTATAGAGGGGAGTACAGTATGCTCTAAAAAGATTAACTTTAACCTCAGGTGAACATGAGCGGAATTTCCTCCCCAGCATGTTTGCCTGAGCATACAGTATACGGCGCTGCCTATACAGATCCTCATCATCAAACAGTTGGTCAGTTATCACATGTCCCAGATATTTGGCTTTACTGCAAATGGATAACACCTGATCAGATAAATAAAAGGAGGGAAAGGAGAGGTCTTTATCCCCTTTCGTCCTGCAGAACATTACTACGCTCTTTTTGGCATTATATTTAATATCATATGCTACCCCATATTCGGAGCATACATTTAGCAGCTGTTGAAAGCCAGCACTACTGGGAGAGAGTATTGCCAAGTCATCAGCGTACATCAGATTGTTTACCAGAGAGTTTCCAATCATACACCCTGTGTTACAGTTATTCAGCTGAACAGAGAGGTCATTCATATAAAGATTAAATAGGGCTGGGGAGAGTAACCCCCCCTGCCGGACCCCATTACCTACAGTAAACGGAGCCGAGACCCCACTTCCCCATCTAACCTGCATGCTCTGGTTAGCATACCAGTATGCCAGGATTCTTATGATGCTGTCAGGCACCCCCCTTTCCCTCAGTTTTAGGAACAGCTTCCGATGACAGACCCTGTCAAAGGCACGGGAAGCATCAATAAAACCAACTATAACAGAAGAATTATGGCTTTTGTAGTTATCGACCACTTCCTTTAAGGCATAAATGCAGAGGTCAGTACCATGTTTAGCCTTAAACCCAAACTGATTGTCAGTAGTATTAAAAAAGGAGCCTAAACGAACTAATAGGATCCTTTCAAGGACCTTGGACAATACACTGGCAAGAGCAATAGGCCTATAATTATCCAAGCTCCCCACTTTTCCTGCCTTGTCCTTGATAACTGGTACCAGAGTCTGTATCAAATGCTATCTGGGTTTTCAGACTACGGCGGAAGATTGGGAGTGATGCTGCAGTTCTGACTGCAATGGGAAGTGCATTCCACAGTTTTGGAGCCAGAAGGGAGAAGAGTTTGGGACGTGTGGAGCGTTGTCCCAGTGTTTTTAGTGAGGGTACTTCCAGCTTCCCTGCGTTGGCTGATCTGAGTGCGCGGGAGGGTTTGTAGGGTTCAATCATACTTGCAAGATATGGGGGAGCCATACCTTTGGTTGCTTTGAATGCCAGCATCAGAGTTTTGTATTCTGTGCGGGCAGCGACCGGGAGCCAGTGGAGGGAGCGGAGCAGGGGGAGACATGTGATCATTTTGGCTGGTTGAAGACCAAGCGAGCTGCGGCATTTTGGATCAGCTGGAGATACATTAATATATATTGCTCGTGCATAGACACTCATGGTAATTATCCATGTACAGTAAGTAGTATGGTTGTATGGCAGCGGACTCAGATGGCCTGTCCCTCGCACCGGAAAGCCAGATTGACTTGTAACCTTTTATAATAAACCATGTTTACTTGTAAGAGCCATAGTGGGGGTTAACGAGTCCTATACAATGCACCTGTGTGATATTAGGAGGTTAACATGACCTGTAGAATGCAGCTCTGTGAGTTCTGAGTTAATTGTATTAATGAGCCTTAGCCAATGGGATGCTCCTTGCCATGTTGATTAGCAACTCATATTGTCTGGGGGGTTTGCTGGCAGTGTGAAGTGAAGCAGCTTTGGAGCAACACAGTTTTTGACCACATATACACACACACACAGAAAGGAAATACGTTTTTACGTTATTACGACCGGAGTCTCCCTGTTTCTCATTCTGCAATAATACATCAAGATCCTACAGGAGTGTATTGTATCAACAACAATGTTGATGTGTTGCAAAACAAAAGGTGAGTGGAGTGCACTGTCACCCTAATCTCTCAAGAACAGATTCTGTGCTGCGCTACCGAATCTGTCAGCAAGGCCATTCAGAATGTGTATAGACTTTTGATAGTGGAAATGAAAACACAGGCACACCACAGGAAGTGGAGGTCTGAGGCCGGGCCAAACGGGCCAACATCCTGTTATACACATTCTACTGGGGCCCCCGCCCCTAGAGGCAAATTCAAAGGAAACAAACGGCAGAAGGTGCTGTTTTTTTCTTTTCTTTGGCCGATGGGTTCCCAGATTTCTGTTACCCCTAATGGAATAATTATGTAACAGTCAGTATGCAGTGCCAGTTGGTGCCACAGGGTGGTGCGCTGCTTCCTTTTGTTTTGCTGTGTGTAGAAGATCTGACGTCACTTCCACTATATGCGTGTACTATGTTGGCGCACAGTGTGACTGTATGCTCCGTTCACTTTTGTTTATTATATTAGTGCTGTATCTGCCGTGAGATCTGGCTTAATATGGTCAATACTGAATCAATGCTCTATTAGTTGACTACCAAATAAACCAGCTTAGTGACATCATCTGTGTCTGTGTGAAATACCTGGACTGACATCTATTCTGCTGTATCCAGTCCACCATAGTCTACTCCCTGCTCAACACATCACAAGTGGGGTCACCAATATGTCCGTACAGGCAAAGACTTGGTCTTGTGACAAACTTTGATTTGTTTTGGTTTATAATGTTCTTATTTTGATCATAACACCCACTTAAGGCTCATACATAGTCTGGATTTTCGGTGGTGAGGTGACCACCGAACTACAACATGACGTCATGAGCCGCAGTGAAGAGTAAACCACCGCCACCGCTCCAGCCCTTCTCTCTGTTTTTACTCACCACCGCTCAACGTTATTTCAGCTCCGGTGGTCAACTCACCACCGGAGCGGTGGTCACCTCACCACCGAAAATCCAGACTATGAATAGGCCTTTAGACTCCATTTGGTTCCATTTGAACACTCCCAGAATTACAGACCTGTTATGGTCATTCAGGGCTATCTACTGTATGTGGTTTTCTTGTAGTACATTTCTGTATTGTCCCCTCATTTTGTGTGTCCATGGCAAAAAATGGAATGTTGACAAAAATGTCCACGGTGTTGACAAAGATGACCCCCGAGTGTGACCAAGAGTGCCTTGGTCTCATCTTTTTTTGCACCAATTCTGTCACCCAGTTGTACCAAAAAGCACCTTGGAGTAAGGTTCCACAATGTATAGCGTTATCGTATCGTTATCGAGGTATGAACATGTGCAATATCAGTATCGCAAAAAGGCAACGGTATATCGTCCACTTCTAAAGCCAGGAACCTTTTAGCCTGTGACAGTTTTTGAATAATGTTTAGTTTTCAATCTTCCAACACTTAAAATATAGAATATGAAATTGTAACGGTATCGTATATCGTATTGATATCGCAATATTTGGCATAAATACAGAGATATGAAATTGTGTCCATATCGTGCAGCCCTATAACCTTGGAGATTTGATTTCTACTCTGGCCAAACAATGTTGATGTAATGTTGTCCATCCCTATCTGACACGGTACAGTGTACAATCTAGCAACAGGAGTTGTAAATGTGTAAATAAAAACATGAGTAATTAAATCTCCATACAGCTTCTCTCATAGGAATGCATTTTATTGTCAACAAAAGCTATCACAACTTCCAGTCAATATTTCATCATAATGAAAAAGGGGGGCGGGGGGGATCACAATCTGGTAACAACAGACAACACTGAAAGGACGTCTCACATGAGCTCATAAGATTGACATGATTGACTGCTAGGGCTGTCTTGCAAAAAAATACACAATTTTTAACATCACGTTGTTCAGAGGTAGCCTATAATACTAATCTATATGTCAACCTGAAAGGATAATGAAAATTAAACGTAATTTGAGGATATATATACCTAGATATATACCTTGACTAAAAGTTCCACAGACAATAATTACCTTACATGTGTGAAGTAATATACCTAATAGACTTTGATTCTACAGTGATCAGTAGTTCCCAATAAACAGTGATATGCAGCTTCGCACAGCTACACGGTGAAATCCTCATTCTCACTTTATCCAGTTGCCACTCTTCTTGAGTGTGTGCACGTTTAACCAAATGGACCGATATTCACTTGCATAATGAAACCAGCAGAGGTCGTGGTTTGACAAACAAAGGTGAACGTGATCGTATTGTTGTGGTTGAGTCGAGGGTTCAGAGAATCATTTCCATATATGGGCCGCTTCCTGGGGCCTCTTCTTAATGACTTTCTTCTAGTTTAACCGTCTGAGGAAAACAAAAGCAAAAATACTTTATATTTCATAATATCAATTTCTAAACACTCACAACATGTGATCTTGTAGATCAGGTCTTTTTGTATTATTATCATTATGTTTTTACCTGTTCTGGATCAAACGCATGCAGTTTTGCATTCCTCTTCCGACTCAAAGCGATTCTCGTTTCCGCCGCATTGTCCATACCAGAACATACTACATCTTTTGTTCTGTTTGTCATAGGACCAGACTGCCTTCCAGGGTGCAAGATCTGTTGTGCAAGAACCTGTCTGCTTCGCTGGCAGGTCACAGCGACGGTCTGGAGAAATAGTGCAAGAAACATGATTTCAACCTTTATATCATTCTTAAATCTTATTCATTGTTTCTTAGCTAGCATCAAAACACGTTGCATCAAGGCTTAACCACACAAGCCCTACCTTGTACTTTTTCTTTTGCATATCTACTTATATAACGACTCGGAATACTCGGAACGACTCGACTCGACTGGTCGGAATAGGGACAGCAGACAGTGTTGCCAGATTGTGTGAGAGAAATAACCAACCAGGTCTATGAGAACAAGCCCAAAAGAAGCGACTAGGCTATTTGAAAATAGCAGCTCACGAAAAAAAAGCTCACAACGCGTCACGATGCGTTATGAGCTTATAGATATGCTATTAAAAACCAACAAAAAAAGAAAATACATAAAGTATGATAAAGTGTAAAATGTTGGTTAAAGTGGTTAAACACAGGTGAATATGTGTTACGGGTCTTAATGGGTTACGTTACGTGGTTACTAGTTAGTTAGTGGATTTGAATCAAACTGCTGCTCACCTGCATGGCTCTTGGTCTGAGTGCGTACACGGATCTCCTCAGGCTTAACAGCACTATCGTCTTCTTTGGTACACACCTTTCCGAGGATTTTTTTCTCAATTGCTGAAAAAATAATATATTTTACGATATATTTTAGATAACAGGAAATGCTTTAGATTCATGTAAGACGTGTTGTAATTTTATCTTATAGCCACCGTTGTGCAACAGCATTTGTTTTTTCATTGAGACACAACTAAACATTACAGTACACATTAATCACCTGCTAGTTTTTGACTGTCCGTGACAAGGTGTATATATTCCTCTTTAGAGGCGATGAGGCTGAGCTCCGTCCTGAATTTGGCGAAGTACGCGCTACTTTCGTTATGAATCCCCACAGCGTGCATCACGATGCCTGCACGCTTAGTAGCCTTCACAGCTTCCACAAGCTCATCATAACTGTTCGATTCTCCGTCTGTGATGACGATGGCTACTTTCGTGACTCCTTCCCTGGCTGTGTTGAAAACCTGTTCAGTGGCCTCCTTGATAGCTTGGCCGGTGTAAGTGCCAGAGGCTAGATATTCCAATGTCATGATATGGTTTTTGATATTCTCTACGGTCTCGTATTGAGCCAAGTTGAACTCCACTTTAACCTTCTGGCTGTAGAGCACCAGTCCCACCCTGGTTGCATCCTGTGCAATTGTGAATTTTTTCACAAATTCTATGACAAACGGCTTGACATAATCATCAAAGTTGGTCTTGCCAATGCTCCCCGAGCTGTCAATGATGAACACGAGTTCCAGCGGCAGGTTCCTGCAGACCACTTTGGTCTTGCATACTGAAATGAAACAAGCATGTTCTTTTGAACCACAGCACGAACCAAACTTTCACAGACATTATTTCTCATTGCCTTTTGTTAGCACAGCATTCATGAAATCTTACCACATATGTCCTTGATCGTAGATTCGACCATTGTCAACTAGGAAAACGCAAGCAAAAGTGTGGGTTATATATACACTGTACGTACCAATGCATGCCTACAGTAGAATGTTTGTGGTCCTACATTAGGTCATTTTAAACTTACATTGAGGCCTGGGCATCCTTTTTGTCCTGGTGTGCCCTGGGATTGAAAAGAAAGGAAGAAAGGTCAGATCAGTGGATTCTTTTGTCCCTTCAAAACATTATCTCTCTCATCGTTGTGCTTCTAGTTCGTTCTAATTTCACCGCAAACCTGGCTGACAAAATAGCAAATTATGTCCTTCTAATGAATGCACTACCATGTTACTAAAATGAAGAGCAGGTCTAATCTATCTACGTACATCACGACCAGGTGGGCCCGTGAGGCCAATGGCTCCAGTGTCGCCCTTTGGGCCGTCCTTGCCTGGCATGCCAGGTTTACCCTGTAATGAGAGCACATGAGGTCTACAGTCAGTCAAGGTCATATGGTTGGCAGTAAAAAATAGACCAAAGATAATATTTAAGATCCCTTACCTTATCACCTGGATATCCCACTCCCTGGGTCCCCGGGGGTCCGGTCTGACCTTTAGGCCCTGGTGCACCCTGAAATTACATTTTTAACGTTTTAATGTTTTTTTATGAACCGAGCAGTCGATCATTACCACATAATGCTTATAATAATAATAATATCACTCCAATTAATTCTAAGGCCGTGTGAATGTCCGCCAAAAAGTGTTTTTATTTATTTTATTTTATTGCTTTACAAAGCTGAAAAGTGTAACCACGTGTAACCCTTGTCATACTACTAGCGTTCCAGGATAGATTAAATATTATTTAATCTATAATATTTAGTAAATAATATTTAATCTATCGGAGTGCCACATATTATTATGTGGCATTCCGAAAGAAAAGAAAAAACGTAAAAACATACGTTGCTGTCAGAAAAATAAATGAATAAAAGAAAACATCTTGGTGGACACAGCCCCTAAGGTAAGATTCATTCTCCTATTTTAGAGCCGAATAAAAGTAGTTTCGGCTCTGTAGAGCCTACAATGTGACGTCATTTGAGGTTCGGGGGGGGGGGGGGGGGGGGGGGGGGGGTACCGTCCTAAAGTCGGCTCTTCGGTGCCAAAATCATTTCGGCACTACAGCGGTAAAATAGGAGTATGAATCGGCCCTAAGACTGCACGCAAACGACTGCAATATGTATGTACAAATAAAAGTGCCCCAGGTAACTTACCTTTGGACCCACGCTGTCCATGCCCTTGTGTCCCCTTGGACCTGGGAGCCCTTGCCATCCAGGTTTGCCCTGAAAGCAAATTATGTATAGTGATCAGATTGCTGCTATTGGTTGACAGTGTTGAAAACTAAGCCATGATGACTAAAACTAAGACTAAATTGGCAATTTCGTCAACAAATATGAACTACACTAAAATGTTAGGGAGGAGAAGACATACAGTAGAACTAAAGGACAAGTCATTTCATGCTTGGTTGCGCTCTGAAAATGGCAGATCTTGTAGATTGGCTAATTTCAGCATGTGTGAGATCTGCCATTGCGATGCCTAAAACATGACTAAAACTAAATCAACACTGTTGCTCGATATCAGTAAAGTTGGTGATATGTTTTTCTTACGTCTACTCCTTCTCCCCTCCCAGGTGGGCCAATGTCTCCTCTGTCTCCTCTGTAGCCATCGCTTCCCTGGAAGAAATAGACTGTAAGCATACATACTGCATAATACATAATGCAATCATGTGTGTACAGTATGTAGGGCTGCAACTGTTGATCATTCTAACTTTTGTTTTACTACTTAAATGAAATGATAATAAATGCACTTGCGCGTTATTTCTTTACACAACGGTGTCATTTAAAAATAGTTCATAGCAGATGGATATGTTTTAACATTAATAATAATAATAATAATAATAAAACTTTATTTGTATAGCACCTTTCATGACATGAAATGCAGCTCAAAGTGCTTTACAGAACAATGGAGAATAAAAGAAAAGCAAGGCAACGACAAAAAACAAGCAGTAATGCAATACAGTGAGGACATGAATAACAAAAATAAAAATAAAATAAAAGATCAATTAAAAGCAATGTTGTAGAAGTGGGTCTTGAGCTGAGCTTTAAAAATGTCTACAGAGGCTGCCTGACGAAGGTACAGTGGGAGCTTGTTCCATGCCGACGGCCCGTAGCAGCAAAAAGCTGCTTCCCCATATTTTTTAGTTGCCATTTTTTTAGGCAAAGCGAGCAGGCCAGCAGTGGAAGAC
The DNA here is from genome assembly GCF_964188405.1 of Protomyctophum parallelum. Taxonomy (NCBI): domain Eukaryota; kingdom Metazoa; phylum Chordata; class Actinopteri; order Myctophiformes; family Myctophidae; genus Protomyctophum; species Protomyctophum parallelum. The sequence goes on along the minus strand of NC_139712.1, from coordinate 22,107,235 downwards.
CTTAGGGGGCGGTTTGGGACATATTTAGGCAGGCAGTCATGTAGGTAGGAAGGTGCGAGACCATTGAGAGCTTTATAGACAAGTAAAATAATTTTAAAATCAATCCTAAAAACAACCAGAAGCCAGTGCAGTGATGCCAAAACTGGAGTAATATGTTCTCTCATCTTAGTTCTAGTTAAAACTCTGGCTGCTGCATTTTGGACAAGTTGTAATCTGTCAGTTGTTTTCTTAGGAGGTCCTGAAAAAAGTGCATTGCAGTAATCAAGCCGAGAAAAACCAAAGGCGTGGATTAGCGTTTTTGCATCGTCCAAGGACACATAGGCTCTGATTCGTGCAATATTTCTAAGGTGAAAAAAGGCAATCTTGGTAACATGATTAATGTGTGAATTAAAATTCAATTCAGAATCAATAATAACCCCCAGGTTCTTTACTGTACTGTTACTTTCTACAGTCAGGTTGCCAAGTCTGCTTAATATTGATTCTTTCTGTTCACTAGAACCGATTATAAGAACTTCTGTCTTATCCTCATTTAGCTTGAGAAAGTTCTCATTCATCCAACATTTGATGCTAGACAGACAGGTAACCAGCGGGTCTAAAGCACAGGGATCATCTGGAGCCACAGAAAGATATAGTTGGGTATCATCAGCATAGAAATGAAAATTGACTCCGTGATTGGCAATGAGTTCGCCCAATGGCAGTATGTACAAGGAGAAAAGCAAAGGGCCAAGAATCGAGCCCTGTGGAATACCAGAACTGATGTCGTGTTTGTCTGAGTCAAACTCGGCTAGATTGACAAAGTAACTTATATTTGATAGGTAGGAGGAAAACCAGGACAGGGCCGTACCAGACAGGCCTATCCAGTGCTTCAGACGCTGTATTAAAATTGAATGATCAATCGTGTCAAATGCGGCCGTTAGATCTAGAAGTAAGAGAAAGGATACATGTTTCTTGTCAGCAGACACCCTAAGATCATTCATTACTTTTACAAGTGCTGTTTCTGTACTGTGACCTTTCCTAAAGCCAGATTGGAATTTGTTGTGCACATTATTGTTCTGTAGAAACACATCCAATTGATGAAAGATGCATTTTTCTAAAACCTTGCCCAGAAAGGGTAGATTTGAAATGGGTCGAGACTCGATAGTTACCCAAAACAGAGGGATCAAGATTGTGTTTCTTGAGAAGGGGCTTAACTATAGCAGTCTTCAGTGAGTCTGGGAAGACGCCTGATTGTAGCGAGCTGTTTACAATTTTTAGGATATCTCCAATGACACTGTCTAAGACCTCTTTGAGAAAGGTGGTGGGAATTGTATCCAATGAACAGGAGGATGATGTCATTTGTGATATGGTTTTGCGGAGTTCGTCTTCATCAATTGCGCAGAACGATAATAGGCTCCCCCTGGAGAGATCTACCCTGGGACCATTAGCTGCTGTTTGAAGGTTTGCGCTAGCAGCAGCACCATTCATAATATCAGCTCTAATGTTAAAAATGTTGTTGTCAAAAAAGCAAGCAAACTCATTACACTTAGCTTTAGAGGCCGGGAATGACTGCTTGTAAGACTGGGGGGGGGGGTTTAAAAGTCGTTCAATGGTAGAGAATAGGACTCTGGCATTTTTCTTGTTCTCATTAATAATGCCAGAGAAATATGCCTGCCTTGCTAGACGCAAGGCTTCGTTATAGGCGACTGTTGACTTTTTAAGAATCTCTAGGTGGATGGTGAGTTTGTTTTTTCTCCAAGCTCGCTCAGCTCTACGACATTCTTGCTTCAGTGAGCGTGAATGTTATGTTTCTTTTTTGTTTTCAAAGGAGCCACTATATCACTATATTAGCTATCTTATTAAATTATATAATCAATTATATATTGTTTTATAATTGATTAAACTGATTAGTTCGAACCATTGCACTCCTGATATACTGCATGTATATATACCCACTCACCGGGGGCCCGGCGATTCCTCTACCTGCAGGGCCAGGTTCCCCTTTTGTGCCGTTCACGCCCGGATGACCCTAGAAAAGGTGCATGAAGAGTACATTTACTTACAGTAAGCGAGAACAACACAAGGTAATACTGTACATCAAATAGTCAGCTGTATAGGATCAAAAGCAAACTCAGAGCCTAACAGTAGAACAGGGATGGGCAACCTTGACGATGGAGAGAGCCGCTATATTTCCACACTCACTCCAGAGGGCCCCGTTGCATACAGGTCGGAGCCGATCTAAAAGCTCAAAACGCGCTGCGCTAGTTGACCAAAAGCTAGACACTAAAACACTTCTCAGATGACTAAAACGTGACTAAGACTGAATTCAATTTCACTCAAAAGACATGATTCAATCTGAATAGAAATGTGCCGTCATAATCAACACTGCCCCCCGACCCTGATAAGTTCTTGGAATGTTAAGAGTTGAGGTGTTCAATATTGGCATTCAGAATATCTACAAGCACCACAACGATGCCTCGCAACTGCCTCTTTCTTATATTATTATTATTTATTTATTTTAATATATTTTTTTGCGGCTTACGCCTTTTATTGATTTTTGAAGGGACAGACAGTAGGCTGACAGGAAACGGGAGAGAGATGGGGGGATGACATGCAGTAAAGGCCGTGTCGGGTTCGGGAGTCGAACCCGCGGCACACTGCGACTGGATTACCAGTCCGGTGCCCAGACCGTTACGCCACGGCCTGGGCCTTTCTTATATTATTTGACAATTTGGCCAACGTTTGTGTCATGACCCTGTCATAACCCTAACCCACAGGTTGGATAGCTCTCCTATTTCTCCATACTGTATGGAGTGGATTATTATGTTAGTGGTGCTGCTCTACCTGCTGGCCAGGTGCTCCGAAGCCGTCGTCTCCGGGAGGTCCTTGGTCTCCTGGATAACCTGAGGGTCCCTGGAAATACACAGTACTTGATGATAAAGGCTGCAAGATGTACCTTCATCGAGGCATCATCATGCGAGGCATACATAATGCAAGAGTCGACATTTATCGAGGTAAATAAATGACACCTTATTATGTATATTTGCTGATTGAGCGATCCCACCGGCAAAGAACAGTGGAATGGAGATGGAAGTATAAATCAGTTGTTGTTTTTTTCTCCAAAAAAATTTATCCCACGATTTTGTAACCCATTTTTCACCCGTTATCTAATGTGATCCTGGGATATACACACCCTCGGCCAACCTGGTTGAGAGCAACGGACTTGAACTTATGCATCCTTCATGCATAAGTGTCCAAGTTGCTCCTTGACAGGGGGGAGTTTCCCTGGTTGGACGTAGCGTGTGGAAGGAACACGTTATTCCACACGTTGTTCCTTTCAGTATAAATCAGGTTGAGCCCTGCTGCTCCTCCCCACCCCTCTCAACAGAACGTTTTCTGTTCATCTCAAGTACTTCCCAGTATGGCTCCTCATGTGTGGCGGTAAAAACTCTAACCTAGTCTTTACAGAACATTAATACTAACCTTTTCCCCTTGCGGTCCTGGGAATGAAGGCCCACGAGGCCCGATTGGACCGGCAGGACCTCTTGGACCCTAAAACAAAGGGAGAGGGGAAAAAGGAATTCATATTAATGAAGCATAGCATCACACTCCCTCTTACATGAGTATTTCAGAGTTGTCTACCTACCACTGCTCAACTTTTAAGCCCATTATTATTATTATTATTATTATTTTTTTTTTTTTTACCTTGGCTCCTTGCGTGGCTGGTCCTCGTCGCCCGGGCTGGCCTGTCAAGCCTCGTGTACCGTTCTCTCCCTGGAAGACAATAGTTGGCGAGAAACGTGTTTTATCCCAAACAAATATATATTTTTTTATAGCAGGTGGTCCCTGGCAACACACAATAGAACATTATTCTAGTCTCGGTCCAAAAAAATTCAGGTTTCTCTCCTCACCTTCGCTCCCTGGTCTCCGCGGCCTCCTGGATATCCAGGTGTCCCACGGCTGCCCGGCTTAGCCGTGTCCCCCTGGAAAACACATTGTTGTTTTATGTTAGCAACGCGGTCTGTCTCCACACTGACGCCAAACGCTCCAACAACACAACACACGATGGCAGGTGAATGTCAAACGCACCTTGTCTCCTCTAGTGCCACGGTCGGGTTTTCCCTCGGGACCTCGTGGGCCGGTTGAGCCAATCTCACCCTGCGGAAAGAAAAAAAGGATCTTCAAACCTTTCCACTGACACTGTGTCCATGACAACTCTAGCCATAGCTTGACTTTTGATCGATGCTAGGCCAATACAGTACATGTCAGTGACAGTGTTCATTTCGTTTACAAAAAAATATGATGAGAGATTGTCGACTACCTTTTTTCACTGACGAAGACTAAATAAAAACTATACCGGTACATAAAAACTAAGCAAATGGTGACTAAAACTATGGCTAAAGATATTGACAATGTTGTCAACAAATTTAAACAAGAATAAAGAATACAATAAATAAATATAATGGGGAGGGACTAGTGGAGAAGGGATCCAATAATGCATTATGCTTGGTTCAACACTGCCTCCTGTACTGTACCGTCTGTCCTGTAGCCCCGTCTTCTCCATTGTTGCCTGGATGACCGTCCACACCCTTTTCCCCAACACGACCCTACCGTGTTGACATACAGAAACATGTGTTCAGAAATACTGGTACACTAAATCAGTGGTTCTCAACGGTGTTGATTTCGTTGACGAAAAACCTTGAGGAAAAATGTAAATGAAAATCACACCCGTGTGAAGTGAGGGGCGCTCTTATCATCGTACATCATCATACGTCATCTCATTCTGGCCAATCACAATTTTGCGTCCTCACCTTCGTCATCAATGTTTGTGTTTACGCAATATTTGTGTTCACACAAACACAGAAAACTTGCCATTCATTGTCAATGGCATTCAATGTTTGTGTTAGGACAATGTTTGAGTTTACAAAAAACTCTCAGAGCTGGACATAGGATGGTCTAGCGCCCCCTCAAAACCCCAGCTATGATGACTAAATCTAAGACTAATTAAAATGCCAATTTCGTCAACAAATAAAAACTTCACGCAGGACTAGTGACCGGTCCTCCGGTGACCTTCAGGACCTTCAGGACTAGGCCTATAGGCCAGATCACAGCCCATATCTGGGCATGATCGTTACGTCATTTTGCAGGACGTCTTCGCCAGTTGAAATAATATGGCTTATTTTGGGCCTAATCTGAACTAGTTATTATGACTTAATCTGGCCTCGATCTGACTCTCTCTGATTCGTCCGTTTTAGTGGGCAGAATTTGCGTTGGTTGAAATCAGGTGATATTCTGGGCCATACTGTATCTTACTAGTCTTGGTTGGACTTGATCTGGCACAAATCAAGGTGTCACTAATAAGTCCGTGCTTGCTGGGAGGGACTAGTGGAGTAATCATTTTATGATTGGTCGCACTAATTAGCAAGCTCACTCTACAAGCTCACAATACGTCGCATTGTGAGCTTGTAAATAGCATAGCTCTCCTATTTGTCCATACTGTATGGAGTGGATTATTATGTTAAATTAATAGCATAGCTCTCCTATTTCTCCATACTGTATGGAGTGCATTATTATGTTAAATGAATAGCATAGCTCTCCTATTTCTCCATACTGTATGGAGTGCATTATTATGTTAAATGAATAGCATAGCTCTCCTATTTCTCCATACTGTATGGAGTGGATTATTATGTTAGTGGTGCTGCTGTACCTCCTGGCCAGGTGCTCCAATGTCGTCCTCTCCGGGAGGTCCTTTGTCTCCTGGATAACCTTGGAATCCCTGGAAATACACAGTACTTGATGATAAAGGCTGCAAGATAGGATATCGAAAATGTACCTTCATCGAGGCCCAGCTGCTCCTCCCCACCCCTCTCAACTGAACGTTTTCTGTTTATATCAAGTACTTCCTACTAGTATAGCTCCTCATGAAACTACTTCTCCCCAAATCCAAAAGGACAATTTTATTTTCCATCCTGAATGGCAGCAGGCCTAATGCTATTATTGCTATTATTTAGGCTATGTGCAATAATGCAACTTAAAGTCAAAGTTCAGAGGCGTTATATTGCCTTTTGTTAGGCTAGATATGTGTTTTACATATTTAATTAATTTGTCTTTAGTTTGCTGAACTAAATGTGAGAGAACGAATGACATGTGTATTGCAGTATTTTATCATTGCTGGCCAATATTTCGACCGGAAACATCATGATCATCAGCATCACTTTACTCCAACATCATATTCAAATTAACTTGGTGTTTTGTGTTACATACCTTTTGTCCACGCATGCTGTCCCCCATGGGTCCTGGGTTTCCCATTTGTCCCTCTGGCCCCGGCATTCCCTGTGAGATAACAATCACTGTCAGTCAATCAATCATTGTGTCTCCAGTGTACTCGATGTGTGCGTTTTCAATTAGGTGAGAAGGAAACATTGGGAAAACTGACCATGTCCCCATATCTGTCCAATCCTTTCAGGCCAAACGGTCCTGAATCACCGATAGCTCCGATTTCCCCCTAGAGGTAACACAGAAGAGAGTCAAGATTCAACATTCTTTAATGTTGATTGGAACTGACTGACTGGCCATTAGAACGGACGGATGGGAACCGTGAGGTTCCCAGTTCGAACCCGGGCTCCCCCAGAGTTAGTGTCGAAGTGTCGTTGAGCAAGACTCTGAACCCCTAATTGCTCCTGATGAAGGTCGGTGCCTTGCATGGTTTCCTCTGCCATCAGTGTATGAATGCGTGTGTGAATGGGTGAATGTAATGCACATGTCTATGTAAAGCTTGGACAAAAGCGCTACTGTATATAAATGCACCATTTACTGTAAGATATTACTTAAACATACTCAATCTTGAAACTAAAGAAATGCTTTCAGTTCAAAGCACCATCAGATTGGAATAACTCGCCCGTTTAATTTAGACTAGTAAGACGCCTAAGGGCGAGAAGCACGCATCCTCCAGAACCATATACTGTATGGAGATCCAGTATTCTCCATGTATGGCTATCCAGGGTTTATTGAGGTCAGTGTCGTGATCTTCATAATTATATGGAGACGGCCATATATGGTGGCATGACGTGTCACGAGGCGTGACCATATATGAAGGTGTGATGTCCAATTATTATGATTAATCTTATTATGTGGTTTGAGTTGATGGGAGATGTCATTGTTCATGCATATAGTTAAGTTGATTGTTCTTGTTATATTCTGTTATATTTGTGTTCAAAAACAAGATGATGCATCTCTAAAGGGTCTTACGGAAACGAAACTGACAGAAATGTCTAAATAAAATATACTTGATGAGAGTAATTACCTTATCTCCACGTGATTCGAGTCCAGGTTCACCTTTTTGTCCCGGTAGGCCCTTGTGTCCCTCCTCACCCTGCCACCACAAACACACACATGCGTGCAGATTACATACAAGCAGCAGTGAATGGCACGGCGTTTGCATTCACAGGACAATAACACAATAACACTTAAGGCCAAACCAAACTCCTTGAGGACTGCATTGACATGGAGGCGGAAATCCCTACAAAGTGCAGTAACTATGTTTTTGGACACACCGACTTATGTGTGCATCGCAAAGGTCAAATTAGCCTTCAGGATTGTGGGGGATAAACGATCAGCATTATTTTAATCAACAGACGATACATTTATCAAATTGACAAAACGTCATACCTGTTGTCCCGGGCGGCTATCGCCTCTTTGTCCTCTTGCCCCGTTACCTCCTTTGCTTCCTCGAGGTCCCTGTAAGAGAAGATCAGCGTGTCATCAAAACCAGTGGTGGAAAGTACATGTAATACAGTACTCAAGTACTGTAATTTTGAGGTACATTCGCTGGAGTATTTCCAATGTTCTGTACTTCTACTCCACTACATCTCAGAGACAAACCTTGTATACTTTTTTGTACTGCACTCCAATGATGAAAATAGCTGATCTACAAGCTATCAACACGTTGCAATGTGACGTTCTGAGAGCTTATATAGATCTGCTATTTCCAAAGGAGCTTTTTTTTTTTTTTTACACATACATGAATATTATAACCTGTGAAACGGGACCTTTCCCCTAAAGCGTACTGTCCCCTAACGATCAGGCGCAATACTGCCCTCTGGCTACAGAGGCCAAAATGACATAACATGAGCTGCAGGTGTTGTTACCTAGCAAACCAATAATAATGGCAGTTCTCCATTATGATCATTATAATGACAGGTGTGTTTTTTTTTACTTACAGGGGGTCCCATTTCTCCTATACCCGAAGGTCCATCGGGGCCATCGCTGCCATTCCACCCATTGTCACCCTGCAGGTAACAAAAAGATGCAAACGCTGTGAAATCCTGACACAATTACATTTGTACATATTCTCAGAGTTACGAAAAGGCATATCCAAAAAGCACGTTGCCTGTATGATATTATTCACAAGAGTATTTACCGGTTGTCCAGGTAGTGCGGGTCCACGTTCACCTTTTTGTCCCGGTGGACCATTGTAGCCCGGTACACCCTGCAAACATACATGTAGATTACATACAAGAAGCACTACTGGCATCACAGTATGTGAATCGAGTACGTTCCAACTCATGACAGAAAAAGACACTGTGCTTAAAGATGGATTGCCACAATTTTTGTATTATTCCAGTTTTTCATGTGTCTATGAGGTGACAGTACTTAATTAGACACCCTGGAGTCGTTTTTATGTGCAATGGTGTATTAACTTTGTATTTAGGGTTTCTTCCTGGAGGCTGAACCCTTGGCAGTCAAACGGGCCAATGAAATAAACAGTAATATAGTGACATCTGTATCATACAACTACAGCTGTGGGTGCGGCTTCAGTTCAGGTGGATCACCACCCATCACCACCCACCAGGCAAACCAGGCATACTTAATGAACAAATACTGTACACTTTTTGGAAAAGGTTCTTCCTCCTTATATTATAATAATACCTGATGATCATGTTTTAGGGTGGACTCTTTTAACTTGTACTCATATGATGGTACTATAGGGTGCCGATTAAAGCAGATCTACTCCAGTGCACGCTGGGGGCAAGACCTACGCTTTAGAGTGCATCGCCGGAAATTTGGCGGAAGTAGTGGGATTTTGGCAGAAGTACCGCTCAAGGAAATGACGTTGACAAAACTGTTCTCTACTACATTCTCTGTGTATGAAAAAAGTGCAACTTGTGATTGTTCGGAATATATCGTATCCGGGGGTTCCCGGACCGACACTTCCGGCTATGCACTCTCTCTCTCTGCCTTAGGTTGTGAGAAGGCTTTTCTCTTCCCAGATGTGTAAGGCTGGGACCGAGGCTAACTCCAGTGATGTTCTTGGTTGAATAAAAAAGGTGTTGAGAATGCACTGACCTCCATCCCCGGTCTGCCCTCTGGTCCTGGGTGACCGCGTGGTCCTGGTCCCCCCTGGGAAGAACAAACATACGTACTGCTGTATCAGTAAGGGTCTAGGCTCTAGTCTAAACAACCTTTCATGACATGAAGTGTCATGTTATCATTTTATTGATAGTGCGCCATATCAAAATTAAGTTGAATTATGACACCACATTAAAATTACATATTTCCAACTGATTTTGGTTGTCCATATATAGGCTATACACATAAAACCTTTATTTTGTTTATTCTTCTTAAAAATATAATATATTATTTTCAATAACCCAACTATCTCTCAGACTCACTCCCCACTCAGAGTTAGGAGTGTGAATGAATTCACGAACAAACAAACAAATGAATGTGCAGGATATCATTTGTACATAGATGAGGGGATTTAATTGAACTGAATAAACCTTTTTTGAATATTTAATAATAAGGCTAAATGTCATAAAAAAAAGAATGGGCCTTGATAAACCAAAGGGATAAACCAGCACTGACCTTCTGGCCAATATCGCCGATATCGCCAACACGACCTGGAGGACCCTGATCAACATCAAACAGGAAAGACAATTAATACATTTCACAACTTGTGGAAAATGTGACACTTAATATACGACACTATAGATGTACAGTATAGAATAAATGGTCTTTCTGTACCTGTTTTCCTTCGAAGCCCTCTTTGCCAACTATGCCCACGTCACCCTGCAGTAGAAGAAATGGCATTACAGATTGTTGCGAATACACGTATAGGCCTTTCACAATTATTACATAATCGCATAATCGCAATTATGTTTTGCATAATCGTCAATCGTTTCCATGTTGAAAAATAGCCGAAATAGCAGATCTACAAGCTTACATGTCACGAAGTAGATCAACTCTATCTGCTATTTTGTACATATTTTGGAACGCAATTATTAAACGATTTCTTTGTATATTTTGTCTGCCCTGTATAATTTGTGATTACGAGGCCTAAAAGGCAAACGGAAATACAAATTGTAACGTTCCATCGTTAAAAGCAAAATAAAATAACTATGAAATCGTTAATCACAATTATTTATGTGACAATTAATCGTCAGCTTAAATGTGAAATGGTGACAGCCCTACGATACTGTACAACACCATTAAATGGTGACAGCCCTACTGTCACGATCTGACGTTTTCTGCTGTGTTCTAGTGTTCCTTGTTCCTACTGTAGTTTGTGTGTTTTAGTGTTGTGCTTATTTTGTAGTATTTAGTGCCCTGGTTTCCTTTGTGGTTATGGTTACCTGTCTTGTCTCACCTGTAATTATTAGTTTGCTCCACCTGTGTCTTGTTAGTCGCTTAGCCAATCCCTGTCTTGATTTTGTGTATGTTCACCTGTGCCCTGTTTACCTTGTGTGTATTTATAGCCCTGGTTTGTTGAGTTCTTTGTCAGATCATTGTTGTATGTTAAGTGTGATGTTGCCTTGTATCCTGGATTTTGGAATAAACCTACGACACCTACGACCACATACAACACCATTAAATGGTGACAGCCCTACGACCACATACAACACCATTAAATGGTGACAGCCCTACGACCACATACAACACCATTAAATGGTGACAGCCCTACGACCACATACAACACCATTAAATGGTGACAGCCCTACGACCACATACAACACCATTAAATGGTGACAGCCCTACGACCACATACAGCACCATTGAATGGCGTCAGTAAACTGAACCACATACCGTTTCTCCTCTGCGACCCGGCTTCCCCTGCAAGTGGAAAGACTCAGATTAGATCTTTAAAATGTGAATGAGCTATGAATATTTAACATTTGGGTGGTAACAACGCCCACCATTGCATTGTTCATGAATGGTAATATATTTACCGGAGTGCCATTTCTGCCAGGCTGTCCGATTCTCCCCGGTTCTCCCTGAAGAATATACCCAGTAAAAGTGTTAAAAAAAGAGTGTACTTTTGTAAAATGCATTTGTTGTTGTTTGACTCATTTGTAGTATCAAAGTGGCCTGGGATAATAACAGTAAAAGAGCTGTGTTTAAATGTCTGCCTCATCTTGTCGTACTGAATAACAGACTTTTGGGTAAATATTTTGTCGGTACGAACAACAAAGTGGTTTCACGGCTTAAGAAGATGAGCAGCGGTTATGAACATCTGAATAAGTTAAAGTGACAAAGACCTGTGCGCCTGGCCCTCCGTCGTTTCCGTTAATTCCCGGCTGTCCAGGCCTGCCCTGTGGGAAGAAACAAAAAGTGTGTTGAGATTCACTTTACAGACATGTCATGTCTATGTACTCTTCCTGTTTGTAACGTTATGCCACCGGGGAGATACCAAAGCTAACAGAACGACAGCGTGATGCTTGTCTTTAAAACGGGGGACATGTATTTAAAGAGACAGAAGAAGGATTGTTGACTTAAAACGTCAAGGATCTCTCTGGGTATAGAAGGCTGTCATCAGGTATCCTCATGGACATTTTTGTAATGGACATTTTCAATACGAGGCTATTGTTGAGTACTAACCGGTGGTCCCTCATCTCCCTTCTTGCCATTCGTGCAGTTGCATGGAGGCTTCACGATGCACTTACACTTCTCCGCCACCTAACCCAGAAAGGAATGACAATGTCAATGTTGTGAACGAATTCTACATAGTCAGACAGTCATGCATCGGTTGTTGTCTGCATGCAGTGGTGGAAGGTAACTAAGTACATTTACTCAAGTAATGTCCTTAAGTACAACCCTGAGGTACTTTTACTTTATTTATTTTAGTAGAGTCCATTTTTCATTACATAATCATTCTACTCCACTACATTGCTAAGGCAAATATTGTACCGTTTACTGTACTAGAATTATCTGAAAACAACTTACTTTAGATCATTATTACAAAAGCTGATCAATTTTGAACATCTTTGCTTTGGTACTGTAAGTAAATGCAAGTAAAACTACTGATACCACTTTATTAAATAATAACTTTATTAAGCAACTTACCTCATCTTTTAGGGTTTTGGTCTGTGTGTGAGAGAGAGAGAGAGAGAGAGAGAGAGAGCGGGGGGGGGGGGGGGGGGGGTAAGTAAAGAATAACAACCATGCACAACATGTTTAAAGATGGGTGTGGGAGTCAAGGGGAGTTAAGAATTCAGAGAGCAATACACTGATATTAAAATTCATATTGACAGCAAATCAAATGAGGCAGTGGGGTACACATTTTACTTAAGTACTGTACTTAAGTACAATTTTCAAGGTGAGTATTTCCAATTGACAACTTTTACTTGTACTCCACTACGTCTCGGATTTCAAATAATTGTACTACATTTAGTTGAAATCATTATAGTTACTTTGAAGATTCTGATGAATATTACAAAACCACATTTCATCTACAAGCTCACATAATGTGTCGCATCACAACGCATTGTGAGCTTGTACATCGCTATTTTCAAAATATCACTTTATTTTGTAAACTTGAAAGTACTTTTGATACATTTTGCAGCCAATACTTTTGTACTTTTATAAGTGACATTTTTCTTTCTTAATTAAAAAATGGTTGTCTACTCACAATTTCTTCAATGATTTTGTCCAAATTCCTCATTTCACAAATGGAGTCGTCAGCAGCGTTGAGGTGGCAAGCCATGCTTGTGCTTTCCTTGATGCCCACGGTGATGAATGTGATGTCGTCAACTCTCTTGGCTGCTTCGACCGCTCGTCTTATATCGACCCGGCTGTCGTCGTCGTCCGTATACAGCAGGGCTACTCTGATGTGCCTATCCCGGGACTCGCTCCGGTAGATGGCGGTCATTTCGTTGATGGCATCGATGGTCTTCTGGGAAGATTTCATGTATTTGAAATTTCTGATGGTATCCTGGACTTCCGCGTCGATCAGCCCCTCACTGAACGGCTTTGCTTCGATTTTGTCGCTGTACTGCATCACAGCCGTCCTCCTCCGGAGTGTCTTTTCGCCCATACGCTGAGACGCCAAGACAACCTGCAGACGCTCCTCGAGTTCGTGGAGACGCCTCACCAGTGCCATAGAATTCGTCTGCTCGGCGACAAAGTTGTTGGCATAGACGTGGTCTGAGCTGTCCAGCACAAAGGCGAGGTCCAAGACTGTGTGGCCAAATATAGGGCACGTTGATCAGATAAAGTAGACCGATAAAGCATTCACCATTACTTGTGTGCACCCTAGCTGTGCTTACCAAGGTCACAGAGAGACAGAAAGATTTCTATATAGTGTCTGAAAAAGTAAAGACACGGGAGAGCTCTCGAGGACAGACGGCACCTCTGGCCTGCGTTTCAAGGGTTCCCCCGACCAACGGACTGATATGGAGCGGATAATAGATTCATGATGTATAATATAACAGGTCATATCTGCTTCTATCCATGTTCATTTGCTGTTCATATTCATATCACGTGGACCCATTCATTTCGGGATATGTATGCCGGTAATCATTGAAATATGCCATTTCCTAATGTCCTACAGTATGAGTTATGTCTACAGGCAGCCTTTTATTGGACTTTAGGTAATTCTGACATTGTCTGACATCTTAGACATTGTTTTGTTATCAATGCTATTGACAAAGGTGAGGCTTTTTAGCCTAATATGCAAACCCCACAAACCATCTCTGGTATGCCTTCATCTTTGTCCCATCCATGTAGCATCATACATAGCACAGTGAATCATGTTGGGATGGCTACAGTACATACGAAGTCAACTGGTTTCATACCGGTGGACATACAGTCATACTGTAGGACATTTACACCTTACTTGAGTGAAGACACACACCTACACATGCACTTAATGTGACACTATAAACACCACACACCATCACATCCTCAGGGTTAATCTGACTCTGAAAGCCTTCCAGGTCCATTTGGGTCCATTTTGTTAAGACAGAGTTAAATAAACCCTGGGGATTTTACTGTGCACATTACAATGGTACGGTGGTTTGAGATCTTCCTCAAAAACAGAATGAATGCTTATAGCCGGTAATGGCAATCTATGTGCTTTGCTTATGAACGGAAACATGCAACAACCAGAAACATAATTGTTGATAGAGGTTTTTCATTAATATCTTACCACACGCGTTGGTGATTGGCGGTTTTGTTGTTGACGGTGTTGTTGTTGTTGGCGGTCTTGTTGTTGTTGTTATTGGTGGGCAACGGCACTTAAAAAAGGAAGGACATGACATGTCAATGTTGTGATGGAATTCTACACAGTCAGTCATGCATCTGTTGTTGTCTGCATGCAGTGGTGGAAGGTAACTACATCTAAGTACATCTACCTAAATACTGTCCTTAAGTACAACCCTGAGGTACTTTTACTTTCATTTAGACTTAGTAGAGGCCATTTTTCATTACATAATCATTCTACTCCGCTACATTTCCAAAGGCAAATATTGTACCGTTTACTGTACTAGAATTATTATCCCACAACTTGCTTTAGATAGTATTACAAAACGTACGTTAACCAAGTAAGCCTTGATTTATTTTTGGACTATCCGAAAATGGCAGATCTAAAAGCTCACAAGGTGTCGCATTGTGATGCATTGTGAACTTGTAGATCGGCTAGTTCTGAAAAAATGTGATCAATTTAGAATAATTGAAAGAAAGTACTGCAAGTAATCAGTATTTCAGTATTTCTACTTGTCATGGTATTTCTACTTTTACTAAACTCCTCCCACCACTGGGTGCATACTATGAATGCCTAACACAATATACACATGAGCAATTCCCAAAACAATAATATACATAAAACATACTACTACTGATACCACTTTATTAAGTAGTACTGCTTACCTTGTAGTTTATGGTGCTGGCCTGTATGAGAGAGAGAGAGAGAGAGAGGTAAGTGACGAATAACAAAACATGTATGAAGAAGGGCAGTTAAGAATTCAGAAAGTAAACTAAATAACTTAATACACTAATATTTAAAATCATGACCATTAGGCTGCGTCACATATCATTGGGCCGTGGGTAAAAATAAACTGAACATTTACTTAAGTACTTTACTTTAGTACAGTTTTGATGTGAGTATTTTCAATTTCCAATACTTTTACTTGTACTCCACTACATCTCGGATCTAAATATTGTACTTTAACTCCACTACATTTACTTGAAAACTTCAGTTACTATAGTTATTTTTAGATTTGGATTATAATTACAAAACCTACATTAACCATATTTTGAAAAAACAAGCTCACAATGTGTCGCATCATGATGCATTGCAGAGCTTGTAGATTAGTATACATTTGTAAACTTTAAATGAGACATTCTGCACAATGAGTACTTTTGCTACATTTTGAAGCCAATACTTTTGGTAGGCTACTTTTACTCAAGTGACATTTTTATTTCTTAAAAAAAATGGTTGTCTATACTCACAATTTCTTCTATGATTCTGTCTATTTGACTCTCGACGCCCACGGTGATGATTTTGATGCTGTGAATCCTGGCCAATTCGACAGCTCGTTTCAAAACTTCGTTGTTGTTCAAATCGTCCAGTTTTTTGTCATTCGTATACAGCAGGGCTACTTTGATCTGCTCATTGCGGGACTCTCTCTGGTAGATGTTGGTCATATTGTTGATGGCATCGGCAGTGTTTTGGCGTAATTGCATGTATTTGAAATCTCTGATGGTATTCTGGACGTCGTCGTCGATCAGCCGCTCACTGAACCGCTTTGCTTCTGTTATGTCGCTGTACTGCATCACGGCCGTCCTTCTCCGGAGGCCCTTTGGGCCCAGACGCTCCTCGAGTTCGCCGAGACGCCTCAACAGTTCCCTGGAATTCGACTGCTCATCTTTAAAGCCATCTTTAAAGACGGCGTCAGAGCTGTCCAGTATAAAGGCGAGGTCCAAGTCACAGGTAGTACACTTCCCTATATGTGCACACACATAGAGCACGGTTAGACATTGTTTTGCTATCAAAAAAACCATTTGGCTTTGTCCCAGAGCCATAGAGTATAAGACAGAGTTACGTCAAGTTTACGGAATGCATTGGAGTCTATGGGCTTTACAGTGACAAACGAGTCACATGAACCACGTGACCAGGCTGTTTTCTGCCCCCTCAATGTCATAACTCTGTCTTACTCTATGGCTCTGCTTTGCCCCATCCATGTAGCATCATACATATCACAGTGAATCATGTTGGAAGGCTACAGTAAGTCAACCTTTTCCATAGTGGTGAACACATAACAGTCATACAGTAGCTAGGACATTTACACCTTACTTGATTGAATGAAGACACATGCACATGCAAATAAACATGCACTTAATGTGATGTGATCTTCCTCATAACCACAATGAATGCTTATACCAGAAACATAATTGTTGATATACAAGTTATTCATAAATATCTTGCCTGGGTACGGACTCCTGGCCAGAGAGATGCCGGTCAGCGCTGTGAGTACCAGCATCAGCTTCATGGTTGGGGACACCATTGTCCCAACTGTGTAGACAAGAACATCCATTGTTATTAAACCATTAATTACATGAGGCAGGGTCTAAAAATTCTGAAGAGGAAAAAATATTATTATTATTATTATTATACAACTGGAGACAAGAAAATCACTAATTAATCATATTAAACACATGTATTCCCCCCCCCCCCTGTATAGTCTACTTGATTGGTAATAATAATCATCATCATCATCATCATCATATCATCATCATCATCATACTATAATTAACCGAATGTCTGTGTGTGTGTGTGTGTGTGTGTGTGTGTGTGTGTCTGTCAGAAACAGTGCCGTAACTCCTTACTGCCTGCACCAATCACTCCCACTTTTCACACAGGCATTGACCATATGCATATGGAGGGCGTAACGAAGCCCTTTTTTCCATTTGACACATTAATGATTATTAATTAATGTATTAGTCAATTACAAACGCACCCGGGTGCAGTACCCTTCACGGCCACAAGGGGGGGGCAAATATCTCACAACGGGTAAGGACTAGTATTAATAATTGGTAATAATGCACATTTAAAATGTAAATGTCTAGAATGTTGCAAAGTATTACTTGGCATGCATTATAATCTGCTAATAACACAGTGTAGCCTAATGAAGTAATATGCACTGATAAATAGTCAATGGTTTATAACTGTAATCGTAACAGAGTTTTAAGCATGTCATGCTGACTTTTAAGGTCAAGTTTCATCGTTCATGATTGCTGAGCAGTCCCAGGATCATATTGTATTATACTTATCATATACATCATATTAATTGAATGCATTATATGCACTGTTAGGCATTATATATAGTGTTATTTAAGGCACTATACATGGTCTTAGCGATAGCGAGCTTTAATGTGCAAAAAATAACCCACAAAATGTTTCTGCCTGCAATATTACTTTACTTAAAGGACAACTTCACCACTTTTCACCTATCTTCATATAACTGGTCCTCACTAATGTTCACGATAAAATGGCACTTTTTTCCTATACTCAGTCAGTGCCTATAGGAGGGCTGTGGGAAGTTAGCCAATCTACATTGACATGTTGTGAACTAGTAGACTGGCCATTTTAACTATTCAAAAATGTTTGGTAAAATAGTAAAAAAAAAAAGGCAAAGTTTAGGGATAAGGGGTTTAGCGGTGACGGAAATGGAGTCTTCCAGTGACATCATCGATGGTCGAATCCAAGCTAATAGAAACGGCAGGCTTTCTATTGCTGAAAAGTTACACTGTGATAATGGAAGTCATCGTTCTGGCGATAATAAAAATCAAATATATATATTTTTGATCTTGCTTTAAAAAAATCTGCCTCACAATTATGTCAGTGGAAGATGGGTTTCTGATATATATGACATGACATCATAGACATAGGCTTAAAATAAACTATGTTTTTCCTTCTTGGTTTTCCATGTGCCATTATAGTACAATGGCATGCAAATAGAGTAGAGTGAGAAAAGCATGAGAGATTGTGATGACTTACAGTTCCGGTTCGTAATCCTTTGGGAGTGCGGAGACTTGGTGCGGCGACTTGTTGAGAGCAGATGGAAGTGGTGAAGTGGATGCCAGGGGCAGAAGTCAGCAGCAGTAGTGGCAGTTCTCCTGTGGTGGAGAGAGAGACTCTAACATCTGAGCATTCTCCCTCCTTATTTATAGGAGGAGAGACCGCCCCAAAACCTGCAGCCTAAGCTTCAGATCCGCCCCCAGTCAATGGGAGAATGGGCTGGACTTAGTTCCCAGCGTCTGTGAGAAGATGTGTGTCCAAATATGGAATACGGGGAAGCAATTTAATATGAGAACATAAACTATTAGCTCTATCACTTTGGTCTATTGAAATGCAAGCTATAGGCTGGTGGAAGGCTGTGCAGAATAATAAAATGTCACTTTCACTGGCCATAGGACGGTGCAGTAGGTATCCAGACACTCCTCATATAGTAATTAAAGTGCTGTTTCATTAACTGACTTTTTACTTCTAAAATGTTATTATTTCTTGGTTTCTTTCATAGAAATGTGCTTATCGTGTACGGCTGTGAATCTAAGTGTAACATTTAGTTGCTGCTGACACATTCTCAAAAACAACAGTTAAAAACAACCTCGTTATGTGAGGTGATGAGGAGTCCTCTTGCATGTGCATGATTGATAACTATGATTTATGTAAGTAGAAAAATAAGCATTTTATCAAAATGTTAACATTTAGCAACACAATTTCAGTCACGTTTTCAAAACAGCATTCTGTACTCAGGGTGTTTAACAAAGAGTAAATCCATACATGTCCACAGAAGCAATATGCATACAGTGGTGGAAAGTAACTAAAAGTACGGCACTTAAGCACAATTTTGAGGTATTTGTACTTTACTTAAGTATCTCCAATTTCCAATACTTTTACTTCTACCCCACTACATCTCAGAGGCAAATGTTGTACACTACATTTGAAAACTTTAGTTACTAATTACTTTGACTATTATGACAAAACATACATTAACCACTTCAGCCCTGTATACATTTTGGCCAATGATAATAGCCGATCTACAAGCTCACAATACGTCGCATGATCTCGCATCGTAGATCGGCTATTTTCAAAATATTTTGAAAACGTGCACTATGCAGACATTCTGCATAGTGAGTACTTTCTACTTTTGGTACTTTAAGTATTTTTAAGTTTTTTTTTATTTTTAACATTCCCTCGAGTACTTCTACATTGCAAGCATTGATACTTTTACTTATGTAAAACATGCAATGATGACATTAAAAAAATTAAAAATAATAATAAGCCAAGACACACACTTAAGAATGTCTTTAAAGATGTATTTTCAGATATCACATTCACCCGCTTTAATTAATTACACTACAAATAATGAAAGTGTGATCTTCTCAGACAGAAGAGAGCCTGCAGATCTGTGAAGATCACCTTTGGCCTCCAGACGACGGATAAGAATCTTCTAGGGGAGATAATGAGGTTAAAATGTCTTAAGAGCAGCTGACCAACAACTGGACCTGGTCAAATAGGTCGTTGAGAAACATCTCGATATCTATCTAAAAATAATTCCAGGATCTTTATCTGTCTGCCTGTGTATCTGTCTCTCAGTATGTAGGAGATGAACTGCTGGACTGGCCGGCACCACATTCTGTATGCATTGTGGTGGTGGTGTACAAATTGACCATTTCAACATCGGTATGTACGTACAGTAGGGCTACTCAAGATTAAGAACAATCCATGTGCATAAGATTGCGTAGCACAGCAGAGCAGGTGGGTACCCCGGCACTGACAAACAGCACAGCTGGCTTGCACTGGAGCTCATGCAGTCATTACTCAATTATAAGCCACAGTCCATCGTCTGTACTGGCTTGTTTGTACCAGTGACACCACAGGTGGGCAGTATACAGAGGTATACAGAAATATTTAAAAAGTGAAATCTTCACCACTACTGAGCACACAGTTAAATTTGTCAACACAGCATGTTTCCTTGAGCATATACGGCTTACGAGACTGTCTAAATACCTGTATGTCCTTGTCATCAGAGGTAATTTGAGATATGGCCCAAAGATTGTTATCTCACTGCAGACACTAAGGACAGAACCAGAGAGATAGAAGCCAGGAAAGGTTATTGTCTGTCTTCCCTGCTTCATACAATCATCATCTTACTCTTTTTAGCATTGTATTTTATATCAAAGTCAGCAACGTACTGTGAGCATACATGTACTCAGAACTTAGAAGCTGTTGAAGACCAGCTATATTATGGACTAACGATGACCAAGATTTGTCTATTGTATTTATCTAGATGATAAGATAAATGCTTTTTAATTTAATTTAATTTCATTAATGCATTTCAATGAATCTAAAATGCAATAGCGTACACATGCCACTTTGAAAATGAAAATGCAATGTTATTTGCTTTTGCTTTTCATAAAATGAGCACACCTGGAGATGAAATGTAAATGCTATTGCATTATATATTCACTTAAATGTGTTAATTATCTGAAGGTTAAAAATAATTTCTCTTATTTAATAAAACATTTCTAAATTGCATTTTCATTTTAATATTGTCCACTAATTAACGTGGCATTTTTTGAAAATTGAAAATCAAAGAAACCTTTTACTTTATTCTTTTTTTGTATTTATTTATTTTATGTTTAGTTTTTTTGCGGCTTTCGCCTTTATTTTATATATTTTATGGAGGGACAGACAGTAGGCTGACAGGAAATGGGGGAGAGAGGTGGGGGTGTGACATGCAATAAAGGCCGTCGGGATCGGGAGTCGAACCCGCGGCACACTGCCAGGCTCGGGCTACCTACCGGCCAAGGTGTCTGGACCGCTGAGCCACGGCCCAGGCACCTTTTTACATTATTCTTATGCAACCTTCCTTGCCAGAGAATCTGACACATTTCTTTTGATATAACGACGGGCATATTTAAAATATTAGTGCTTTTTTTCCCCTTTTTCTTTGCCTGACTCTGCCCATATTTTAAAAGCATTTCTATAGCCTCTGCATGGAGCTCTTCGACATGGCCATTCCACCCTGGCTTAGCATTAGACACCTTTGCCCTGTGTTTAAAGAGTTCTGCCAGTTGAGATACACAGAGACTCCACAATAGATCCGTACAGGGAACAGACTGTAGGCCTACAGTAATGCTTTACGGTGATGTTGGTTCTTGCTGTTCATATCTCGCAATTCTCAACACATTACCAACTTTTGGAACTTTATTACCACCCAGCCCAGCAATTAATGCATCTGATTGATTCAAATAATTATCAAGATCTTTCTTGCACAGTTGCCTGTATTTAACACCACACAAAATGTGGTCAGCCATTGTACAAAGGCAGTGATCAAGCCATGAAGTAGTGTTTCGACCTCACTGATAAGTACAACTATTCTCAGGTAAAAAGTGTCTTGCTAGATTAAACCAAATAAGGACTTTGTATCAGTCACATTAGCATGAATTGCACCGACAACATAGATGCAGGTGGAAGGATTATCCTGAATAAAAAACTAAATGAAACGAGATACTCATCCTCATTTTGATAGCACTCATACGGAGTATCTAGGCACTCACAATGATTCACTTTTTACCATTACAACACTTATCCCAATAGCCCAGTCAACTCCCTATCTAATCACGATAACCTGTGCTGTATTTATCTATTTATATCTATGTATTGTCTTTTGTTTATTGATCTATGATGGCCGGTTGTAAATGTCATTAGTATTGTAATGTTAGTACACATGTTCTTCTTATC
Organism: Protomyctophum parallelum; assembly: GCF_964188405.1. Taxonomy (NCBI): domain Eukaryota; kingdom Metazoa; phylum Chordata; class Actinopteri; order Myctophiformes; family Myctophidae; genus Protomyctophum; species Protomyctophum parallelum. The sequence continues at coordinate 22,085,235 of NC_139712.1, read as the reverse complement.
ATATGCTGTAACCATTTATTTATTTGGATCACAATGGAATTAAGTCCTCTGACTTTTTGTGCAATACCGATAATTCTGTGCTGCTCTTCTATGAATTGTATCATGAATATATCAAATAAATCAAATCAAATCAAATCAAACCAACTGGTCATACTTTTTGTTCTGCACAGTGGCAACTCCCCCTAGAATCCTCTGATCCTTTGGATCGTTTGCCCCGTTGCCTCTCCTATCGTACCAATATCAATACAGCATACATGGTATTGTGGACACAATATTATCCAACAACAACAATTAATATTCTTTCGTTTTGGGTCTGAGAGGCTAATATGTCATCAACTGGTGGTCCGTGGCTCAGACGACGGATAAATAATGGGCTTTGATAGAAAAACCACTGAAAACCACTGCTTTAGGGTTTAGAACACAGATCGGTGGTGGATTCGATCGAGTTCAGACCTATTCCAGGTCTCGTTCAGCCCTGCAGGAATGTCTCCAGCTGGACACACAGAACATCACAACTCTCCAACAGTTTGTCCACGGCAACACGGCGTGATTCATCGGTTTCACTGACACTGTGGCCAACTCGCAGCCCTTGCACTTTGTAAGATACAGCGATTGCAAGACATTGTGACGACAATTGTGATCCTCTTGCTTTGTTTTCAACGGTATCTCAACAGTTGTATTGACTCAATTTAATTCACCATGGAATGTGACAGTCACCAGACCAAGCATTCTAGACAGCAGTGGTGTAAAGTAACTAAGTACATTTACTTCAAGTACTGTACTTTCGTGCAATACAAAACATATACACTAAGCACTTCAGCCCTATATACATTTCGGCCATTTGAAAATAGCAGATCTACAAGCTCACAATGTATCAACATGTGGAATGTCAGAACAGGTCAGCTCCATATATGGAGACCTAATGGTGGCAGCAGGGGGTGGTGTCTTGAGTGTACCGGGTTTGATGAGAGGGCCCAGGTAGGGCCGGGCCTTCATCTCCGGGCCTGTTGCGACTTGCGGTCACAACAACATACATTAAACACTTCAGCCCTACTGTATATACTCTACTGTACTGTACATTTCGGCCATTTGAAAATAGCCGATCTACAAGCTCACAATGTGTCGCATCGTGGCACATTGTGAGCTATATTTGAAAACTTGAAACGTTCTGCATAGTGAGTACTTTCTACTTTTGGCGCTTTAAGTACATTTTGATGGCAATACTTTTGTACTTTGTGCATTTAGAATCCTGGACTTTTACTTGTAACTGAGTAGTTCTACTGCATTTTGCAGTATTGACACTTACTTATGTGAAACAATTGAGTACATGTTCCACCACTGGGCAAACATGTTTTTAAATTAGGCCTATAAATACTGCAGCCCCCATCCATGATGCCACCAAAACCAAGGAATCAATGAATCCAGCAGTCCGGTGAATCCAGCAATGCAGTATAGAACTAAAAGACAAGTTATTTGATTATTTTATTGTTTGGTTGCACCCTGAAAATAGCACAGTTTTGCGTGTTATAAGCTTGTAGATCTGTGAAAAAAAAAAATCAACTGTACATTTTAGTTGACTCAAATTCCATATTTAGTCGACTATAGAACTATAGTAAAAACTAGAAAAAGTGCCCTTCTGGGCACAGGTCTCCACCAGGATAGGAATGTAGGACATTGCAGCTTGCCTTCATCTGGTGGTTGGATAAAAGGGCAACAAAAGTAAACAAAACAAATATTGTATTAAGTGTAAATGTATAGATTTAAAATGAGAATTGCCAAAGGTTGTTCAAGCACAGTTTTTGACCAGTGGGGGGTCTAGTTAGCCCTGGCGTGTGTGTGTGTGTGTGTGTGTGTGTGTGTGTGTGTGTGTGTGTGTGTGTGTGTGTGTGTGTGTGTGTGTGTGCGAGTGCATGACGCGACTTGGCTTGTTGTAGCGCCACCATCAGGCTGTTGAAAACTGTCAAGTGGCATTTCTTCCTCAGCCTAGTGGGAATATGCGTGCACAGTTTCATCGCAATCGGACGCTGCGTTGAGGAGTTGTGGCGATTTGTACAAAGCGGGCTACTCCTGAAAACTGTAGGAGCCAATCGTGGCCAATCAGGATGGAATATGAGAAATCAAACAAACCTGTCTTGATCACATGACTATGGAGATCATGTGTACCGATTTGCGTGAAATTTGGATAAAATCTGAAGGAGTAATAATAGAAAATGGGTTTTACATATGTCGGCCTCCTGGTGGCGCTATAAAGAGCAGATGTGAAAAATTCCAGGCAAAGGTTTTTCCTTGAGGCGGAGTTGAAATTGTTCATGTGGCATTTCGTCCTCGGCCTAGTGGGAATGTGGGTGCACAATTTTACGGAAATCACGCGATGTGTTCATGATTTGCAGCATTTTGTTTGAAACTGAGCACTCCTGTGAACTTTGGAAGCCAATCTTAACCAATCAGGATGGAGTCTGAGAAATCTGAAAGACCGGTTTCGTTGAATGGCTCTAGAGAGACTGTGTACCAATTTGCGTGATGTTTGGACAAAATCTGTAGGTGTACTGTGCAAAAACTTGTTTTGCACAAAGCGGCCTCCTGGTGGCGCTATAACAGGTCGTTCTGGAAAGTTTGGGGCAGAGGTTCATCGTTGGCATCCAGGGAGTGTGTGTGCAAAATTTGGCATCGACCGGGTTAACGGTGGCCGAGATTAGCTGCTCACGGACACACACACACACACGGACGGACGGACACACGGACGGACGGACGGACGGACGGAGTGCAAAACATACTCTCCCCCCATGCCTTCGGCCTGGTGGAGACAACAAAACCTTTCAGATCACAAAAGTATGACTACAACTACATTCTAAACTAAATATATAACATTTCTGTCCAAATGAACACTGTAGTGGTCTGACACGACATGCTTAAGTCTGATGACCAGGGTAGTACCGTCCAACCGTCCACCCCCCCCCCCCCCCCCCACACTCTCTGCAGAAATGTCCACTTCCACCCAAGGTTTCGCAGAAACTAATGTCTGGAATGCCGTGAATCCATGACCTATCTATCTATCTATCTATCCTCTAGTAGGTAGCACAGCCCTTGGGGGGCCGGAAGGTCAACGTTGCACGCAAGATATTGGCAGATTGCGTGTAAGGACACATGTCACTTATCACAACACAAAGTGCTGAGATGATGGAGCGCAATCTATGTCTGCCGTCAACGTTCAAGCACCATTCCTTCGTGTCAGACGTCACTCTATCCCCCCTAATTGCTCCTTGCACTACGGGGTCAAGGGTCAGTGTGGGCATTGATAAAGAAGATCCTATAAGGGATCGAATACGTTGAGTCAAATAAACCAGTGGAGCTGAGTTTTCATACCAGTGTTGCGGACTCTAGTTTTTCCTCAGTGTGGGCATGTTCTACTCATAACTACTCATAACATATGTATATCCATAACTAGTGTATTTAAGAAGAAGATGATCAGGTAATATAATTGTGATGATAATAATAATAATAATAATAATAATAATCATAATAATAATAAAATGATTGAAACAAAGAACTAGTGAATTGTTTGCTAGCGTGCTGCTTGTTTATGTTATGGATATACATATTGTACAACTTTGTCATCAAAACAACAAAAAATGCTAATCATTTTGATACATGTGTTATTTTCCTGTAAGAGCAGTGCTTCCCAAACCTTTTTCATGACAAGGACCCCCAAATTGACATGTACCATATTAGCCCGCGGACCCCCCATTTGAAAACATATGCCAGTGACCCCGATGAGAAAGGATCTAGCAGTGATATCGAAATATATTAATGACATGGACCCCCAGTTTCACATGCATTATGCTACGGACCTCGATGTAATGGCATTTCTATCTCTGGTTACCCCAATTTATATTGTGAAACCACTGTTAATTTAACTCTCAGAGTTACAGACGCATAAGGGTCCATTTGGTTAAAAACTATCATTTAGCTGGGGACCCCCTGGAACTTCCTCAGGGACCCAAAGTTCCCCACTTTGGGAACCACATGCTCTAGACTAGAGCACAACGCTCGGGCCAGAGGGTCAACTTTGTGCGCAAGATATTGCATAGGCCTACTAGTCTCATTGCGACAGATCGGCAATTTTCAAATAGACAATGTTTCAATATATAGGGCTGAATTAAGTGGTTAATGTATATGTTTTGCAATCATGCCGCCCATCCGTCGTACCTGAACGTACGTATTTTTTTTTACTGCGCTGTTTATTCACTGAAAACACCGTTCTGAGCTAAACGTATAGAACTGACGAAAAAATTTAATAAAAAACATTAACTTGGGCATTCTTACATGTTCAATTCACAATAGTATACACAACCTTCTTCACAATTAGATCCACAAACAAATAACGACCACTTTGCTATTCAAGATTAAGAACAATCAATTTCAACAATCTATGCTCGTTTGTAAAAGCTGTGTTGAAGACATTGTGACGACAATGTAATCCATTTGCTTTGTTTATAAACAGTATCTCAACAGTTGTATTGACTCAATTGAATTCACCATGGGATGTGACAGTCACCAGACCAAGCATTCTAGACAGCAGTGGTGTAAAGTGCATTTACTCAACTAGGCCTATACTGTACCTATACTGTACACTACACTTTTGTGTAGTGTACTACAAAACGTACATTTCGGCCCTTTGAAAATAGCCGATCTACAAGCATGAGCTTGTAGATCTGCTATTTCCAAAACATTCCGTATACATTTGATAACTTTAAATGAGACATTCTGCATATAATGAGATGAGTTACTTTTACTTTTGGTACTTTAAGTATATTTTGATGCCATTAAATGGTACATGGTGCATTTACATAGCGCCTTAATTTATCCAATTAAGGCTCTTTACAGAGATTGTGCATTACATTCACCCACACTGATGCCGGAGGAAACCATGCTAGGCACCAACCTGCACATCGGGAGCAATTAGGGGTTCAGAGGGTTGCTCAAGGACACTTCGACACTGACTCTGGGGGAGCCCGGGTTCGAACTGGGAACCATGCGGTTGCTATCCGGTCACTCTACCCCTGAGCCACTGCCACCCCAATACGTTTGCACTTTCACTCAAGTACATTTTGAATTCTGAACTTTTACTTGTAACTGAGTATTTCTATATTGCAGTATTTTGATACTTTAACCTAAGTAAAAGATGTGAGTACTTTTTCCCACCTCTGCATTCATAGAATCGTCTGCCTCTCAGGTCTTAAAACCCATGGGGCGGGAACCCCTTTTGGTGTTATCATTATGCTATGCTTTAGCTATTGAAAAATAGCAGATCTACAAGCTCATAGCGCGCCACCGAGTGGCGCGCTACGAGCTTGTAGGTCTGCTATTTTATACGAGCTTGTAGGTCTGCTATTTTTGAAAAATCGAAGAGCGACTGACATAGAAAACTGTCAGGATTTAGAAGACATTTTTAGAATCTGATCTCAGGTCAAAATGGGTTAATGGGTTGAATCACTAAGCCAGAGAGGCTTGCCCGTTTTTCCTTGTGCTGGCCCTGCCCTCTCCGCCCACTAGATGGCAGCGAGGATCAACTACTAGACATCCACTATTAGACCATCATGGCTCATCCTCACAGTTATACTAAAGGGGTGATTGAAAACATAAAGTATTCATGAAAATGTTTAGGAAGCTAATAATAAAACTAGAGCTGGGACTCGATTAAAAAAAATAATCTAATTAATCAGAGGCTTTGCGATTAATGAATCTAGATGAATCGCATTTTAATCGCATATCATTATTTGACCCGAGAACAGTGAGAAAGCAATTTTTTCAAATGGATTTTGGTATACTAGTGAATCAATGAATAGTGAATACATACGTTTAAGCAATAAAACATTGTTTTTGTAGTAATAGGGGTAATAATTCTTTATTGAATAATTGCACACAACTGTGCTGTAATCCACGCTACCATCGGATAGCCTTTTAAATCCTATTTCCAATCCACGGGGACAAGCAAAGTGATCTCAGCGGCTTCCCCCAGTATGGTGAACTGTCTGCAGTGTCTGGTGGTGTTATTGTCTGAAGAGGACACGGACACTTGGTGCGCAGGTCCGTCTGAAAACTGTCCAGTGACAACGTTCCGCGGTGAAAAAAAATAGTGCGATTAAAATGCGTTAATTTTTTAAATGCATACATTTTTCTGTAGTTAATTAATCGCAATTAGTCCTGGCCCTAAATAAAACCCATTGTAAAGTCTGGTCTTAATTAAAAGCATGTCTACCTTTGAATACTTCAGCCTTTTTGAATGTAGCAGTGATATCTACTGTATCTGGAGTTCTGGACTATCTCTGTCTCAAGTAATGTCTTTGTTGCTGCTTGCATGTCCAAACTGGAATATATGAAAGGCCTTTGTGTAAATGGCAGTGGTGGAAAAAGTAGCCTATACTCATAAGCAGTGGTCATGCATGTCGGCTTGTGGTGGACATTTCTGTCAAAATTATTTTTTTGCCACTGACATACAAAATGAGAGGACAAGCCTGAATGACCATAAGAAGTCTGTAACTCTGAGTATTTGTACACTCAGAGTTAAAGGACAACTTTAGTTTTTTTCAACCAAGGTTCATGTTTTAGGTTGTTATTAGAGAAAGTAAAAGATGAGTGTAATTGTTTTTTCATTTGCTTCTTTCTTTCGTTTTAGGGATTTTAGCTTTTTTTGACAGGGGGGTGGGGGCATTCGAACATGGGGCTAAATATGTATTTAAATGTATAACATTTTATGGTGATTTATTTTTGTATTATTTACTATAGTCCTACTAGATCCCAGTAAATTACATCTGGCCATGGAAGATCACAGGATCTACTGATTGTGAAGGTAGACTACTGGGGGAAGGCTTATACTGTGTGTATAGGCTCAATATGTCAGTTTGTCACATTCAATAAATCCTGTGATCTTTTGTGGCCAGATGTAATTTATTGGGGTCTAGTAGGACTATACTAAATAATAAAAAAAGAAATCGCCATAAAATGTTGTAAAGAAATACATATTTAGCCCCATGCTCGAATGCCCCCGCCCCCCTGTCAAAAACTGCTAAAATCCCTAAAACTAAAGAAAGCAGCAAATGAAAGAAAATTAACACTCATATTTTAGTTTCTCTAATAACTACCTAAAACATGAACCTTGGTTGAAAAAAACTAAAGTTGTCCTTTAAGGGGTAGCCTTTACATAGCCTCTACAGCGTAGGTCTTGCCCAGGGTGGGAACATACTGGGTGATAACACAGGAATATATATTAAAATATGGTTGAATGTTTAACCCCGAAATGTAGTGTATACGGAAAAGAGGTTTTGTTTTGTGTAGTTAAACCATGGTCATTCGTTTCCTGTTGACAAGGTTTGATCACAGGGGGCGCTGTGGTGAGCATGTTAGCAATAGTTCCAGGAAGTGAGGTACCAGGAACAGCTATAAAAGTACAGGAAGTGAGGCGCGGCCGGGGGTTCCATTTTAGGTATATCAAAAAGAGTGTTTGGTGGTTGTTTGTCATAGAGACTCTTATAAGGCCAATTCCAATATATATAGGCCTACTAAACCAGAATCAGAAACTGATAAACCACAGAGTTGTGTTGTCAGTTGTAACCTGTCATTGTTCCGATTACTAACACTATCCCAAACCTTGACCTAAGCTCGGATTAACGGATTTGTCGGATTTAAGAGCAGTCCCCAGTTGCGGGGCTGGAAAACGTTTAGATCTGAAGGAGAAAAGTTTGGTCAAGGAACATTTCTGAGGGTTTGGACAAAGGGGAACTGCCTCCTCACTTGAAGGTTGGGTGAGGAATATATATTTTTTTCCCCTTTTTGAGCAATGCATTGCATTTGTATTTGATGACTTTGTGGATTACTTGATTTTGGAAAATGGAAGATCTACAATGTTTGGTTCTGATTGTTGTTTAAGGCCTATACAATTAGTGCAAATGGAACCAATGGATTATTACTGGTCCATTTGAACACTCAGAGTTACAGACTCTGTTATGGTCATTCAGGGCTTGCTGTTCATTAGCCGCAATTTGCAACTCTAGATTTTTTTACAATGAGTTGAATCTAGAGTTGCAACAAGCTCCATCCACTTCCTATTCATCATTTTTGGTTTGTGATCTGCTTGTCTTAAACGACGTTAAACTCACCAACATTGCAGCTGTAGTCCAAGCTTGAATTATCCTCTTTCAATCTGCCGAGCTTAATGTTTTTCATAAAAATCCACCGTAGACATGTTATGAGCTACTTTCTGTCAAGACATCCTCTGCAAGTGATTCTTTTTCTAAGTGCTGGAGTTCGGAAGCACTCGTCATACGTCACTGAACGGCCCTGCATTCCACCTGTTTCGAATTTGCACATAATGCAGGACCGTGACCCGTTAAACGACCCGTTAAAAAAATCTAGAGTTGCAAATTGCGGCTAGCTGTTCATGTGTTCCTGGTAATATTCTTTGTGTCAAAAATTTAATTTTGACCAAGATGTCCACCGCACAAGCCATCATGGCGATGACCCCTAGCTGCTTCAACTCCACTGCATCTCAGAGGCAAATATCGTACTTTTTAGGCCACTGTAATTGTTTTGAAACTTTAGTGACTAGTTACTTTGTAGATCTTTTGATTGGTAAATGGTGCATTTATATAGCGCCTTTAACCAAGGCACTTTACATAGATTGCGCATTTACATTTACATTGACACTTTTAGTTACTTTTAGTTAAGTACAAAAATGTGAGTACAAGTAGGCCTACTCCTTCCACCTACTGTATTATATTTTGGTTCAAGTGAGTAGACTGTAATAACACAGATCCCCCACACAGGGTCGCTACATCCTAACACAAATGCAGCTATACTTAGCTAAACCTTAGCCTATTGATGATTGATTGATTGAAATATTTATTAACAGTTTGTTTGCAGAATTACAGTACATTTCAAGCACAAACTCAATACAAAGACTGTTAACTGTGAGTGGACGACCCAATTAAGCATTACACTTGTTTACAACAGGGTCCACCATGTTCAATTCATCAAAACATTTAGAGACGTACAAATAGACACTTCTATATAGTTAAAGAACAGAACAGGAATTCATCATAAAGGAAGCAAAAAGGGAAAAGAAACATAACAGTGAGGGGAAAAAGGGGGTGGGGGGGTGGGGGGGGATTCAGATTTTACGCGGGCCAGTTTCGAATTGCAGCCGTCCGTAGGTGACCTTTGAAAGCGGTTTTGAAGGAGTCAAGGGATTCACATGTCTTAATGACTGTTGGTAGGGCGTTCCACATTTTGGTGGCATAGGAGCGAAAATAATTTAGTCCCTTGTTTGTGCCGAATCTGGGTTGTACATGGTTTGTTGCACTCCCTCTGGTGTTGTGGGTGTGGACTTCGTTTACATTTAGGAAGTATCTAGACAGGTACATGGGTATCTTGGTGATGTATCGAATCTTGTGGACCAGACCCATTGCAAGATGCTACTCTGTCGTCGACCCTAAGCCATCCCAGCCTGTCAAAGTGGGCAGGGGTGAGGTGGGTTCGGGGGTGAGGCCAAGTAGGAGCCTGACCAGTTTGTTTTGGGAGGTCTGGAGCCTTGTTTTAAGGGCCTTTGAGGTGCTGTGGTACCATACCAAGAGGTGCATGCATAGTCAAAGAAACCTTGTACGAGGGCTCCTGTTAAGGTCTTCAAGGTGTTTTTGTTGACCAGTGAGGAGATCCTGTACACCTCCAGATTAGCCACGATTTGCAACACTAGATTTTTTTTTATGATGGGGTGAATCCATTGATCCAAATTGCATTTCCGATCTGCTTGTATTAAACAACGTTAAACTCACCAACATTGGTGCTGTATGGCAAACTTGAATTATCCTCTTTCAATCTGCAAAGCGTTTGTTTTGTAAAATCACACCCATGTGAACTGAGTGGTGCAACTCCCCTCCCTCTCTCTCTCTCTATCTCTCTCTCTCATTAGCAGGCAACAGATTATAGCACACTCTCTCTCTCTCTCTGTTTCTGGCAAACAGCGCCCCTACTGGTGCTCATTATACTGGTGCTCATTACCGTCACATACATATTGAACGCGGACATTGCTGTTCCTTGGAGTGGTTGCACCACTCAAAAATCCACTGTAGACATGAGCTACTTTCTGTCTAAGTGTTGGAGTTTGGAAGCACTTGTTTTTATTAACGGATCGTGCTGCTGCATCTGCATTATGTGCAAATTTGAAACCGGTGCTATGCAGGACCGTTCAGTGACTTTGACGAGCGCTTCCAATCTCCGACACTTAAAACAAATAATCGCCTGCACAGAACAGAATGTATAGCTCATAATAACATTACGTGTTTTCTTATGAAACAAACGCTTTGCAGTTTGAAAGAGGATAATTCAAGCTTTTCCTATACAGCTGCAATGTTGACTTTAACATTGTTAAGCAGGCCCAGGCCGTAGCGTAACGGTCTGGGCACCGGACTGGTAATCCAGTCGCAGTGTGCCGCGGGTTCGACTCCCGGACCCGACACGGCCTTTACTGCATGTCATCCCCCCATCTCTCTCCCGTTTCCTGTCAGCCTACTGTCTGTCCCTTCAAAAATCAATAAAAGGCGTAAGCCGCAAAAAAAAATCTTAAAAAAAACAAAAAAACATTGTTAAGCAGATCGTAAATGCAATTTGGATCATTGGGCTGTCAATGGAGGGTATTGCAACTCTAGATTAATCCCATTTTTTTTTTAATCTAGTGTTGCAAATTACGGCTAACCTCCAGATTATTATTATTTTCCTACTGTTTCAACAGAAAATAAGCCTATTAACTCCCTCTCTCTCTCTCTCTCTCTCTCTCTCTCTCTCTCTCTCTCAACTCATTAGAATAACTTCAAAGGAAAGTAGAAAACATTAGCTGCAATGCATAATTGTTATGCCGTGAGATTGAAACCCAAGTCTCCTGCAACACCAAACATCAACGTGTGTGTGTGTGTGTGTGTGTGTGTGTGTGTGTGTGTGTGTGTGTGTGTGTGTGTGTGTGTGTGTGTGTGTGTGTGTGTGTGTGTGTGTGTGTGTGTGTGTGTGTGTGTTTCTTTTTGACACAAGACCACAATGGAAATATGTAACATTTATTTTAATATTGATATTGTTGTGGAAGTGCATTCATATTGCACTCATGAGCTTGAGGCAGACCAGTGCAGGCTATTCATTTCATTCTTTGACAATCTGCCTTTAACCAGAGAGAGAGAGAGAGAGAGAGAGAGAGAAAGAGAAAGAGAGAGAGTGATCCTTGAAAGCACAGCATGCCTCAGGCAAAGTGTTAACACTGTCTTCAGCAACACTGTCTTCAGCTTCACTAGCTCATCAGCATCTCTCTGTGCATGAGCTGAAGGAGCGAGGTAGGTGGGGGGAGAGAGAGAGAGAGAGAGAGAGCTGAAGGAGTGAGGTAGGTGGGGGGAGAGAGAGAGAGAGAAGGAGTGAGGGAGGTGTGCAGAGAGAGAGAGCTGAAGGAGTGAGGTAGGTGGGGGGAGAGAGAGAGAGAGAGAGAGAGAGAGAGAGAGAGAAGGAGTGAGGGAGGTGTGCAGAGAGAGAGAGAGAGAGAGAGAGAGCTGAAGGAGTGAGGTAGGTGCAGCAGAGAGAGAGAGAGAGATCTTTTTTATTTTAAAGAGTCCTCTATTGAGCACTGCTGGGTGATACAAGCCATTACATAACCTCGACTACATGCATTATTTTATTTTAATTAAGTTACAGAAAGACAGCCTTCTTCCAAAACAAAACCTATAGCAGCTCACCTGCACACTAAACAGATCAGAGATTAAGACCTTCATTGTCACCCCCATGGAGGTGCCCAACTGGCCTTGGCACACTCAGAGCATTGAGAGGTAAAATGGTGACTTATATTAGGCTTCTGCTACATACTTCTCTCAGGAAACGAGGGCTCAGGAGACCAGCTGATGTCTAAGTCTGAGTCAGGACTTGTTCAACCTAATAGTTCAGGAAGTGAAAATTGGTCATCATAATTGTACCCAGTGATATACAAGCACTTGAATTGTTAATAAATATGTTAATATGACGTGACTATTTCCTTTATGTCTTTGAAAATCCTAAAAAGGTTAAAACGGACAAAATGTGCAATTTAGAAGTACAAAATAATGTAGGTTAGAGTTATTCTATCAAGAAAATAATGTATTTTAATTCCCCATGAAAAAACACACAATTTAGACACCCCATTATTTTTTTAAATAAATCTTATAAATGAGGTAGAACGGGTACAATTACCGATTTAAAAATGCAAATTGATGTAGGTAAGAGTACAAAATAGACACCACAAGCATTTTGATAATTAAAAAAAAAAAAAAGTATGACCCGCCCCTACTGTGAGGTAGATCCTCCAGAGAAACGCTTGTAATGCGCTGGCGGTCCATCCGCTTTCATGTCCCGTTGCACGTCCGCACATGTCGTTGCAAGTAATTCAATTCAAAGGAGCTTTATTGGAAGTCGCAAAAACACAGTTTATGATACATCGCAGCACGTCTCTGTCTGTGTTTTGCGACCCTGCCTGCTCCAACGCATGCTGGGCAAGACCTACACTGTAGACGCTGTTATTCTTTTTGGGGGCGGAAGTGACAGGATTTGGGCGGAAGTATACCGCTCAAGGAAATTACGTTGACGTTTTACAAATCTGTTTACATCTCCGTGAATTAAACAAGTGTTGTGATTGGTCGCAAATATATTGTATCTGGGGTAAATACATCTGACAGATGTTCCAGCCCAACACTTCCGCCGATGGCGTCTCTGCCTTAGGTTGTGACCATGCTTTTCTCTTCGCAGATGAGCAAGCCTGGGACCGAGGCTATAGCTCCAGCGATGGTGGTGGTGCGGCCGGAGCGGTCCTCGCTACGAAGCCACTCTGACGCATTTTAAATCCCGCTCTGCGCTAAAAAAAATTATCCGTCCACTCCGCTCCCACTCCACTCCACTCGTATCCTCTGGCTTCAGCCCAGGGGGGGCAGTCAGACAGATATTTTGTGAAGCCACTAAGGAAATCGTAGTTCATATAATGGCCTGTTGTGGCGCTGTCATTGGACCCAGAAAAACCCATAGCCCCATAGAAGTCCATGTATTTGGGCCCAACTTCACCTAGATTGTATTACCTTAATAAACATGGTCATGAATACTTTCTGCTTCCAGTCACTAGTTTAAAGTCTCATTTCTAATGTCATAATATTCTTTTTGGAAAATGATTGTCCCATTAATTAAAAAAAATGACCATAAAGTCGCGTATGTTCTGAGGGGCGTGGCTACCGTTACAGTCTATGATCGGGATTCCCCTCCCACTCGAGTCAAAATAAAAACCAACGGAGAAGAAGGGGGGAAGTCCCGCCTCGTTGTCTGGGCCAGCCAATGGCCAGCTGGGCCAAAACGGATCTAGAAAGATGGCGACTTACAGTGCAGGAATAACAGGCTTCATTTTACGTCCATGTAAGACCCGGGGAACGCTTTGTCCATATTTTTTACAGTCTATGCTTCAGCCCTATAAATGTAGGTCAGGGCCTGCTGCTGCTGCAGTTGATCGCTGCACTGCTGATAGGAGAGACTGGAGAAAACATCTTTCCTCCTCACTAGGCATTGTAGCCTGGGTTCCAACCTGATCTGAAAATGTCACTCTGAGTAACATTTTCAGATCCGCGAAACGCAGCAAATAAGGCTGGAACCCAGGCTATAGGGATGGAGCTTGAAACCCGATACCCGAAAAAAAGGGAAAAAAACACAGATAACAAGCTTATTGAGTAGGCTACCCGGTATCAATACGCTTTGGGCTTATATGTTATGGAGCATAGCGGCCCATGACGTCATGTTTAAACAATCAAGACGAGAGGCGATCAAGAAATACATCGAATCGCCCACGCTGGCACAAACTAAAGTGACGGTATACACACATTAACCAGTTAACAGTTTCTTCAATATTATTTTCCAAAGGTAAAAAGGTCAATTGCCTTCCGCCTGTTAGGAAAGTGCAGTATTTGAAGGACTCTCAATTTGACATATATTTGACAAAATTGTTTGTGCCAGGGACCCACGGAGGATAAGATTTGTGTTAACAAATGCAAAGTTTTGGAAAGTCATCGAAACACTTTCAAGATGCTTTGGGAAATTTCTAAAAAAATAGCAGCCGTACTCTTGCAAGCTTATATATCAGTATATATCTGCTACTTTTGAAAGGCCAATGTGGTTAAAAGAAATCACACCCGTGTGAAGTGAGGAGCGTGCTTATCATCGTACATCATCATGATTTAACATGTCAATTTGCTCAGACACATATGACGTAAATTCGCCATTCATTGTCAATGGCATTTAATGTTCGTGGACCAAAATCTACACTATAGCTAGCGCCCCTCAAAAATAGATACTTTTTACTATGTGTGTGTGTGTGTGTGGGGGGGGGGTCCCCCTCAAGGACCCCTGGGACCCCACTTTGAGAAACAATGGTCACTCTAGTCCGATGATGATGGGTGAGCGCGTGACACTTTCCATATAGAGTGCCGGACACACTTTGCATAAGTCGAGAGCAAATTGAGCCGTGACATTTCGCGGCTGGCGGTGAGGATTGAGGGTGCCGTGAAGGGACATAATGTGTCCCGTTATGAAACGCTTCCCATTCCAACGGATCACTCTCGGTGTCTGTCAGACCATGTTGTGACCATTTAATACAGCTAGAAGGTCACTGGGCAGCATTTACAGTTACACATGCACCACCACCGCAACTTATGCTCGACGACTGTAACATTTAGACCAGTGGTCTGGGCACCCCACAGCAGGGGTCCTTGAGCGAGTGCCCAGCTGAATTGTTTATACAATTTAAGCCCTTAAATTAACCATATTTTCTACATTGACTATATTCAAGAATAGCAGCTATTGTCACGCCCCACCCCTCTGCCTTTGTATTTGAGCCGTGACTCATGGTTCCAAACCCTGAACTCTTATTATGACATGACCATTTTGTGTTTAGTTCATGTTCTGTAATACCTTGAATGTTATGCCTTGAATGTTAAAGAAAGCGCTTAATGTGTGTTGTCTTGAACACTTGGAAGTAGGTTTTGGACTTATTCTGTATTTGGCCTTGTGGTGTTTGGTTTTGGTTTACTGTTACTCTGTTGTTGTTTTGGTTGTGCCTTGTTTTGTAGTATTCTGTGCTTTCCTGCCTCCTCTTGTTGGTGTTTCCTGTTCTGTCTTACCGACCTGATTATTGTATCCTAGTCACCTGTGTTCTGTTTGCCTGTTAGCCTATCCTGTGTTTGTTCACCTCTGTTCTGTTACCCCTAGCCTCGGTACCAGGCTTTAATTTTTGTTGGTGCAAAAATTGAAAGCCTGGAGGAACGCATTGGCCGCTCTGGTCTAAAAGTGGGAGTCAACCCTTCCGGGTGGGCGTCGCTCCAAATTATGTGATGTAGCGCTGCACTATGGGGGAGAGGAGGGGCCGGGGGTGACGGACAGATCGATGAGATCCAATCAGGGCGTGCGCAAATCTCAGCCGCGACCCGCCCCTCTAGACCAGAAACCTAACACGTTAGCTCAGGCTATGTTACCCCTGTCTATTTAAGCCCCAAATTTATTTGCAGTGTGCCCTTCAATTGTTGGTTCGTAGACCTTTGTCGAGTGAGCTTTGTGTCTGATGTTGCCTATGTTTTGCCTTTTTGAATACCCCTGATTGATAGTTAAATAAACACCTTGAAGATATCTACTACATCTGGTTGCCTGCTTTTGGGCCCTACTCCGTAACTCATTCCTGACAGATATACGTTAGACAGACTGAATAGTATACCTCTGTATCAAGACTGATAAAGAGATTGTTTCATTCCTGTTTGTTAGTGTTCTCTCTGTTTCCTGGAACCTTCCTTCTGGGTTTGGAGAACGTACAATAACATTGTCATGTTTTGGTTTGGTTTCCAGTTGCTTTGTAATAAAAATAAAGAAACAGATAATAGATAGATACCTTTATTATCCCGCGGGGTGGAATCAGTCTCTCAGAGGCGGCACATAGCAGTAAGAATAATGATACAAAAGTACTGTAGTATACAGAAGAAACAGGCAGAAGGAAAAGCAAGGTGCATCAAGAAACAATACAAAATAATACAAAAAATAATAATAACTAGAAAAAGTGCCCTTCTGGGCACAGGTCTCCACCAGGTTATCCACAGATCCGTGCAGTTAGAGGTAAAAACACTTTTCGGCCAGTTATAGCGCCACCTTGAGGCTGAGTTGAAATTGTTCATGTGGCATTTTGTCCTCGGCCTAGTGGGAATGTGGGTGCACAATTTCACGGAAATCACGCGATGTGTTCATGATTTGCAGCATTTTGTTTGAAACTGAGCACTCCTGTGAACTTTGGAAGCCAATCTTAACCAATCAGGATCAGGTGTGAGAAATATGAAAGACCGGTTTGGTTGAATGGCTCTAGAGAGACTGTGTACCAATTTGCGTGATGTTTGGACAAAATCTGTAGGTGTGCTGTGCAAAAACCTGTTTTGCACAAAGCGGCCTCCTGGTGGCGCTATAACAGGCCGTTCTGGAAAGTTTGGGGCAGAGGTTCATGGTTGGCATCCAGGGAGTGTGTGTGCAAAATTTGGCATCGACCGGGTTAACGGTGGCTGAGATTAGCTGGTCACGGACGGACACACGGACACACGGACACACGGGCGGACGGACGGACGGACGGACGGACGGAGTGCAAAACATACTCTCCCCATGCCTTCGGCTGGTGGAGACAATAAACAGTGCAAACAAGAATAAACAAAAACCTATAGGCCTATACACTATACAGTCATAATAAAGTGAATTACTGCGTCTCATCATAGGAAAAAACAAGACGAATAAGGTCAACAGTGCAAAGCCAAACAAAAACAAGTGACCAATTGTCAGTGCAAGAATTGGTCATCCGTAACCGGTTTGTTGCTTGAGAAGCAGCCGACCTTCTTACTAGGAACACACTCCCTCTCGCAGAACCTGATGTAATCAGTGATGACCTGACAAAGGCTGTCTATACATCGTCTCCGTGTTCACTGAAGAATGAGTCCCAGTCTTTCATTTCAAATTCAAATCTTGGGTCTGTCCTCCACTTCCTCAGACCAGCTCTGCAGCTCTCTGGTGAGAGCAGGCACCCCTCTGCAGCTCTCTGGTGAGAGCAGGCACCCTCTTCACACGTGGGAGATAAGAAGGCTTCACCATGGAGTGGTCTGAGCCACAGACAGGGGGGAGGGCGACAGAAGTGTATGCTTTCCTGACATTAGCATACAGTATAGTTCTCACCTCTAGTGCTGCATTTTACATACTGGGAGAAATCAGACAGCTGGCCACTGGAAAGCTTCACCTGGTTAAAGTCTCCATTTTAGCAGTATGAGAGAGCTGGGGTAATGTGTTTGGAAGTTATAGCCACAGTGGAACAAAATAGTGTCACATGCTGATGCTGCACTGCCACTGGGCGGACAGACAGACTGTATACGGTAATCAGGACCTCCCTCATGAACTGAACTCACGTGGGAGGTAAAGTGGCCTCAGAACCACGGCCAGGCCGCTCAATGTCTGCGTTGCAGATTTGTTTCTTCACTGTATAGCGTGTCCTTCCCTACGCCAGTCTTTGTTGATCTATACACAACAATGCCACCGCCCCAGGGCCGGATTAACACCTCTGAGGGCCCCTGGGTACTGAAGCTCCAAGGGCCCCCCCCTTCACATGCACACGTAAATATCTGTGCGCACGTGTATTGCGCGCAACATTTTTTTTATGCCCCCTACCCCCCCAGAGTGACAGCCAATCTAGCGCATTGTTCCTGCTTTACACACAATTGCACTTTTCAGCTGCCTTCTCACCAACAATAAAACGCTAAACTTTTTAGACACCATTTATTTCATTCGGATTAGCAGGAAAAATCTTTGTGGAGCTTTTTTTTCTTTTTTTAGGGGCCCCTGGTGCCCAAGGGCCCCTGGGCACGTGCTCAAAGTGCTCATATGGTAGATCCGGCCCAGCACCGCCCCTTTTCATCTTCCCATTTGTCTTTTCTATCACCCGGTGCGACCTGATCAGAAAAAAACCCTCAGCAGAGATAGACAGTCACTGTGCAGCCACGACTCAAGTTAGACAAACAAGGCTGGAGTGCTTGAAGTCATCTTGAGAAGTCACTATAGCTCGTCAGCCCTGTCGTCATCGCGGATCGACCGCACGTTCCCCAAAACAACAGAGGGAATGTACGGTCGCCTTTCCATGGCATTACGCTTCCATTGTGCCCGCTTCTCACTTGCGTGTAATCCGCTGCTCTTCCGTCTCCTAATAATCCTCAAAGAAGGAATAATATCCACGGGTGGCGTAGAGTTTTGTCCCTTGAGCGGGACAAAACTCTATGCGCGCTTCTCGCGTAACGTGCGCCATGGCGCCCGCCGCCTCTCCAGGCCGTGTCTCGTTCCCGACACGCTCGTCTCCTGAAAAGAAATACACTCAAAAAACACTAAAAAAACTACACACAAGGACAAACTATGACTCCTAACATAGGCATAGCCAACGTTAGGAGTCACGGCAGGAAAGAATGAAAGGGAAAAAATAATGAAGAAAAAGAGAAAACTAAAAGAACTGCTGAGCTACTTGAGGAAACGTCTGCCCTCTCGGAGAGACGACTAGCTCTATACATAATACTAATAATATGTATTATGTATAGAGATCATTTTTGCTTTCCTTTCCCTGTAATGTCTGTGCTAACCCTGGGGGTCTGTTGAGGGGTTTCTTAAAAAGAAGGAAAAAAAAGTCACAAAAAAGGATAAAAAGGTCACAAAAAGTATCAAGCTCACAGCTATTTTGTGTGTGTGAATACTTTTTGTCGACTACAAATCGAACACAAATCTTCTCCTCTGGGGGTCCCTGTCAATTTTCAGATGGGGTCCGCAGCCAAATATATTATATATCAATTTGGGCGTCCTTGACATGAAAAGGTTTTAGAGCAGCCTTTCTCCACCTGTGGGAAAGGGCATATTGCAAGTGGGCCCCCATATAATTGTCTAACAAAATGCTATGATACTGTGGTGTGTAGTGCATTGTATTGGCGTGGCACCATAGGAGAGTTAACAGGCAAAGTAACAATTCTCAAAATAACAATTATTTTCATTCTCTAATGTCTCTCTGTAGACTTCTTGTAAATTAAGTAATGCAGATGTTTAACAATAATTTAAACTCTTGAGAGTGTAAAATGAAACCAAATGGACCCATACATGTGAAAGATCTGACTTGCTTTGACTTATTCCTGTAGGCTCCTAGGTGGAGCATAGGGCCGCAATCACAGGCACAGGTCTGTTGACAAATGTCTGGAGTGTGTTGGTGGTAGTGTTTGTCACTCTCCATGTCTCTGATCCATATAGGAGAACTGACTTGACGTTGGTGTTAAATATTCTGATCTTATTATGGAGGGACAGTGCCTTGGAGTTCCAGATGGGTCGTATTGTATTGTTTATTCTGCTTTTGATGTCATCATCTGATCCACCATCTTTGCCCAGTATGCTCCCAAGATATGTGAAGCGGTCAGTCTCTTTGAAGTTATGTCCCTGTAGTTGGACTGGGAGATCCTGTTTTGTGAAAGGTCTATAAGGGTACATTTGGTTACCAACTCTCCATCATATCCTCACTGTGAATATACGTGACGGGGACTGCCCATAACTCCGACATACCATGCGCAAGTCGGATCAACGCACCGGGATAATGAGCAGTCGACTAATGGCACGGCACCTACGCTACATTGATATAGGGGGGGAAAACATTAATTCATTATTTTTGCTTTATATCGTTGAAAATGCAGTTTTCACTGCCCCGCAATGAGGGGCAGTATGCCTTCAAATTCCAGCCCTTAATTGTCCCCTCCATGAGATCCCAGTGCATGTGCCTGCTTATGGGCGAGTGTCCATCCAATGTTTCTCAATATTAATGCATGCTTGAGCGATGAGCGACAGAAAGACATTTAGTAGACATTTAGTTGCGTGCCGTGCCACCAGAAATGCATCGACTAAAATGTTAGGAAGGGACTAGTGGACAAGATATCGGGACCGTACCTATGTTCCCTCAGCTCTATGTTCCCTCAGCCTACGACAACCTACCTCCTCCCTCACCCTAACCCTAACCTCCCCCGGGGCAGACACCTAAACCTAACCGCAACCCTCTCCCGACCCGCAGCGCACCCCCGGGGCAGACACCTAAACCTAACCGCAACCCTCTCCCGACCCGCAGCGCACCTCGGGGCTGAGGGAACATAGGGCTGAGGGAACATAGGTATGACCCCAAGATATCTAGTAATTTTACACTTGGTTGCATGCTGAAAATAGCCAATCTACAAGCTCACAACTTGTGAACTTGTAGATCGGCTATTTTCAAGGCCCGCCAAAATACATTTTAGTCGACTAAATCAACTGTGGATTTAGTCGACTAAAATCTCATGACATTTTGTCGACTAAAACTAGACTAAACACTAAAACATTCCAGGTGACTAAAATGTGACTAAAACTAAATGAAAACTATTCAAAAGACTACGACTAAAACTAAAAGCTAATTTTTCTGCAAAAAACAACACTGCTACAAAGGCTTGTTTGAAAGCACTCCAGGAAACTATAGTGGTTTATAATTATATTTCTCCTAAAGTAGCCTACATTATAATGGAGAAAATTCCCTGAAGAGCAAATATAGGGTGGAGTGTGATGCACCTTTTAAATAATTTGTCAACATCTTCTTATGAGATTTGAGCTTTAGCATACAGAATGTCTAGTTATTGAATTATGGATTATGACCATTTGAATAATTCACTAAGCTACTCAATTGAGATGAAGACATTGGTTTGGAATGCGGCTAGTTTATTGTTTTCCCCTGTTCCATATCAAATATGCATTTTCTGTAAGGCAGTGATTCGACCGGAATGCTGGTAGCCTACTTACAGTAACGTCATCATGCCAGAGTTGTCATTGCTTTTCAATGCTCTGTTGCAAGTAGGCTACAAGTCTGGAATTCTAAATTGACTTAAAAAGTAGCCTAAAAGTGCTCATTATGCAGAAAGTTTTAAAGAAAGATCTTTTGAATATAGCAGATCTAGATGAGCTTACCATGCGTCGAGAGCTTGTAGATCGTCTGTTTTCAAATAGCTGAAATGTATAGGCCTATATTGGGCTGAAGTGATTCATGCACTCTAAGGTGTTTATAATAGAAATTGAAAGCTACAAAGTAAATAAAGTTTTCAAATAATTGTAGTGGAGTAAAAGTACAATATCTGCCTCTCACATGTAGTTAGAGTATAAGTAAAAGTAGGCCTACTGTAAATACTCCGGTAAAGTGAATACCTCACTACTTCTACTTAAGTAAATGTATAGTTACTTTCCGCCATACTGGCTATCACAGTACTAGTGCTAAGGTTTAAGCTCGACCCAACACACCCGCATGGATACTGTTTCCACTCACTGACACGGGTGGCCGGTTACAACTAAACTAACTTGTGGTAGGTTAAAACGAACAATACACCCTCCGTCTGGGATTGCACAGGGATTGGCGTTTAAACTGACCCGCGCCAAGGGCGGCGTACCAATCAGCGGCAGCTACGGTCGGGATCTATAGGTGAGACTGTGATGTCATCGAGAATTAGGAGCCTGTTCTAATTGTATTTCCTCCGCCTTACAATTGTAAATTCGTCTTCTGTTCTTGAAAGCAAGCGAAGACATGACCTAGCTCCACATCCAACGCGATAGTGAGGGGTTTCTAAAAAGTGTTGCTATCTGGCCTAAGGCTATCAGCCTAAGGCTATCAGGCGTTCATTAAAACTTTCATGGCTCGCGGGGGTTGCTTACTTTCCTCCTACGGTACCATACATCTAGAACAGTGGTTCCCAAACTTTTTCCCCGTCAAGGACCCCTACATTTACACTGATTCCCCCATTTGGCCCAGGGAACCCGCCTAAAGAGAAGATTTTTACGGCTCTAACAGAGATTCTCAACCCGTTTAATTTCAAGGACCCCCCAGTTTGACAATTTATATTGTAAAATCAATGTTAATTTAACTCTCAGAGTTACAGACCCATAAGGGTCCATTTGGTTTCAAACTATTATTTAGCTGGGGACCCCCTGGAACTCCCTCAAGGACCCCTAGGGGTCCCCGGACCCCACTTTGGGAACCACTGGTTTAGACTTGTCAATATGGTTGACAGACAGTCCCATCAAATCACCTGCCACATTGTGTGCCCTTGTATTCTTTCAGAATAGCGACGTGGAGTGCCCATCCGATTTCGCAAAAAAAAAAAAGAAAAAAAAAAGAAAACATATTGGGCACACTGTGCGATAATTCTAAAGACGCCTGGAGACAGACGTCTTGGGCACAAAATGTGTAGCTTGAAAAAAGGGACAGCTTTCTTCAGTGATTGGGCTACATACAGAGATGCCAGATGTAGTATGTTGTGAAACAAAATTAATGTTTGGCGGAGTCAGGTTAAGTGGAGAAGTCATCCAGTAGAACTAAAAGACAAGAGGTATTGTTATCTACAACGTGCTGTGAGCTTATAGATAGATCGCCCATATTAAAAATGCTACTGAAAGTGTAAAATCAGGCATTGACGACGCCGTCAAGGCCCGCCAAATTATAATTTATTTGTCGACAAAATCAACTGTGGATTTATATAGTCGATTCAAAACTCATGATATTCTGCTTAAACTACAGTAGACTAAACTAAAACATTCCAGATGGCTAAAATATGACTGAAACTATATGTAATTGCATTCAAAAGACTATACGACTAAAACTAAAACCCAGAATCAACACATTGGGCCTTCTGGGCCCAATTTGGTCTCTCCTTCCCATCTCGTTTTCCTCCAACAAGATATGAATCCTCTCTGAACAGACCCTCACTCTTTCATTTAGGCCAATCCCATGACCCAGTTCCAACCCCGCTGATGGTAATTACACATGGCAGGGCGAGCGAGTGCAGTTACACATGAGGAGAGAGAGAGAACAGCGGTGGAAGAAAAGCACTCCAATTGGTTTTACTTAGTCAAAGTATAGCAATACCATGATCTACAAGCTCACAAATGTGTCGCATATCGCTGTGCCTCGTGAGCTTGTAGATCAGCTATTTTCAATTTGCCGAAATATAAATATAATAATAATATTTTGTAATAATAACTAACCAGTGACTAAGATATTGAATAATTGTAATAATTGCCTCTGAGATGTTAGTCCTAGCGCAAAGTGTAAAAAAATTGAAAATTATCAAATAAAGTAAACTAAAAGTAAAAATATATAATAATTTACAGTACTTGAGTAATTGTACTTAGTTACTTTCCACAGAGAGAGAGAGAGGGGGAAGAAGCCAAGATTAGAGATATTTTGTTTCCTTTTTCAAATGACTGGAATTAATGTTATATTATTGAGCGGACACATCTGGACCATAGGTGCCAAGTCTGTTTATTTACCGCCACTTTGGGCTGGATTTTTTTACAGGGAAAAAAAGACGATTGTTGCGTTTCTTGGGATTGTCTTAAGAAATGTGGTGGCTTAGGTTGGGGGGTGTGAATCACGTCAAGTGACAGAATGGTTCTGGTGTTGTACATAGTATTTATAATTCTAATGATAAATGCATCAAATCTTTTTTTTATTACAGTATATGACCATATTATTGGGCTTGTTTTGGCTTGTTTTTTGAGGGGAGATTTGGCTTATTTCTCTCACAAGAGTTGACAACATTGGCCCAGGTACGCAGATAAGGGCCACAATGATTTATTTTTTCTTACTGAGCAGCACATAGATGTACCGTGGCTGCATGTGTTTTGCTGTGTTGGCAGTGTTTTGCCGTGAAATACGCTTAAAAATCCGCTTTGCATCCGCAAATATGTCCCCCACAGTTATAAAATGCTTTCTGCGCCTCTGCACTGGCCAGAACACATCTGTACCAGAACACATCTGTACCAGAACACATGCACAGCCTTATGCCTAGAGAAGCAGATCACAATATGCAAAATATGTCATGGCACGTATTTCTTTAAATCCTTGAAAAACTAGTTTTCACTGCGATACTGATACATGGGAACAAGGCATAAGTAATTAGTTCCAACTCTGTTGTTAAATCATGAAAATAACGTGCAGTTCGGTTTGACTGCCGTGTTAAGTGGTGAGATGGGTGGGCCCGCGTTAACCCTAATGTGTTCCAATCGGCTGCCAATCCAATCGTCAAAGTATACGCTAAACTCAACGCCAACAGGAAATAGGCGTACCATCCACTCCCATCCACTTGCATGGAGTTGCTCACCCAGCGCATATACCCTCCCTTTTCACCCTTCTTCTGTGTTGGAAAAGTGGTGGGCTCCGGCCATTTTCATCCTAAAGTGCGCAAGCAGAGCGTGCAAGCACTGTAGATCGCTACAAACGTTCAAATCTCAGCCTCTCTTTGAAGGAACGTTTGCAATATTGCATTATTAGGTTTAGCCATTTGCTTCGTACCTTGCTTTTGGAGGAGAAAAAGTATTTTGAAGTATGGTAATGATTACTTATGCCTGTTATGGCAGTGGTGTCAGATTACATACATGTATACATAGGGGCATTACCTTTAGTCCACCCGACACTGAAACATGTCATCGTTACGTCACCATCGATAACCAATTATACCCTGGCATTGGTACATATATTCATCACGTCATATGCTCATATGTCTATATGTGTATATGTCTATATGTATGTATACGTAATTTCTGAGTGATTAGTGGTATAATGTGGTTACTCGGGTGGTTTGATGCGTATGATATGATGTGATTCTGTGGCCATAAAACCTTTGATTCCGTGAAAAAGTATGGCTTGATTCTAGGCTTAAAATAATTGATATAAATAGTTTTGTAAATCTCTATGGGAAAAAATGGCCGTTTTTTCAGTGGAACTAGAAAACCACACCCACTGCTACTGTGCGCCCTATTTCTCTCTTCCTTTTATTGTAAAAATAATATGCACGTTTTTCACACCCATGAGAGGGCTCCCCATGAAATCTATTTTGTTTTTTTGTAAAAAGTCATGATGAAATATTAAAGAAGAGTACCGAGTTGCCATGTACTGTCTGCAATATATGTTTTTTATGAAATATTTGATATTGGGTAAAATATACCTGTGTTTAGTGATGGTGTAACAAAAAAATATGTTTAGTGTTCTAGGGATAATAATAGTAAATAAAAGTAATATAGACTAAATCATCTTAGCTGACGAGAGCTGACGAGATGTGAGAAATGTGGAAAGGACCATTATTTGGTTTAATAACAAATATTTATTCCAATCATTTTTAGACAATGCACAGTTTTTCCTACCCTGATCAGCGTGCTCTGACTGAATGGTCTGTCTGATAGCTAGATTTGTGTGTTTATATATACATATATACACACGTACTGTACATATACAGTATCACATACATACATACATACAGAATATAGTATATGCATAGAATTCAAACAGCTGGTCATGTATTCACAGTATCATAAAAACAGCTTTATTAATTTGGGGATGTCACAACTTGGAGGCTACACATGCAGATAGCATCTGTTCACAGATCTACCCATTTGATCTATGTTTTCATATGTTCTGCTACTGTACGTACGCTCTTCAATTTCACACACCTTTAGGGACAGACTCATAGCGTGTGTCACAAGGCATTAATACCCAATGGTGGAAAAAGCATACACTGTATACTCAAGTAAAATACTCAAGTATTCAAAGGAACAAATTAACCTGTTGAAAAAAAGAAAATGTACTTATTTACTGTCCACCACTGGTAATAGCCTACCATATAAATATCCATGTCTAATTCTGTTCCCTTATCTCAGTTAAACAGCATAGTTACAGTGTTATCCACTTTGATATTATTATTTTTTTCTGTTAATCTGTTGTGTATTCCTAAAAGGATTATGCTTACTCCGTTATACAGCTTTGGGACACAGTAATTCAAACTGTGTTCAGGGCTCTTTTGGCAGTATTAAAGGTATAGGCCAGTGGTTCCCTAACTTTTTCATGTCAAGAGAGAATAAGAGAATATTTGTACGGCTCTAGCAGTGATTTTCAACCATTTTAATTTCAAGGACACCCGCGGTTTGACCTGAATTAGGCTACAGTCCCCAATTTAATGGCATTTCTATCTCTGGGACCCCAATTTATATTGTGAAATCAAAGTTAATTTGAATTTGAATTCTGAGTTACAGATCTGTAAGGGTCCATTTGGTTCCAAACTATCATTTGGCTGGGGACCCCCTGGAACCCCCTCAAGGACCCCTAGGGGTCCCCGGACCTCACTTTGGGAACCACTGGTATAGGCCACTGACAGTTTCCATGTCAAGGACTCCTAAATTAAAAAAGTATGCATATTGCAGTACAAGCTCACATAAGTCACACACCGCGTCACAGCGCTGTGCGGCTTTAGTGTTGATTTTTACAGCAAATCTTGATTTTGTTTTAGTCAGTCTTTTGAACTCGCTTTCATTTCGTTGTTTTAGTCACATTTTAGTCATCTGAAATGCTTAGATGTGTGTTTAGAGTCCAGTTTAGTCTAGTTTAGGTCGGCTAAATATCATCAAGATTTTAGTCATCGACTGACATTTGGCAGGCCTTGATGGCGTCATAATGGCTGGTTGTAGACTTGGTTGCTCGCTGAAAATAGCCGATCTACAAGTAAGCTTGTAGATCTGCTCTTTTCAGCATGCAACCAAGCATTACATGACTATATTGAGGGGAACACACCCCTAAAAGCTTTATGTTCTGTGGAAACGTTGGTTGCTTCGATGTTTATCCCATTTGCCAATGATTACAGTATGATTGCTTACAGCTAGTCAAACATTTCCCAAAGCAATTTGGTCAAATTATTGGAATCGGACCGAGAGCAAAAAAGAAAAAACGTGATCGGGACATCCTTGGTTGTACGATTTTTAACTAGGAAGCCACTGGAATCCATTAATTTCGGTACCTTAATAAAAAAACTCGCAAAGACTTGAAACTGAATGGTCATATATTGTAGGCATTTCAACACACTAAATGTCTTTGCACAGTTTGTTGCATTTTAATGCACTATAAAATATGGATTGATTTGCAAAGTCCAGCCCAAAGGTGGTCCCTATTGAGTAAAGGTTGATTTGTAAACACAATTAAAACGTGCATAACATATTAACCACATAGTATAACGTTTGGCCACCATTCATTTTAAGTATTCAAGTAAAGTTCATTATTGTTTGAGTGAAAAATACAAAATGATAATACTGAAAAAATATATTTTTATGGTCGATTATATAATGGTTAAATCTGTGAATTGACATTTACAGTGTATGTACAGTGTCGATGCTGGTATTCAGTCAGTTGAATTAAAATACGGTGGACTTATAAGATGAACAGGTGTTTTTAGTTTAATAGCACTCGATCGTGATGGCACCTGACAGGGGCAACAGTACTTAGATGAAAGGATTGTCAATTAAATTGATTAATATGGAACGTATAGAACAAAGCACATTTAACTCTGTAACTTAAGTCTACAATATAAATCTGTGACATTCACTAGACAATGTGTCCATGCAAAACATTTACAGGGGCATAGCATGAAAGCCGATATACGCACGCATGGACAATATGTCCGTACACAAACAAATGTGTACGGACACTTGTCCTTGTCCGTGGTCTGTTTTACACACCATTATAATTGTTATTTTGATCATAAGACCCAATTACTGAATGTCAAGTCTCCAGGTTCCCAATGGGAACCGGTTCAGTTCTTTTAGGTTGTTAGTCCATGAGCCAGAGCTACAAAATTGGTGGGAAAAACTAGACCTATATTAAATTGTTTATAGGATCAATACAAGCAAATGCATACATGACAATCCTCCCACAGTAGTAGCTTTTTTTTTAAATTGATCATTTTGAACATTTTCCTACATAATGCCTCGTTTGCATTATTTAAAAATGTAAAATTTGTAATACAATAAATCATTGTCTTTGTGTAAGTACTCAATTGGGGAAGTTTCATGGTGATAACAATCTAATATAGGTATGGTTTTGCACACTCAATTCATAATTAACGTTCCAATTTTGGAGCTCTGGCTCACATGGACTAAGAACCAAAAAGAACTGAACCGGCGGAAAAGGGGCCTGAGAGTGTACAAAAAACAACTGGACCTGTTGAGGGTCCATTTGGATCCAATCAGCACTATCTATTTATGTGTTTATGGTCATGTTGTTGTGCGCTCATTTTGTATGTCGGTGGCAAAAATAGAATTTAGACAAAAATGTCCACACGCCTGATTATACGTGGTGGCGCACACACACACACACACACGCACACGCACACGCACACGCACACACACACACACACACACACACACACACACACACACACACACACACACACACACACACACACACACACACACACACACAAATGCTGATCTACAAGCTCAAAATGCTATAGAGCTGGTATGTGGTTACAGGACCACCGTAACTCTGAAAGTACTGCCCTGTGTGTATCGCAATGCTTCTCAACCTGTAGGTCTGGACATGATTTTGGGTTGGTATACCCAGATGATATTTACTATCCACGTTTAATGTCTAATAAATAAATAAAAAATATATGATCAACAAACTATCATATAAAAATATTGGTTAAACATTGGCCGAATTGTCAAATAATAAGAAATCGGCTATTCTTTTGTTGCATCTGTGGAACTGAGTCAAACTAAATATAATGCCTCAACTACTTAAATTCCAAGTCCTTGTCAGGGTCAGGTCGGGTATGATTATTATATGATTATTTTGGTGGGTCACATGCCTGAAAAGGTTGAGAACTTCTGATGCATCGTAGCTTTAAGAGGCAATCGTTAACCCATTCTAGACGGGAACCCGTTTTGGTGTTTTAACTAAGCATTATTTAGCTATTGAAAAATAGCAGATTTACAAGCTCATAGCACGGCACTCGGTGCCGCGCTATGAGCTATTTTTGAAAAATCGTAAAAATGTGGCACAAATATTTGAATATATATTCTTTCAGAAGACTTTTTATTTATTTCAATGTCAGGCCTAAATGGGTTGGAATCGGTAAAAATCCTCAAGGACGGCCAATAGATAAAAAGCTAGATTGGAGCAGCGCGTATCGCACTGTAAGGTGGAAGACAAGTCAAGTGGAAGGGCGGAAGGCACACTCCGTCGCTGCCACTCGCGTGACTACTGGCCAATCACGTGACTACTGGCCAATCACAGCCCCCTTTTTTTCCCCCCGGGACTTATGAATTGAATCCAAAGGTGCTTTGTTGGCATGAGAAAACAAACGTTTACCTTGCCTCCGACTGGCCTATACAGAACGTCCCCTTCTGTGCGCGCGTCACGAAGCTTGCCTCCTCTCGAGATACACATACGCCCCAGAGCCGAAGGAGGTGTCTATGGGTGCGTTCGGAAATGCGCACCGGGAATGTGGTCAGTTTGTTGAGTGTGGTGGGCGGTGACGTCCCAGAGTGTCTTATTTACGAACGACCACAGCTGTGACGCATTCACACCGCCGACACCGGACAACCCCAGCTTCAGGGTAGGGTCGCTCAGTGCGGGCACTCAGCACACCCGGTGTGCAGCGCACTGGATTTTCGAACGACAACGCACCGAGTGCACTGAATAAACGAACGACATGAGAGCACACCAGTGCGTTCAGGGCGCATTTCCGAACGCACCCTAGTATACCTTGTATGTCTATGATGCCGACTCTAATTGTGAGCTTGTAGATCACCTGTTTGTTGGTGCGAGACACTAAACCATGTACAATAGAATGCAGGCTTACTAGTATTACCAGTGCCGTCACAGGCACAAACATATCATGCATATAGGGCAACGACATAGTCAGCAACGTCCCTGATTATTACTTTAATGAGAATTACAGTTACTATAGTCCTGTTTTTCTATGAAAAGCCCTAGCTTTGGCAAACATTTTGGGTATTTCTTACTTTGTCTTTTCTATTTTGTGCTGATATGTGGATGTTGCTTTCTTGCATCCAGTGCATGTTAAGTTCAAGAAATATAAAGTATTTTTGATATGTATCATATTGAACACTTTATCAGAGTTCCTTATCGTTGCTGGCATAAATCGGTTCATAACCTCATATTGCCATACTTAAAATGTGTATGTTTATTAATTTGTAAATTAATGGGTTTTCAAAAGGTGGTCCATGAAGGTATTGCATGTGGTCCATGACCATGTATTTACTAATGTAGGATCTGTAGATATTTTAAATGTTCTTTCCAATAGAGGGTATGTGCATGCTTAATGTGAATGGCACATCGAGTGGCACATCGAGTGGCAAAGCAACAGGCAAAGTGAGTTTAATATTGTTTAATGTTGTTTAATGCAATCAGATAGGACTTTTCTGTTTGGATGCATGGGCTGTCAAGGCCAGAAAGTAGTTTTTTGCCACTAGGCGTTCCCGCATAACTTCCAGATTTGATGATGACGTCATGCGCATACCCTCTAGTATATAGTATAGTAATAGTAAAAAACGGTGAAGTGAATGACCTGGTGATTTATGATGACATGTGCATTTACTGACGAGTTGCAGGTCAAGGAATTAAACGGAAAAAGGGAGTTTTGATAGAATCTCAAGAGGGGGAAGTGCACCGGATTGCATGGTTGAGTCATTATTATATTGGTTGAGAAAAAGTGGGATGTATAGCATAGCAAACAAAGTGTTACAAAAGCATTAATCTTAGCCCATATCCCCACCCAACACCACGGTGGTCCCCAGGTTGATTTCAAGTCAGGGTGGTGGTCCCTCACTCACAATCAGTTGAACACCTTTGCTCTAATTCATCATACAATAGTGTCCCACAAAAGCAGTGAGAATAGAAGATCTACAACCAAGCTTGTAGGCCTGTTATTTTCACTATTTAGATTTAGAACAATGCCATTTTTGCAACAATGCATTTTTATAAACACAATGCTAAGTTATCCAATTTGTATGATAGTAGACTATTATATAACTCATATTATGTATCTTATGTAACCCATTTGTAATGAGTATGAGAGGCCTCTCCCTATCCCATTGTTGAGACATTTACACCCTGGTGTCCAGAAGGACACCTACTGTAGTGGTTGTCAGTGCTCCAGATTTGAGACTGGATGCGCTGCCATATTTATTGTAGTAATTACTATACTCTGTCGGGAACAGCAATAACATTTACATATTGTAGCTTTATGCTGTAATTGAGTACTCTCTGTCTGTGTGTGTGTGCGTGCGTGTGCATGTGTGCGTGTGCGCGTGTGCGTGCGTGCTTCAACAGAGAATATTGGCTCATCACTAGCTACCATGCAACTCCTGCTATACATTACGAGCACAGCGTTTTATATAACCTTTGATATCATAACAAATCCAGTTGTTGAGTATGGGTTCTTTAAAATCTAGGCAATTATTTTTTTTACCCGGTGTCATAGATTAGAAAATAAAATATCATTACAATAATGTGGGTTTTGTGCCATAAATATAGGAAAGGGGCTTGATTGGGGACCATGGGAAACCTGCTTCAATAAGGTAAGGTACAGTATACATTTTGCAAGTTACAGTAAACGCATGTTTCAGTGCAAGTCACAGCATATTTGACTCCATTGCTACAGAAGGGATGCTACAGTATAAGCACACTTATGGTTAAAAACAGTTTTTCTTTTGTTGAGTTGTGTGGACTCTGTACATTGGGGACAATAATACAAAACATATCTCTGTCACTAAAACGTTTATATTTCATCTATTCAAATTATACTGTATTTTATATTAAATGGTCTTTTACTGGTGTACCTGTAGCACCCACCATTACACAGTATTTACAGTAGAGGAAAAAGTAAACATTGGTTTCACAGCTATGGTACAATAACTTTGCAATAGCTTTGCTACAGCTTCAGTGCTTTCATTTTAAACGTTGTTTTTATTCTATTTTGTTTCTTTATTTTTTTGTGATCCAAAATTCTACGCTAACCGTCTAAAAAAACATTATCGCTGCATTCCCAAACAGTTGGCACGGCATCGAACGCTACTATATCTTTTTAAGAATGATCACAAAAAAAGTACACAGTGATTATTTCTACAACACTTAAAAGGTTGTGCTTTAGTTTCAACACGTACAAAAAAAACAAAAAAACTCATGCTGCATAAAACCTTTCTCTTTTGTCTATATAACAATAATTATGTACAGTGAGTGCAGTGGTACTATACTGGCTCATACCACAGAGACATCGGGTTGCCGATGCACAAGTAACAGCCAAATCTGAATTCCTTTGTCACGTCTCTCAAAAATCTTTTTTTATGTTTTGTTATATATATCCCAACCCCGCGTTATTCCTTGAACGTGTGAGTCATGGACGTTCCCTTGTAGAAAATGTTCCGGGTGCTATCCGGGCTGTCGGCTCTCTCCGGGATCAGGATGATGTTGTTGGCCTTCCGCCGCAGCGTCGACTCGCGGCTCGAGGCCGACGACGGCACCTCCGAGCCGCCCTCCGCCGCCGCCGCCGCTGCGCCCCCTCCCGGGACGGAGACGGAGGGCCCGGACACGCCGTCCCCCCCCGGGGTCACGCGGATGGTGGAGAGACCCTGGGCGGGCGGCGGCCTCAGCACGCCGTGGCCCGTGTTCTGCGTGTGAACCGTGACGGTCGGCGACGACGCCGCAGTGGCGTTGTTGGCGACGCCGCGGTTGGCGCGCTTCCTGTCGACGGAGCCGTCGCGCGGCGTCGACTCCGAGCTCTCCGAGTCTCTGTTGAGGTCGTTGAGCTCGAACGACTGCTTCACGCCTCCTCCTCCTCCTCCTCCTCCTCCACCCCCGCCCGTGCCGTGATCCAGCGACCGCCACCGCCACGAGCCGCCGTCCTGGGCCGACGGGGGCTGGATCACGGGCCGGTGGTGGTGGTTGTTGTTGCTCTCGGGGTGGGCTTCCACTCGGACGATGCTCCCCGAGACGCCGTCCATCATGGCCGCGCTGCCGCCGCCCCCCAAGGGGGAGGAGGGGGGTGGCTCCTGCAGGTGGTCCGCCTGCAGGCCCCGGTAGCGAGGCGCCGCCGCCCCGCAGCCCCCGCCACCGCCGCAGCCGCCGCCGCCACCCCCCATGCTGCCCTCATCCAGGCTCTTGGAGTGTGTCTGCAGCAGGCCCTGCTGCTTGGACATGGCGATGACCTGCATGATCCGCGGCTGCCCGTCGCTAGTCCTGTAGGCCGCGGCGGTCGCCTCCGCCGCCCGTTGCCAGTTGGCCTGCACCTGTGCCTGCGCCTGTGCCGCTGCGCTGTTGGCCGCCATCGCCTCCCCTCCTCCTCCTCCTCCTACTCCCGTTGTCCTCGGAGACGACGCCGCGGTGTAGTACTGGTGGTGGTGGTGGTGGTTGAAGTTCTCGTGGGCCTCCTCCGGGATGTGCACGAGCTGCGAGGAGCCCGGCCGCGACTGCATCATCATGGCCGCCTGCATGACGCTGCGGCCGCCGCCGGCGATGCCGCTGCTGCTGCCGCTGCTGCTGCCGCCGCAGTTGCCGGGCAGCGTGGCGCTGGCGCCCGCCGCCATGTGCTTGGCCATGTAGGACTGAGCCACGCCGGAGGGGTCAAAGTCCCCCCCTCCTCCCCCGTTCAGGAGGAGGCCCACGGCGGAGGAGGAGGAGAGGGGCGGCGGCTCGGAGGCCACGCGGAGGAGCTCCATGCTGCCGTGGTGGTGAGGGTGCTGGGAGGACTGGCCCGACGACGAGTCCACCGACGACGAGAAGGAGTCGGGGACCTGCGGAGCAAAGCAAAAGGTATCCATAGTTAACCTATTTAGGCCTGACCTCAAATGTAAAAAGAAATCTTCTAAATCCTCCAGTTTTCTGAAATAAACATTTTCACGATTTTAAAAAAATAGCAGACCTACGAGCAGATGTACAACGAGTGGCACGCTACGAGCTTGTACATCTGCTGTTTTAAGATGTTGTTCTCCAATAGAGAAAAGCTTCCATGAACCAGGGGATGAGCAAATGACATCAGGACTTTGGCGCTCTATGCCCTCCCCTTACCGGCAGCACACTGACCTGTAAGGAACACTTACGGTGGCCCTGGTCCTCTGTCACTGACCTGTAAGGAACACTTGCGGTGGCCCTGGTCCTCTGTCCCTGACCTGGTCCTCTGTCACTGACCTGTAAGGAACACTTGCGGTGGCCCTGGTCCTGGCTGCTGCTCTTCTTCCACTGGGACAGCAGCTGCTTGGAGCGGCTGGAGTCCATGGAGCCGTGGTGCAGCGTGGCGGCGTGCCGCCGCGCGGCCTCCTCGTACGCCGCCATGGCCTGGGGCGTGTGCACCCGCGGCAGGGTGTGGCTGAAGGTCACCATGGGGTCCTTACCTGTTGGGGGCGCGGCGGACAGGGCGTTGCGGTGGTTATTGTCACTATGTATAACGACATTTTGTTGCACACGCAACTCATTTACCGCCGAGGTCGTCTTTTGACAACCTTCTGGCCCAAACGGCTTTGGGCATGTTTTTTTATTTTTTATTACGGTTCACAACTCTGTGCTGTACACGCTCATATCACTCTGGTTCTGCTGCGGAAAAAACAAAGAAATAAAATTTAAAAAACAGAAGTGAAAACTTCCCTGGCTTATAAATGCTGTCTTTGGGAACACAGTTTTTAGAATCGTAATATCTTGGATTCTTCTTCCAGGCTCCGTTTTGGATCAAAACCAGGTTGATTTGTGGCTCATTTCTATTAACGATATGATCGCCGGTTACAAAATATATTATTTGTTTGGGTGACTTAAATAACATTGTTGCGTGTATTATATTGTGGTATCTTGTATTAGGTGGTCTGGTGTAGCTTTATATATATTATAGTTGTAATTCACTTTGGTTAGTTTGCTTTGCTATTCCTAATTCCCTTTCTCCTTGTGTTGCAGTGGATTGGGGAGCAGAGCTGTGATGATCATTCAGCCAAGGGTCGGCACCTGGGCCCGGTGCCGACGCCCTGTATAAAAGCCTGTCTCCCCAGTCCCTTCCTCAGCTCTGTGTTATTCAGTTCTCCTTTGCTCCTCTCCCACCATGCACCCTTTTCAGCATTTGGGTTAATACATACAACATGCACACACATCTCATTCATGCATACACGCACTACACCAGTGTTTCTCAACCTTTTTTGTCCCGGGGCACACTTTTCATAGCCTAAAAATCTCGGGGCACACCTAGATATATGGTGTGTGTATATACTGTATATACCGGTGTGTGTATATATATATATATATATATACTATATATATTATTTATATATATATATGAACCCAATATACTTTTAAAAACACACATGACAGCACTCGTCAAATAACTTTAAAGAGAAAGAAAAGGACAGAGACAGTGCCTCAGTTTCACCAATTTATTTTTGAAAACTCATACAAAATATAGCACACAATGTTCAATTTGTCAATGCAAAGTAATACTTCTAAATAAAAAAAGGAGTTGTAAAAACAAGAAGAAAAATATTTTGCCACAATACAATGGTCTTAAACTTGAGCACTTTTGTACAAAGAAAATCGTAAAAAATAATTGATAAAAAGAAAAGTAAATATGTTTGACAAGTTCTGTCTCAGTCTGCGGACAGAAAGCACTTTAATTCCTCCCTCAGTTCATATACACGCGACAAAACCTTTCCTCTGGAAAGCCATCGAACCTCAGTGTGCAAAAGCAGAGTTTGATATTCCGCCTCCATTTCCTCGCAGTGTGGCGAACAGCCTGCTTTTCAGTGGTCTTGGCGTCTTGCTTTAATAAAGTTAACGACGCTTACTGCATTTTCCAACACAACTAACAGGTCTTTTGGTAAAGTCTTTGCAACCAGCGCCTCGCGGTGTAAAAAACAGTGTGTAGCCATGACGTCAGGATTAATCTCTTTCACTCGGCTAACAAATCCCTTGTATCGCCCGGTCATAGCTGCTTGTTGTTGTTGCTTGCTGTTTGCAAGCTTGAATCCACAAACTATACACAGCGGAATCGGGTACATTTTATCCCCAGTAAACTTGAAGCCAAACTTCATGTAATCATCACGGTACAGTCTGGCAGGGGCTTTCTTTGTAGGCGTTGCGTTGGTAGTAGTCGCCGTTCCCCCCGGCGGCGAGGGAGCGCTTGCTGTGCCGTCATCAGATGCAGGTGACACAGCGGCGCTGTCTGTGCTGTCGGGTTCTGGTGGTGTCTTTCTGGAGGGAACGAAATGTAGCGTCTTCTGGATGCATCTCTTTTTTGCTGCTGGTTCCATCTTGTAGTAGCTGTACAATGTGAATGCCATGTCTGTGCCCCATTTATACAGTAAAGTTGCCAGGCGATTAACATTTATATGGCCGATGGTCGTTAAGAGTCTATTGTTCCGTCGTCATGTTTTCGCACGTCTATTTAGACGTGTGACAACAACAACGACGCAACAATAGGACGCCTAGCTATCGCTTTCGGGGGAGGGCTAGTGTTACTTTTGGTCAAAATCTCGAGGCACACCTGGACAAATCAAAGGCACAGTAAAGTGCCGCGGTACATAGGTTGAGAAACACTGGTCTACATAACATATGCTACAAGTCTGTATCATATGCTATCTAAGTCTACAGAAATGCTATCTACAGACATCTTCCAGTGCCCCCTGGTGGTGACCGGCGGTCATTGATCCTCACCCAGCGGGCTGCGGGGAGACATCACGTCCACGTCAGCGCTGGAACGCTTCAAGGTGTCCCCGCCGCCGCCGCAGGAGGCCTGCTGCTGCTGGAGAGCCCGGTGCAGGAGGCCGTCTGAGTAGGAGGCGGGCAGGCCCTGCTGGTGCCCGCAAGGTTATAATAATTTTAGTTAACTGAAACTAATTAAAAAAAAAAAAAAAAAAAAGAAACGATAACTAAACTGAAACTGTATTGTGTGTCCTCAAAACTAACTGATATTATAGACAAAATACCCTTAGTTTTAGTTTTTATCAATATTTATATGCCTTTAGGATATTTATAATATAATCCTTTTAAATTCATTAGATTCATTTCCTCATTTCTCCAACAAGTTTTACGGCAGTTTTCAGCACCGTACGGCAGCATGTAGCCATGCTAATCCTAACCCACAAATAAACGAAAAAGTACGAAAAAAACTAAAACTAAACTATAAATAAACTAAAACTTAGTATTTCACCAAAATAAAAACTAAATATAAACTAGCATACCCGCTCTAAAAACTAACTAAAACTAACTGAATTATAAATATGTCAAAACTAACTAAAACTAAACTATAATGAAAAAAAACCAAAACTATTATAACCTTGGCTGGTGGTGGTGATGATAGGCAGTGGTGGAAAGAAACTACACTGCATTTATTTGCTTAAAGTTTTTCTTCTACTCCTCTACGTCTCACATAGGCAAATGTTGTACTTTTAACGCCAACACTTTAGTTACTATAGTTACTTTGTAGATTTTGATTATTATTACAAAACATACATTAACCACTACATTTCAGCCATTCAAAAAGACTTGATCTACTACAGGCTCACAATCCGTCGCGATGCGGTCATTCTGCATTATTGTCCTGATCGTTTCCATGTTGAAAACAACAGATATGGTATTGTGAGGTACCCATATCGCCCCACCCCTAACAGATATGGTATTGTGAGGTACCCATATCGCCCCACCCCTAACAGATATGGTATTGTGAGGTAGCCATATCGCCCCACCCCTAACAGATATGGTGTTGTGAGGTATACCCATATCGTCCCACCTCTAACAGATATGGTGTTGTGAGGTATATACCCATATCGTCCCACCCCCCTTATAGGTGATACCTGGTGGTGGTGGTGGTTCCCGGCCATGGCCTTCATCTGCAGGTGGTGCAGGACGGCCTCCTGGCTGATGTGAGGGAGGGAGCAGGGGGGGCAGTGGACCCCCCGGGGAGGCGGAGGCACGCCGGCGGCCCCCTCCTCGCTGGGCTGGAAGTTCCCCACGGCATACAGGCCCTTGGACGGGACGGAGGAGAGAAGGAGACTTTTTGGGGTGACCGGTGTCAGACTGCAGTGCATTCTATTGGCCTCATATGCACAACGCTGCCATCTTGCCATCAGGGTTCTAACCAGGTGCAACTTCCCATTAGTTTAGTTTAGTATGTGCGAGTGAGAAAAGAAACCCATGGAGGGCTTATATGTGGTTCTCACCAAAGATAATATACAAATAGTAAGGAGACAAAATAATCAATAACAATAACTGTGTGCGTGTGCATGCGCAAACCTGAGTGTGCCTAATGTACATGCATGTCCGTCTGTGTCCGAGTATGCACAATAAAGCTACATTACGTTAGAATCAAGTGGAGAGGGTTGCTTCAAGAGGCTGGCCCTCAATCTACATGTTTGTTTAAAGTTACAGAGTGAAGATGAGACAATAAGTATCTGTGAATTCCAGAGTAAAGAACCTCTGACTTTTATGGAGAACTGGCTAAGAGTGGTACGGCTGAAGGGAGGATGAATATTATCAGATTGTCTAGTATTATAATCATGGACTTGAGAGTTGGTCTTAAAATATTCTTTGAAAGTTGTAGGAAGCATATTTGGAAGGTGAGTGCATTTATAGATGAAAGAGCAGGACTGTACTATGTTAATGTCGTAGATAGACAGTACATTTAGATCTTTAAACAAAGGAGCAGATGGAGCCAAATAGTGAGAAGAGGTAGCTATTATTACACATTTCTTTAAAATATTTAACAATTTGTGTAGATTGGATGGATATGTACTTGCCCAAACAATATTGCAATACATGAGATATGGATAAATCAAACTGTAATAAAGTGTTAAGAGACAAGCCTGATGAACCCTAATTATCCTGATGGCAGCCCATTCATCCAAACAGAAAGGTCCTATCTGATGGTATTAAACAACGTCAAACTCACCAACAAGTATATAATTCAAGCTTTTCGTACAGCTGCAAAGTGTTTGTTTAACCCATATACTGCCTCCTGCTGGACGCAGAGCCAACCACAGAATGTTTTTGTAAATGTTTTGAAATAACAATAATTAAAAACTAAATGTAGTAAACAAAAAAAGACAAGGGACCCATACAAATGTTTCTGCGACCCACAAATGGGTCCCGATAAACCACTGTTTGGGAACCAGTGTTGATTTCGTCGACTAAAACTAAGATGAAAAATGTTCGTTGTCTACCTTTTTCCACTGATGAAAACTAAATGGAAACTAAATAAAAACTCAGCTATGATGACTAAAACTAAGACTAAATGTACTGACAATTTCGTCAACAAATAAAAACTAGACTAAAATGTTAGGAAGGGACTAGTGGACAAGAGATCCAAGTCATTTTACCCTTGAAAATAGCAGATCTGCTAATTTCAGAATGTAAAAACAGTGATTACGACACCATCAAGGCCCGCCAAAATACATTTTAGTCGACTAAATCACCTGTAGATTTAGTAGACTAAAATCTTATGATATTTAGTCGACTGTGGGCTGTATTTTGCGTGTGTTAAGTACCAGGTCTTATTCCCTAACTTGAGTAAACTAAAGACCTGGAGGCGTGATCAATGCCATTTGGCTATTCTGAGTGGCCAAAGAGCATTGATCACGCCTCCAGGTCTTTAGTTTACTCAAGTTAGGGAATAAGACCTGGTACTTAAGACACGCAAAATACAGCCCTATAAGTCTAGATTAACTAAAACATTCCAGGTGACTAAAATGTGACTACGGCTAAATGAAAACTATTCAAGAGACTATATGACTAAAACTAAAATCAAAAAATTGCTGCAGCCAAAAACAACACTGTTGTTATTTTTGTTACCAGGTAGATGGCGATGGCTCCTCCCAGGACGAAGCCCAGATAGACGTCCATGGCGTGGTTCTTGTACTGGATGATTCGCGTCAGGCCGCAGATGATGGCGCAGAATACGAAGGAGAACACCAGCAGTGGCTTCAGCAGCTTGGACGAGTCCGTCAGCGTGCTGTTGAAGTACATCTGCAGAGAGACGGAGGCGGGAGACATCAAAGGACCACGTTGCATTTTTATAGCGCTTTTCCAAGTGCTCAAAGCGCTTCACAACGGTTCATTCAATCATGCGTTGGGAGGTGAGGCGGCGAACAGTCGACGCCAGCGTCCTCACTTCCCACATTCACACGCCAATGGTGGCGAGCTCACACCGACCGACTCATTGGAGGCAGTAGGGTTCACTGTCTTGCCCAAGGACACTTCGACATGTGGACAGGAGGAGCCGGGATTCTATACCGCCGACCCAGGGATCATTGGACGACCTGCTCTAACTCCTGAGCCCCAGCCGCCCCATATAATTGGTCCTCACTAATAATCATGATAAAATGGCATGGTTTTTTCCATCTCAGTCTATGTCTCATATATAGGAGGGCTGTGGGCAGTTCATCATTAGGCAGATTATTTTTTTAAACAAGATTTATTTTTACAAAAATGTTTAGATTCTCATTATCGTGAGAACGATGGCTTCCCTTTTCGCATTGCAACTTTTCGGGACTAGAAAGCCTGCAGTTTCTATTAGCTTGTATTCCCCATCGATGATGTCACTGGAGGACGGTTTCTGCCCACAGCCCTCCTATGAGACACAGACCGAGTAGAAAAAAATGCGATTGTATGATTATTAGTGAGGACCTATTATATGAAGATAGGTTGAAAAGTGGTGAAGTGGTCCTTTAAAGGTATGAGGTAAGTTATATTTATTTAGTTGAAATGTGTATGGGTGTCCCAGCCTTTTGTTGCAAATTTAAAACATGTTATTTTAAAACCCACGTGTAACTTGTGTTGCTAAAACCTAGTGTTGCTGCTCGCAGTTATGCTCATTTGCTTTACGTTTTTAAATTGTATATTTTATTATTCTTCTCACACCGTTCAGGAGTGGGAGTGGCTCTCCTAATTTTGTTACAACGACGATGTCAAAGACTTAGATGACTTTCTATAAGTATACATAATACAGGCTGATCAAGAGAGAGAGAGAGAGGGAGAGATAAGGGGACAGATACAGATAGAGAGAGAAAGTAATGTCCTCTCCCTCCATTTGTCGTGCTCCAGTCATTGTGAGTCAGCAGTATTTTCCTAGCATGGGCTGCTATGATGCCAGCCCGTGCCCGCTGTGTGCCCAACACCTCAGTGTCGCGGGCACCAACACTCCGTGCCAGTCGCTCAACAGGCACCTGAGGTCATCCTTCCTTCCTCCACTCTGAGTCAGCACTGTGTGTGTGTGTGTGTGTGTGTGTGTGTGTGTGTGTGTGTGTGTGTGTGTGTGTGTGTGTGTGTGTGTGTGTGTGTGTGTGTGTGTGTCAGACGTCGTGTTGTTGTTGTAAACCGGCAGCTGTACGACTATAGGCTGACATTATCGCCTATTTACCCAACCTGGGCCGTTATTATTAAGGATGTTGTTGGATGGTGTTTTTCCGTACAGGCACAAGGGAAGTTAACCGTCTATTGCAAGGTTTCTGTCAATATATATAGGCAAAAAACACTACAAGAGGACAGATTCAACCTTGTTCCTTTTATTATTATCTTTTGTTTGTTTGTTACTCACCGAGATGTAGACGGCTGCGAAGGATGCTAAAGTGGCATGTTGAGACGGGAAAGATTTTCTGGGGGAGAGAGAAAGAGAGAGAGTTAAGTTTTGAATATTGTTTTCTGTTATATTTTTATTTTATTTTTTTGTTGCATTGTATGCTTTGGCAACACTGTAGTTATTACATGCATGCCAATATGGGGGGGGGGGAAGAGAGGGAGAGAGAGAGAGGGAGGAAGGGATGGGGGGTACATGTTAGAGTCATACTGTATGTAATAGTGTACAATTCGGTCTATTTTGGGTTTTTCGTTCCTATACATTGCAGAAACAAGTGGAGAGAGACAGACAGACAGACAGAGGCGTCACTCTCATATGCAGCCTCTCGCATATTGTGTGCAGTTCTTTTAGGCAGCAGAACAAATTGGGCCTATACATGCATTGCTTCACGTTGCGCTGCTGCGCATGAAGTGAGCGAGTGCACCCAGCGAGCCTCCAAGCTCAATTTCACACCTTGCTGTGGTGTGACTTGTGTGTGTGTTTTGAATGCAGTGTTGTAAATTAACTAAGTAGCCTACATTTACTCAAGTAATTTTAGTAATTTTGAGTAATTTTGTAATTTTTAGGTATTTATACTTGAGTATGTCCAATTTAAAATGTCAGTACTTTTACTTCTTCTCCACTACATCTCAGAGCCATATATTGTACTTTTACTCCACTACAATTATTTTAAACCTTTAGCTACTATATGTTGCTTTGTAGATTTAAATTTTGATTAGGAAACATACCGTAAACCACTTCAACCCTATATCTATATACATTTTGACCATTTGAAAATAGCAGATCTATATAACAAGAGAGAACGATACGCCTGC
Source organism: Protomyctophum parallelum (assembly GCF_964188405.1). Taxonomy (NCBI): domain Eukaryota; kingdom Metazoa; phylum Chordata; class Actinopteri; order Myctophiformes; family Myctophidae; genus Protomyctophum; species Protomyctophum parallelum. The sequence continues at coordinate 22,042,862 of NC_139712.1, read as the reverse complement.
ACACTGAATATCGGCCTGGTACAGGTGTTGTGTTCAGATCTACTGTACAAGCTCACAATGCGACGCATCACATTATGAACTTGTGAAATGGGACATTCTGCAATACTTAGCACTTGTACTTTTAGTGCTTTATAAGTACATTTTGATGCCGATACTTTTGTTGAATACGAAACATCTACTGTAATGGAGTACATCTACATTGCAGTATTAATACTTTTACTTAAGTAAAACATTTGAGTACCGCTGGTAATGATTCATGCATTGATTCACGGATGGTATAACAAAAATACAAAGACATCATAAACATCTGACATAAATTATTTGGCAACATAAATAATAAAACAATGGATACACAGTATAAATGAAAAATAAAAAAGTACATATAAGTAGAAAAAATGGTATGTGTAGTGTGTGGGTGCATGTAAGAGTGGAAGTCATTCAATTTGTTAGATTCTATTCATCAAATAGGTCCTATTTAGCATATTTAAAATTATTTAATGAAGTAGAATCTGATGAGATCACAGTATGACAGTTCCATATAGCATCAGTAATGTGTGCAAGAAGACGTTATCCCTATAATGACACTTTGTGTTTCACTATACGGGCATCATTTCTACAAGAAAAGCATATACGGCCACTGCATTCAGTGATTCAGACCTTCATGTTTAAACACGCTCTAATGTGACTGCTGAGTTCAGCGCTAATTACACTCTCACAGTCTGTAAATGAACCTCTATACCCGTCTATTCACACACAGCTCCATCCCTAGCTGTGACCTACTTTGTGTGATGTGCGCACGTGTGCGCGTGCGTGAGTGCGGGCGGGCGGGTGTGTGTGCGCATGTGTGTGTTAGCAGATAATCCTTTCTGTTCTTGGACAAGTCCAGGTGTGTCTTGGGATTCTGGGAAAGTGAGAAAACACAGATGTAATGTAGGGCGGGCGGGTTGGGGGGGATTTAATTATTATCCCTGCACATACATTTCATTTTGGGAAATGTATATACAGTCTGACATGTTTGATTTGATTGTCTGATCTATTTGTTTGATAATATCAGTTATCAATGTATTTATTTTTTTATCTTTTATCCCATTTTGCAACCCATTTTTTCACCCAGTGTCAATTAGCTAACGGACCTATACCTCATGCTTCCTTCTATGCATGAGGAGTCCAAGCCGCTTCTTTTCAACTGACAGGGGGGAGTTTCCCTGGTTGGACGTAGCGCGTGGAAGGAACACGTTATTCCGACCAGTTACTTTCACCTTCATCAGGTGCCCCGGCTGGCCAGGGGGAGGCAGTTTAGAGACCAGGATTACTGCATGTTTTTGTGAGGGTATACCTACCCGGGATGCACAGGCAGATTAGACACACCAACGGACCGACATGCGGAAACAACGGTCGGACATGTGGTCGAACATGCGCTGCTCCCGTGCTTGCACTTAGGTTTCTGGTTTAAGGACTTCAGTGTTTTGTACCGAACAGTACAGAGTACAGAACAAAGAATGTTTGCTTTTGCGGGTCTGGGCAATTATGTTTTAGCTTCTTTAATGCCAGTATTATTTTTTAGTTGGCTAAGACTAGATTAAAACTAGTTTAAGTAGCCTATAGGCAGGCCTAAAGTTCAATGGTGTGTTCAAAGACTGAGCTTAAATTATAATTTGCTACTAAGCCTAAATTGTAAAAATACCTTTAGTCTTACTAGAATGACTAATGAATGATTTTTTGTTGCCGTTCATTGGGCCGCCTCAGCAATACGTTCTCGCACACATGGTTCACTCAGCCAATCACACACTCATTCCATCTTCATACCGGCTATTTAAACTGGAAGGGTTTGCACTGCTCCTCCTGCTTGCTTGCTTTGCTGCTGCTGATTCTGCTGCGCTGCCGTATGCTAACGTTTTGCTGCTCACCCTCCACCACCCCAGCTACCACCTGTCGTTTTGGATCTGCTGTATAGGTACGGGGGATTCGGAGTCCCTATGGTTGGGACTGATGCACTTGATCTGAGCAGGGGAGAGCCGCCATGGTTGTAACATTTTGCACGTTTCACTCTTTTACTCAGAGATCATCCGTTTATCTACATGTAATATTTTCAGGCAACGGACCTACACATATAAACCACTTCAAGTTTTTCAATTGATAAAACAGGTCGGGAGTTATTAAACCGAACTTGGACGCTGTCCCAGTGTTACATTTGCTGCGCATATGGGATTAATTGTAATGCCATGCGCAAAAAATGTAAATGTAATGCTAAAAAACACCATTAAACATATCATTTTCAGCTTAAACAATTATATTTCATTGAAGCAACTCTTTAACATTGTTTTCATGCTATGGATGTGATAAGAAAATGTATCAAACATAAGGGAAATATTAAATAGTACCGGGTGTACCAGTTTGAGTGTTTGAGTCGATCAGTTCAATGGGAAAATACATACAAGATAAAACGTTTGATTGATTGAGTTGTACAATGTTATACAACCCTAAACTAATTTAGAATACACTCTGTAATTGAAAGACAGCTGCCAGAACATAATATTGGCCAATATGTCAAATATGTAAATATTACATATAATTGTGTGAAATGGTATGGCGTGTTACAATTGACCCACTTTTGCAAGTTGTTCTTTGGCGTTGCTTACAGACCAGAATGAACGTGTATTTCGTCTAAACACGATGCAAACTAATGAAGAACATAAGCATGAAGACATCCATGTGGATTTTTACTCACCAACATCAAAGAAAATGCCCACAGATACTCCAGGTGTAAAATGTTACGCCTTTTGAGAAAAGCCAGTTTTTCGCCAATAATTCCCAGTAGGATGAAGGTAAACACTTGAAACTTTCTGGGCATGTAGAGTAAACATACTGACGCGATGGCGTCATGATGGCGTTGACCAATCAAGAGATAACGTGCATGTTACAACCATAACCCGTTACAACCTTGGCAGCTCCCCCCCTAAAAAGCAGATCCAATTAATCGCCAAACCATAATAAATATATTGCTCATATTATTCCAACCATTCTTGAGTTGTCCTGTCTGAATAATAATAATTATAAAATGAGCTATTGTAAAAAATAAGAACACAGACAATTGCAGATGAAGCTGCTATGGGAAAGAATGGCTCTGTTTATGCCAAGAGGGCTTTGGTTATAATTAGTTACCTTAGTCTGTAGCTACGGTATATCCTTGCCAACAACCCTGTGTCTCTGCTTATACACACGCGCACACGCACACATGCACACGCACACACGTGCAGCAGCCAACACAGCAAAATTAGCCAAGGTTCCCATATTGCGGCTCTTCATGGGTTGAATGCAAAAACAAACCGTAGTGGAGAGAGACACACACACACACACACCCACACACGCGCGCACACACACACAAACAGTCACACACATAGCGATACATTGTTGATGCCTGAAGATACTCGCACAGTGTTGTGTCGTGGCATTTTGTGGGTCATCACATTTCAGTACATCTCTGCTATGAAATCCTAAATGCTAATTTGAACCCTGAGAACGTAGACATGTAGCATTGCAGGCAGTGGCGGACAATCAATCAACCACTAGTGCCACGAGTCAAAGGATACACAGTAGGCCTATATGATACTCCAACCACTAGTACCACGAGTCAAAGGATACACAGTAGGCCTATATGATACTCCAACCACTAGTACCACGAGTCAAAGGATGCGCAGTAGGCCTATATGATACTCCAACCACTAGTACCACGAGTCAAAGGATACGCAGTAGGCCTATATGATACTCCAACCACTAGTACCACGAGTCAAAGGATACGCAGTAGGCCTATATGATACTCCAACCACTAGTACCACGAGTCAAAGGATACGCAGTAGGCCTATATGGTATACGATGCTCCTGGTCAAATATTACTCAAGTCAAGTCATAGTGTTTGGGCCTAGTGGCCCTGGTGTTATATACCGGGGTGCATACTTAGTTTAGACATCGGTTAGACATGGGTTAAGGTTAGGTTTAGGTGTGCTGCCCCGTGGGAGGTTAGGTTTAGGGTGAGGGTTTGAGATAGGTTGTAGGACTAATGAGTCTAAACCAAAAACTGTCTAAACTAAGTACTGCACCTGTTATACCCACCAACCTTGGTCCCCTGCAGCCTTATGCCAATTGCCAAACCAGTTGTCTCCAACCTTGGCGTCAAGTTTGACAATGCACTCAAACTGGACAAACGGGTCAACACAGTGGTCAGATCCAGTTTTTATCACCTGAGGGCTGCTTGCCAAAATCAAGTCTGTCCTTTCTTTTAACGATTTTGAACGTGTCATTCATGCTTTTATCTCCACTCGTTTGGAACTATTGCAACACACTGCATGTTAATTGGCTTAAACCAGGCCTCCATGGCACGTCTAACAGCTGGTCCAAAATTCTGCGGCGCATCTCCCAACTGGAACGCCTCAGGCGTGACCATAATTATAAAACCTGTTCTGGCCCTGGCACTGACTCCCCATTCGTTTTAGAGTTGATTTTAAGATTGTATTGTTTGTCTTCAAATCACTGAATGGGGCTGTCACCGCACTATCTCTGTGATCTTGTGGAGGTTTACCCCCTCAAGGTCATTGCAGGCCAGTTGAATCTTAAGGTCACAAAAAAGGCACGTCTAAAGACCATAGGTGACCAAGCTTTTGCTGTTGCGTAGCCCCCAAACTGTGGAACGACCTCGCCTCCCATGTCAAACTGGCCCCCACCATCCAAACTGTGGAACGACCTCCCCTCCCATGTCAAACTGGCCCCCACCATCCAGACTTTTAAATCTCGCTTTAAGACCCAGCTTTACACTTTGGCTTTTAATTCCGTTTGAGCGTTTCTGTGTTTTTGTGTGGCTTTTGTGATTTTTCAGTTTTGGCTATACAGTGTATTTAGCTTTTAACTTTCTGTACAGCACTTTGTGAACCCTGAGTTGTGAAATGTGCTATATAAATAAAGTGGATTGGATTGGAACTACAAGGGAAAGGTGCAGTGAAATGTTGCACTTCAGTTAAAGAGCTGGAGTGTGTATATGTGCTTAAATATAATCACACTCGTGAGAAGTGAGGGGCGCACAATGCATTTATATTCGGCCAGATGTCTTTAGTCCATACTTGGCTGCATGGCAAACGATCTACAATCTACATCATAAGTGCTCTATAACCAAATCTTCACAAGCCATGTATTGGAGGGGCTATAGCGCCCCTAAAAAAATAAATACATAATACAGTCCAGTACACAAGTAGGGAATTCTAGGCGGTCCCCAGACTCCCCACTCAGGTAAATTATTGATAGTCTACGGTATTTCCATTTGTATAGTCGCAGAGCTATACCTGAACAAGAAGTGGGTCCTTTTGAAATGAAATAGGTTGAGGATAAGTTTAGCACTGCTATACAGTGTGCGCGTGCGTGCGTGTGCATGCGTGTGCGTGTGCGTGTGTGTGTGTGTGTGTGTGTGTGTGTGCGTGCATCCGGTCACCGCTCAGTATGAAGCCATTGAAGTATAGGTCTATCCATCGTCCAGTTTTCGGTGTGGCGGTGATCGACCACCGGAAACCACAACATGGCACTCCGCGGTACGTTTCGCTGGTCACCCCCTTCACCGAAAACTGGACTATGAATCCATGTATGCCTTACTGTTCATATTGGGCATGGGGAGGTGCTCTCCAGAAGAACGGCCATTTGTGGGTTTTCTTCTGTCCAAGTGCCTGCGCATACAGTGTGCGCCTTGACGTAGCCATTTGGTGACCTCATTAACGACAACATCAAAACGCTATATCCATTTCTCTTTTTCTCCCTCGTAATTTCTATCCATGGCTCTCATTCTCTTCCCCCCCCCCTCTCTCTCTCTCCTATCTTTTTCATTGTGACCAAAATAGAGCTGTCTTGGCTCCTACGCTCGGGTGTGAAAATAGATACGTGTGTGTGTGTGTGTGTGTGTGTGTGTGTGTGTGTGTGTGTGTGTGTGTGTGTGTGTGTGTGTGTGTGTGTGTGTGGCTGTGCGCACGGCACGCACACGCGCGCACACATGCACACATGCACAACACGGCAATCAGCAAAATCCTCCCACGGCCATGCAGAGAAACTCTTAATTGCAGCAAGACTTGAATCCTTGGAACCGTATTTTTTTATTTATTTTATTTTTTACCATCGCTCTACTCGAAGAACAAACCTTGATACTGTTGCCGCATTCAAATTCCACACGCTGTACGCTCATTATATGTTCATATTCAGAATCAGCTTAACCGAAACATTTCGGGGTCATATAAATTCCAACTAGAAAAAGTGTGTGTGCGTGCGTGACACGACTTGGCCTGTTAAGTGGCATTGCGTTGTGGCGATGTGTACAAAGCGGGCTACTCCTGAAAACTTTAGAAGCCAATCGTAGCCAATCAGGTTGGATTATGAGAAATCAAACTAACCCGCCTTGATCACATGACTACGGAGAGAATGATTTGCGTGAAATTTGGATACAATCTGAAGGAGTAATATTAGAAAATGTGTTTTACATATGTCGACCTCCTGGTGGCGCTATGAAGAGCAGATGTGAAACATTCCATGCAAAGGTTGTTCCTTGGCCTCTAGGGAGTGTGCATACAAAGTTTTACACAGATCCGTGTTAAGAGGTAAAAACACTAATCGGCCAGTTATAGCGCCACCTTGAGGCTGAGTTGAAAATGTTCCAGTGGCATTTCTTCCTCGGCCTAGTGGGAATGTGCGTGCACAATTTCACGGAAATTCATGATTTGCGGCATCAGGAAGGAGACAGTCTGAAAAGGTTCAGCTGTGGCATTCAGGGAGTGTGTGTGCAGAGTGTGGCTGCGATCAAGCCAATGGTGCTGGAGATTAGCTGTCCACAGACGGACGGACGGATGGACACACACAGACGGACGGACCGAGTGCAAAACATACTCTCCCCATGCCTTCGGCCTGGTGGAGACATTAACTTACATTTAAAGGGGAATTAAACCCAATGTGTGATGAGTTTAGTGCTCCCCATGGAGCCCCTCACACACACACACACACACACACACACACACACACACACACACACCCACACACACACACACACACACACACACACACACACACACACACACACACACACACACACACACACACACACAGCTCTGGTCCATAGCCTATGCTTATATGATTCTGCCCTGCATTGGCTATGCTACTTTCACTTTTAACTCTCACATGGAACTCAGACCAGCCTCTCCTCTTTAGCGTAAATAAAAAGAACGTTTTTGCTACTCACCAAAACAAAGGCGGGTTGTGTCATTAGAAAGCCTACTTTCCTTAGTGGATGCACTCTGAGCCCCCCACCACACGTATAAACGGTAGTTTTTGGCCAAAAAACTATTTTGTTTCCACCGGAAGAAAAATACTTTTAGTTACTCCAATGCGCCTTCTACCGATATTGCCAGAGAACTGCCTCATAGAGAATATTTTTCCTCCGGTGAAAGAAAATCCCTTTCTGGCCAAGAAAGTACAGTTTATACGCGTGGTGGGGGGCTCAGAGTGCGTCCACTAAGGAAAGTAGGCTTTCTAATTACACAACCCTCCTTTGTTTTGGTGAGTAGCAAAAACGTTCTTTTTGGTCTGAGTTCCATGTGAGATTTAAAAGCGAAAGTAGCATAGCCAATCCAGGGCGTATCGTAGAAGCATTGTCTATGCACCAGAGCTAACACCCCACTTTGAGAACCGCTGTTAGCATGTTGTAAGCAACAAGGTGGCCTATACAAGGCATCAAGGCACGGCACCCTTGATCCAACCCTACAGCCCTCACCAGGGACGCACACATAGACATCAAAGGGGGCTTCAGCCCCTGCCCTCTCTCTTGTCTGTAAAACAAACTGCGCTCTCCTTTCCAGAGCGCGACTGCAGCTATATGTGCTGGCCCCTCACCAGCTCACTGCGATCAGCCAACGCAGCAAGTCTGACCGAATTGACCAATATACTCCAACATGTCCTGTGAGTTTGGTCTTTTCACTTTTTGCGACACATTGTAGGTCGGCTATTTTCACATGGACGGCTGAAGTGGTTAATGTATGTTTTTGTAATAATAAAAATCACAATCTACAAAGCAACGCGTATAACTAAAGTGCTCAAACAAGTGTAGTGAAGTAAAAGTAAAATTAGTAGTGTAGGAAAAGTAAACTACAACGAATACCTCTAATTTCTACTTTAAGTACAGCCCTTTAACCGATTCAGGACGGGAACCCCTTTTGGTGTTTTAAGCATTATGTTATACTACACGCTTGTAGCTCTGCTATTTTTGAAAAATCTTGAAAATGTGGCACACATCTTCGAATATATACTTTTTTAACTCATATCTTTGCTTTCAGGGTGTCCCTGAAACAACATATTTTCCGATGGGGGTCCGCGGCCAAATACAGATGATTCTGGAGGTCCTTGACATGGAAAGGTTTGAGAACCACCTCAACTCAAAACCTATGGTTTTTCAGAAAACTGTCAGGACTTATAGAAGACATTTTGTGGAATCCGGTCTCGGGGTTTAAATGGGTAAAGTAAATGTGCCTTGTCTTCCTGTTCTGTTTGGTTTTCTGTTACTCTGTTGGTTTTGTGTATCTTATTTTGTAGTATGGTCCCTAGTGTTTCCTGTCTGCCTAGTTACTGTTCCCTACCTTGTCTCACCTACCTTGTGATGTGTCAGTGTTTTCACCTGTGTCCTCTTTGTCCTGTTAGCCTATCCTGTGATTGATTGTATTTTGAGTTCACCTGTGTCTAGTTAGTCGTTGTCTATTTATATAGCCCAGTTTGTTCAGTTCCTTGTCAGATCGTCATTTAATGTCAGCGTGTATACTGTGTCCTTATTTCGCCTGCCCCATTTCATAGGAAGTTTAAGTTATAGTTTAATAAACATCCTGAACTGTGAATCTTGCCTTTTGGTCGTACTGCTTTTGGGTCCTCTGAACGCACCCAGACAAAATGTGCTTTGGTTATACATTCCACCTACTGTATACACCGTTCCTTCTCCTCACCTGCCCTGGTTGATGGCGGCGGGGTCCGGGCCGGCGCAGATGTCGTCCAGGACGTAGGGGTTCTGCTCACAGGTGACGTTGCGCGTGCCGTAGTCGGGCCGGCACACGGTGAGGAAGTACGGCGCCGGGTAGCCCGTCATCAGCTGCAGCACGTCCGTGATGAGGGCCGTTGCACACAGGCCGAACGCGTGGACCCCTGGGGGTGTTGGTGGTGGGGGGGGGACGAGGGTAGGGAGAGCACAAAAAAAATCACTCATTTCATGAAGAAATCTAAGAAAATCTAAGTAATTCATAAATTAGCTTTTCTCCCAATAAGCTATAATATTTCCATGAATTGACCCATTCAGGCCTGAAAAGAAATGTCTAAATCATGACAATTTTCGGAAAGATTTGAGGCACATTTTAACGCTTTTTCAAAAAAAGCAGACCTACAAGTTCATAGCGCCACTCGGTGGCGCGCTATGAGCTTGTAGATCTGCTATTTTTCACCGGCACCGGTGACCAGACCCCGTGAAATGCTTGTCTGTAATAACCTGGAAAAAAGGAATAATAACAAAGTAAACAAAGTAGCATCAATAAAATAAAACAACTTTTCTTTGAACGATCGATGCTATCATCATTGACGGATGATATAAACAGGGCTTTAATCTCTAATTTTAAATAAATGCATAAATAAGACAAAAAAGACACAAAAGAACAGAAGGTTTCTGCTCGACATTGACTATATGAATAATATATGAACTGCACACAGACACACAATATGCTAAACCAAACACTTGGCAAATAATGCAAGTGGCACGCACGCACGCACGCACGCACACACACACACACACACACACACACACACACACACACACACACAAACACACACACACACAGTTTTCTATTCAACTTCTATTCAAGGTCTTATCAGGGTTCAGTTTAAATAATTCATTAGGACAGTCAGGTTCTCAAAAAAAATACATATTAGCGTGAACACAATTCTACACTACCCTCATAATGCCGTCAAACAAGTCTATGAAGCTATCTATGAAATCTATATAGATCTCTCTAAAAGGTCGTCCTCAGACGTCCTCCATCACTTCCAGTCATCCTGGTTCTCCGTACATCTGTCCTGCTCGTTGGTGCTTTGTGCTCCTGCGTCGTCTTTCTCACTTACATCCACATAATGTTAATGTTGGACGTCCTCGTGACCGGTGCCCGTGTGTTGGTTCCCACAGCACTATAACTTGCTGGCTGGCAGCTCTTGGTGTCTTTGACGGTGTATAGTGCAGGTAGTGTATATAGTCTCAGTCTCCTGGCTGATATTTTCTGACTCCACCCTTGGCATTCCATCATACAGATTCTTATTGGTGACATGTGTACTCTGGGTTAACGCTGATGTTAACCCATTTAGACCTGAGGCCGACAGTTTTCTGAAAAAACGTATGTTTCTGTATCAGTGGTGCTCAATATTTCATGTTAACGACCCCTAGAATTATATGTATTTGGACGCCGACCCCCATCTGGAAATATGTTTTTCCAGGAACTCCCCCCAGAAGCAAAGATTTTAGTTAAAAACTTTCACTCTGATGAAATGATTTGAGGCACATTTTCATGATTTTTCAAAAAATAGCGGCCTACAAGCTCGTAGCGCGCTATGAGCTTGTAGATCGGGTGCAGTACTTAGTTTAGACAGTTTTTGGTTTAATTGGCACCTTTCTAGAGACTTTTGCTCAGTAGTGCTTAGCTCCTGAATACACAAGAATCGTTCAGTTTGGCCCAGGCCGTAGCGTAACGGTCTGGGCACCGGACTGGTGATCCAGTCGCGGTGTGCCACGGGTTCGACTCCCGAACCCGACACGGCCTTTACCGCATGTCATCCCCCCATCTCTCTCCCGTTTCCTGTCAGCCTACTATCTGTCCCTTAAAAAATCAATAAAAGGCGTAAGCCGCAAAAAAAAAAGAAAAAAAAAAAAAAAAAAAAAAAGAATCGTTCAGTTTGTGATAAAAGCATGAAATCTGGTGCACTTATAGCCAAAGGCATTACCAAAAGATTTGGATGTGGAGGCATCTTGAATTTTCATCACGGCGCCCATGGCAGCCATTTTTCAAAATGGCCGCCAGCAACAACTGTTTTCTAATGAGTGATGGATATAAAATGATATTGCTGACACAATTTGTTGAATTTATTTGCCATACGTACTTGGTAATGTGTTTTTGGGATAATTGAACATTCTCATTGAAAATTCAAAATGGCCGCCATCTTTTCTGGCTGGTTAGTTATGGATGATCTCTGTGTTGAATTATACATTTTTGTTGATGCAAAATTTGAATTAGGAACTTTAGAATTTATAAAGAGCTTCCTTCTATCTCATAAGACTCATTAAATATAGAGTGCTGTGACCCTATAGAACAGGTATTTCAGGTACTATATGATTATACTAGGAAGATTTATTTCTTATTTTTATTTTATTTTTCAGTGTACAGAAAGTGTTCAAATTATGTTTTCATGTGGCCACACCCACCATCTCATTAAGTATACCTGGTTATCACCTTAGCACCACCCACCTGAACTTAATTAAGCCTCGCCCACAGTGTTGTATGATAATGGGGGAGGGGTTAGGGTTATGATCACAAATGGTGTATTTTCGATTAATTGGGCCTTTTGACTCAAAGACTTTCAGCTTTTAGGAAGAAACCAAAAATACACAGAAGACATATGCTATTTGAATATTCTAACAACATCTGGGGGTCTATTAGAGTAATGTTAACGCCATAGACACATACAAAACAGGAAAAGTACAAAAACTCCATCTTTAAGTGAAGCCAAACCTAGGGTGTTGCACAGGGAAGACTATTCACACCTCACCTTCACATACATGGAGGGCTATCACTATCAGTGTGCACTGTAACTGAGCTTTTTTGCACTTGCACTGCCCAACACAAACCTTCTTACATTTTCAAGAGATGTTCATACCTGGTCTGACCTGCATATAATAGATTAGTCCCCACTCCTTTGGGATGTTTGTTGTCACATATGTAATATGTATAGGCCTATACCCTATTATAGTATGCACATAGGTGAGATTCGTCCTCTACATAACAACTAGGAGCAGTGAACAGCCATTATGTGGTATGTCATTTGAGCCTGGCGACAGTTTCAACAGGACATGTATAATCTCAGGAAACAGTCTTTTTCCCATGGCCATCAAAGCTTGATACAGTGTGACAACCCATATATCAGCCCCATAGGGGCAGCAGTGGCTCAGGAGGTAGAGTGTCCGTTTCGAAAGTGTAAGGTCCGGAGTTCGATCCCCGGCTCCCCCAAAAGTCAATGTTGAAGTGTCCTTGAGCAAGACACTGAACCCCAAATTGCTCCCGATAGAGTCAGGACCATAGAAGTCAGGACCATAGTCATTATACCATAGAGTCAGCACCAGAGTCAGTACCATAGTCAGCAGAGTCAGCACCATAGACAGTATATCATAGGTGGTATTTACACGAGGATGGTGTTCATATAAAACGTCAAAATAAAGTATCGTTTGCTGCTGTCATTTAGACGAGAACCGTGTTCTCATGAGGTGAAAACGCAACGAAGTGAAACCACCTCCCAGAGTGGAAATCTTTGAGAACGCCGTTTCCTATGGTCTCCATATAAACAGGCAAAACGGTGAATCCGCAAAACTTATGACATCATGGCTCACGTTGGCTCACAGCGCATATGTTTATTACATTGATGCAGAGCCATATCATTATGATATAATGGAGTTCCTGAACAAGCCTCCCTCCTCGCCTACAAAGTGCTGCTCATCAGCGATGGTGAATGTAAAACCATGATGTAAATAAAAAGCCTTGTGATAGACGGCAGCCGCGGCAGCAGCGTTTATGTAGCCTAATGTATTATAAAATATATACCATCCCGTGGCGCGCGTTGCCTGCCAAGAGCAGTGTTGCGCCGCTTGCGCTGCACTGTTTTTTGGCAAATCTTCTTCTTCTTGTACGTGGGTGACCTGTCTATTTGGCAGCCCGTTATCGCCACCTAGCGACATTATAGCATAATAGCACATTATAGCATAACGTGTGCGTTCTCATGTAAAGGGTAAGAAAAAATGAGAACGCAACGGGACTTTGAAGTGTTATATGGAGATGGTCGCCGTCTAAAAGAGGCCATAGTCAGCACCATAGTCAGCACACAGCACAGCATTATAGTCATTACCGTAGACATAGCGCCATAGTCATTGCCATAGATAGTCAGCACCATAAGCAATTGCCGATACTTATCAGCCCATTAAATTGCAGCAAGGGAGGCAGGAGAAAGCACGCAAACTACCAGTGTTCCATGCATTGACGGGTTGTGACACTGTCAAGCATGTTGGCCACGGGAAAAAGACTGCGTGGGCTGTATGGGCTCCTGAACTTATACACAATTACACATGCCCTGTTGATATTCAGTTGTGAGGTAGAAGGAAGCTTCTGGCCAATTTCAAAGTTCAATTTTTTTATTCTGGATCATAAAGAAATACTGATTTGACACAGAGATCACCCATATCGGACAATCATACAAGTGAAGGATGCCATCTTGAAAAATGGCAGCCATCTTGAATATTCAATGACAATTTTCAATTATGTAAAAGACACTTACCTAGTACTATATGGTAAATGAGTCTCAAATATCATATTATATCCATCATTCATAAGAAAACAGTTGTTGCTAGCGGCCATTTTGAAAAATGGCTGCCATGGATGCCATGTTGAAAATTCAGGATGCCTCCACATCCAATTATGTTTGGGATGCCTTTGGCTATATGTGTACCAAATGTCATGCTTTTATCACAAACTGAACGATTGTTATGGCTATATGCTGCACTACAGGGTTGGCTTCACTGCCGTATAGGAGAACAGACTCTACCGCTGCAAACTGAGTTTGTTATGACAGGGCCCTCCATCCAAGTGCCTTCCTCACTTTGATATCATAATGCGCTGTTGAGTTGACCATGTTGTTGTCAGAGGTGGATGGTCTGATGTGATGTTATATATGATTTTAACATTCAGCGCCCGGAGGCCAACCTTAATTGGCACATTCTGACTCCACTCGTGTTCGGGAGCTTGTCCCACGTGGTCGGAGAGCAGGCTGATTTGTGAGAATCTGCGACACAATGTTATACAATATGTAGTGGGGGGTCCCTGCTTCATCTATCTCTGCAGCTAAGGGGTCCTTGGCCTGAAAAACGTAGACCCTCTTTATACTTATTCAACCAACTCTGCTTTCCCCTCTACACGCAGGAAATGCGCAGCGGGAAATGCGCCTATTAGTTTGCATTGCACAGTGCGCTCAGTGCGCTGTTTCCGAACGCGCCCCGAATGTCTTTGCTTGTTTGAGTTTGAGAAGGACTGTATTACACCACTACAAGGGTCACAGTGTGCTGCACAGTGTGTTGTTTTTGACAGCACATTTTGATTTATTTTTAGTTACATTTTAGTCACCTGGAATGTTTTAGTGTTAGTCTAGGTTTAGTCGACTAAATATCATGAGATTTTAGTCGACTAAATCTACAGTTGATACTAAAATGTATTTTGGTGGGCCTGCAGGCGTCGTAATGGCTGATTTTACACTTGCTGAAAATAGCCGAAAATAGTAGATCAGCTATTTTCAGTGTAAAATGACGTGTCTTTTAGTTCTACTGGATCTCTTCTCCACGAGTCCCTCCCTTGCATTTTAGTTTTTAATTTGTTGACGAAATTGTCAATATATTTAGTCTCAGCTTTAGTCATCGTGGCTTAGTTTTTTGTTTGTTTGTTTGTTTTTTATTCCGTTTTCCTCTGTGTGAAACGGTAGTTGACGAAAGTTTTTCGTCATAGTTTTATAGGCAGGGCCGTAGCTGACCATTTGGTTGCCCTACTCGTAGGATATTTGTGCTGCCCGCCCTCCCGACGAGAGCGCTGCTATTCCTCATGCAGATCGGCTATTTTCACTGTTTGTGAAGACACACACACGGACGCTTGTTATTTTGAGGGTCGGCTTAGCACTTTTTGGCAGATTTTGTTGCCCCCCCTCGGCGTGTTGCCTTACTCGCAGGTATAGCGACGGCACTCGTTTTAGGCTAGAAGAAGGGTATGAAAGCAGCCCCATGCAGCTCACCATTCGTCATAGTTTTAGGCTATAGAAGAAGGGTATGAAAGCAGCCTCATGCAGCTCACCATTCGTCATAGTTTTAGGCTATAGAAGAAGGGTATGAAAGCAGCCTCATGCAGCTCACCATTCGTCATAGTTTTAGGCTATAGAAGAAGGGTATGAAAGCAGCCTCATGCAGCTCACCATTCGTCATAGTTTTAGGTTATAGAAGAAGGGTAGGAAAGCAGCCCATGCAGCTCACCAACGAAGCGGACCGCTCTGCGTATGAAGGAGTTGAAGTTGCAGCCGGCTGCGTTGATGTTGGCCTCGGTGCCCGGTCCCGTCTTCCTCCGCGACAGGCAGCAGAACAAGATGGCCTCTCCTATCATTATCTGGGTAATAATAATAATGACACAATATCAATTAATTAGAATAATTTCTCACACACACACACACACACATGCGCGCACACACACGCTTGTACACACACTCGGCATGGGAAGACTTGAGCCGACAGCCGCGGACAGAAGAAGCTGTGTTTTACGTAATTTCCGAGTTTTTAGACAGCTGGTGGATGGAAAAGATTAAGCTTCACCTCCGCGGCTGACTGCCGTGACGGACAGATTCCCGGAAACGCTCGCCTCCGCGGCAGTCAGCCGCGGGGGTGGAGCTTAATTTCCATCCACCAGCTGTCTAAAAACTCGGAAAACACAGCTTCTTCTGTCCACGGCTGACGGCTCAAATGTGCCCATGGGGACTGGAGGCGTCCCTGGGTGGAAATCTAACAGACAGCATCTACTATATAATGCCACGTCTCTGCCTACGTGTGTGCATGCGTGCGTATACGTGTGCACGTAACTCGAGAACCATTTGACCCACCGACTTGACATTCGACACACGCGTCCCACACCCCCACAGGGAGTGCAGTGCCAGGTGCCAGTCGGTCGGACCCACGGTTCTCCAGAACCACCACAAAAGGCTCTGCCAGTGGGCCTAATGAGGCCAACTCCTTTCACCTGTGCAATTTCCAGCTAATTGAGGCTCAACCAATCAGGCTCTGCCAGTGGGCCAAATTGATTGCCAAGTACACTTTTCAGTTTGCAGTCTTCACACACACAGTCACATACACAGATCTCCATGTGGGACACCGGCTGACAGTTAAAACGGGTGATATGACAACGTATATCATTAGATTTCCAAGTTGCATCGTTCCCAAGTAGGCTGGTGGCCGACTGCGACGGGTACGTACAGGTCTAATCTTTGCCAAAGCAAGGCTTCAAGTTCAAGTCCCTCTGAACCGCTGGCGCTTAATTACATTGCTTCAGCCAAAACACTCGGAAGTAAATAAAACTAAATGTAACTAAAACGCGTCGACGAGACCCATTTTCATAATGCTGAATTAGAGACCTTGGTGATGCCATGTTGAAAATCTGGAAATATCTAGCAGAATTGTTTACGTCACGATCTTGGAGAGGAATCCAACCACGGACTGAATCATTCGAGAACGCCTCAAACAAATCCTATTATCCCCATAACCTGATGTGTCCCCCTTATCAGATTGTTGACGTACATGTGAGAGAGATTAAAGAGTTCTTAGAGGCATGCTTCAAGGGATCTCCATAATGGCATTACTGACATGCTGTGGTTGTGATTCCCCGCGCTGTGACGGGGCTCAGTGGGAAATTAACGCAGCGTCTGAAGGGAAAAGAGACATCACTCAGTTCTCCCTCAATTGGATTAAATTCAAATTAGAACTCTCGTTATTCCTATCTAATTCCTTCCTCTCGGCTCTTTTGAAATCAAACTTCAAAATTCACGATTTCTCGAAAACTATACACAGTGTGGAATTAACCACGTGAGCCCTAGAACTCCCCCATATATTCAGGAGGATCAAGCAAGTCTTGACGAGCACAAATCTTGTAGATCAGCTGTTCGCGGTCACTCCCCCCGTTCTCAATCTATTCACCTTTTTCCTGGGCTGTGTGTGCTCCAGTTCCTGTCGATTTGATCCAATGAAAGCCAATGAAACTTGTCAGATGACCAATGATATCCAATGAAATCAGCAGGAACTGGAGCACACACAGCCCAGGAAAAAGGTGAATACCAGACTTCCTGGACTACACAATCTAACTCACTTCCTTCCTGGACTACAATTCCCATAATGCTTTGGTGCACTGCGCCTCCTTGTGGATAGGGGGAGGGCTGTCTTACTGAGACAACATGTAGTCCGCCATATTATGTGTCGTCCGAAACCAAGCAGCCTTGAGTGGAAGTGGCTTATAAAGCCCTCAAGTCTATGCCGATCTAGACTCGATTGCCTTGTGCAGCCCAATAAATGATAAATAAACTGCTCCTAAACAATCTTCATCTGATGCTGAATAGACAACGCTCCAACCGATGTTCACAAGGGCTCTTTATTTACTCCACCGTGAAAAACTATACATTTAATAAACCACACAAACAAGACACCTTTTAACACAAAATGATTTATAAAAACCATGGTATTATGAAATGTCCTTTTGACAATCACGCTGTAAATTCCTTTTAAATGTCGATATTAATGAAATCCACATGGCACAAAACACGATGCTGTAAAGGAATCTGTGGGACATATGCTCAAAAGACAAATCATAATAATGAATAATGAGGCAACACAAGAATTCGGAGTTATGGAGTATAAGGATTTTACTCGAGTAAGAAGACAGACTTACACAACCTGTGCACGGAAACCCCACCAGAGTAACAAGAAACGACAGCTTATATAGCTCTCTCCCACACAGACAACCCCCAACATATAGCCTCAAGGCATTCACCAAATGGAACAGTGACGTTATAAAACAAGCAGCACAGAACAGCACCAAACCGTAACTTGGAGTATTATTAAAATGTTTATCTCCAATATGTCGCATGATCTCGCATCGTAGATCGGCTATTTTCAAAATATTTTGAAAACATGCACTATGCAGACATTCTGCATAGTGAGTATGAGTACTTTCTACTTTTCGTACTTTAAGTATTTTTTTCTTTTTAACATTCCCTCAAGTACTTCTACATTGCAAGCATTTATACTTTTACTTATGTGAAACATGCAAGTACTTTTTTCACCACTGTTTGCAAGTCAGTGAAATGTAAAGATCCGAATGGAAACAAACAAGAATGATGACATTAAAAATAAAATAAAAATAATAATAATAATAATAATAATAATAATAATAATAATAATAAGCCAAGACACACACTTAAGAATGTCTTTAAAGATGTATTTTCAGATATCACATTCACTCGCTTTAGTTAATTACACTAGAAATAATGAAAGTGTGATCTTCTCAGACAGAAGAGAGCCTGCAGATCTGTGAAGATCACCTTTGGCCTCCAGACGACGGATAAGAATCTTCTAGAGAAGATAATGAGGTTAAAATGTCTTAAGAGCAGCTGACCAACAACTGGACCTGGTCAAATAGGTCGTTGAGAAACATCTCGATATCTATCTAAAAATAATTCCAGGATCTTTATCTGTCTGCCTGTGTATCTGTCTCTCAGTATGTAGAAATAAGGAGATGAACTGCTGGACTGGCCGGCACCACATTTTGTATGCATGGTGGTGGTGGTGTACAAATTGACCATTTCAACATCGGTATGTACGGTAGGGCTACTCAAGATTAAGAACAATCCATGTCCATAAGATTGCGTAGCACAGCAGAGCAGGTGGGTACCCCGGCACTGACAAACAGCACAGCTGGCTTGCACTGGAGCTCATGCAGTCATTTAAGCAATATTACACGAGAGGGGTGTGGGTTAACGTGATTATTGCCACGACAGGGATGTGGTAAGGAACGAGACGGAGTCGAGTTCCGCAAGCATCACTGAAGTCAGCAATGTACTGTGAGCATACATGTGCTCAGAACTTAGAAGCTGTTGAAGACCAGCTATATGGACTAACGATGACCAATATTTGTCTATTGTATTTATCTAGATGATAAGATAAATGCTTTTTAATTTTCATGTCATTAATGCATTTCAATAAATCTAAAATGCAATAGCGTACACATGCCAATTTGAAAATGAAAATGCAATGTTATTTGCTTTTGCTTTTCATAAAATGAGCACACCTGGAGATAATGCTATTGCATTATATATTCACTTAAATGTGTTCATTATCTGAAGGTTAAAAATAATTTATCTTATTTAATAAAACATTTCTAAATTGCATTTTCATGTTTAAGTGCCAGGGACGTAATCCCGTCTTATGGACGTCTTTGCAATGGGTGCCAAAGACGACAAGACATATTTTCTTTCTTTTTTTACATTTTTTTTTTTTTACAATTTATTTTAATAAGTCCTCTCTTTCTTTATAATGGGAGAATTGGCACTCAGAGCCTAAACTGGTGACCACCAGGTGGCGCTGAAGGAGTTAATATTGTCCACTAATTAGCGTGGCATTTTTAGAAAATTGAAAATCAAAGAAACCTTTTACTTTATTCTTTTTTTGTATTTATTTATTTTATGGTTTTTTTTTTTGCAGCTTTCGCCTTTATTTTATATTTTTTATGGAGGGACAGACAGTAGGCTGACAGGAAATGGGGGAGAGAGGTGGGGGTGTGACATGCAGTAAAGGCCGTCGGGATCGGGAGTCGAACCCGCGGCACACTGCCAGGCTCGGGCTACCTACCGGCCAAGGTGTCTGGACCGCTGAGCCACGGCCCAGGCACCTTTTTACATTATTCTTATGCAACCTTCCTTGCCAGAGAATCTGACCACATTTCTTTTGATATAACGACGGGCATATGTAAAATATTAGTGCTTTTTTCCCCTTTTTCTTTGCCTGACTCTGCCCATATTTTAAAAGCATTTCTATAGCCTCTGCATGGAGCTCTTCGACATGGCCATTCCACCCTGGCTTAGCATTAGACACTTTTGCCCTGTGTTTAAAGAGTTCTGCCAGTTGAGATACACAGAGACTCCACAATAGATCCGTACAGGGAACAGACTGTACAGTAATGCTTTACGGTTCTTGCTGTTCATATCTCGCGATTCTCAACACATTACCAACTTTTGGAACTTTATTACCACCCAGGCCAGCAAAGGCATCTGATTGATTCAAATAATTATCAAGATCTTTCTTGCACAGTTGGAAATTGCCTGTATTTAACACCACACAAAATGTGGTCAGCCATTGTACAAAGGCAGTGATCAAGCCATGAAGTAGTGTTTCGACCTCACTGATAAGTACAACTATAGTCTCAGGTAAAAAGTGTCTTGCTAGACCCCCATCTGAAAATATCTTGTTGCAGGGACCCCACCCCCAGAGGGAAAGATTTGAGTTAAAAACGTTCACTCTGAAAGAATATATTCAAACATTTGGGCCACATTTTCACGAAAAAAAGAAATAGCAGACCTACAAGCTTGTAGATCTGCTATTTTTCAACAGCTAAAGTACAACATAATTCTTAAAACACCAAAATGGGACTTAAAACTGAACCGGGTCTGCGGAAGTGATAGAAACCAGAATGCCCAAGGTTATGTCTCTTGGGAGATCGCACGGTGCTCACCAAGGCACAACATGCATTGGTGACTGCAGGCCTTATTACTGCAAGTCAACTTATGACTGAAACTGCATCATTTGAATACTCAATTGCCAGGAGGAATAATGTCAAAGGGAAGTTCCATGAGATATGGGACTACTTTTATTTATATATCAAAGGATTGTTGCAGTAACATTTTGTATTTATACATTACATATGATATAAACACCAGTGTCAACAACAGTGTTGGAGGGGTGTTGTCCAGGGGTTTTCCTTTTTTTTTGACTGCTAGTTGTGTTTTGTTTTTTGTTTGTTTTTTCTTGTCTTTTTCTTTCGTGTAAGTCATGTGAATTTTGTATAATTTATTGAAAAATCATTAAAAAACTTTGATGACAAAAAAAAAGAAAAGCGGAACATGATAGAAAAGTGATGATAGCGCTGTCAAACAAAGTCTATACATTATATGAAGCTATCTATGACATCTATGAAAAAGTTGAATCTGCAACACCATTTCATACAATAGCTTAAAGTGCAGTGGTTCCCAAACATTTTAGTCTGTGACCAAAAACAGAAATTGATATTCGCCCGGGACCCAAACTATAGTGAAAATAGCGGATCTACTTGTTGTAGATCAACCATTTTCACAATATTTATCTGTGGAACCGATTAAAAATGTTTCAAAGTGCTTGTCAGGAAGGGGAGGACGTGGGAGGGGGGTCACGTCCTAAAAGGTTGAGCACCACTGTGCAAAAGGCTATGGAGTACGATGCGAAAAAGAAGGCACTGGAGCAGCTCAGACAATTTAGGCCCTTATAGTTTAATAATAACAGGGTGCAAATAAAAAGTGACAACGGTTCGATGTTTAAGTTACATCTTCGTCAGGTCATGAGGCTGTGTAGAGTACGAGTATGCGTATCAGTCCAGACAACCCTATGATTTAGGACCCTGTGGATCCTGATCACGCACACGCACACACTACGAGGCCCGTTGAATCACATACTGTATACACACACATGCGCACGCACGCTCGCATTACGCACACATACACAGGGTCGGAAACCCTTTGTATCGTTGCTGTCGGGCATATCTCTCCATATATATTTAGATATTTCTTTCCTGCGTTAAAATGGCCACTTCACCCCTTTTGCAACCATATCTTGTTTTAATGATAGTTAAATTGGGAGACGAGAAACACTTTCCTGTGGGGTGTTTATGTGGGTAATTTGTGTTTTTACTAGATATTTTATGGATAAACATTACAGTTAATAAGCAGTAATGCTTATTTTTCTACTTACATAAATCATAGTTATCAATCATGCACATGCAAGAGGACTCCTCATCACCTCACATAACGAGGCTGTTTTTAACTGTTGTTTTTGAGAATGTGTCAGCAGCAACTAAATGTTACACTTAGATTCACAGCCGTACACGATAAGCTGCACATTTCTATGAAAGGAACCAAGAAATAATAACATTTTAGAAGTAAAAAGTCAGTTAATAAAACAGCACTTTAATTACTATATGAGTGTCTGGATACCTACTGCACCGTCCTATGGCCAGTGAAAGTGACATTTTATTATTCTGCATAGCCTTCCACCAGCCTATAGCTTGCATTTCAATAGACCAAAGTGATAGAGCTAATAGTTTATGTTCTCATATTAAATTGCTTCCCCGTATTCCATATTTGGACACACATCTTCTCACAGACGCTGGGAACTAAGTCCAGCCCATTCTCCCATTGACTGGGGGCGGATCTGAAGCTTAGGCTGCAGGTTTTGGGGCGGTCTCTCCTCCTATAAATAAGGAGGGAGAATGCTCAGATGTTAGAGTCTCTCTCTCCACCACAGGAGAACTGCTACTACTGCTGCTGACTTCTGCCCCTGGCATCCACTTCACCACTTCCATCTGCTCTCAACAAGTCGCCGCACCAAGTCTCCGCACTCCCAAAGGATTCCGATTCTGTAAGTCATCACAATCTCTCATGCTTTTCTCACTCTACTCTATTTGCATGCCATTGTTTTCTAATGGCACATGGAAAACCAAGAAGGAAAAACATAGTTTATTTTAAGCCTATGTCTATATAATGTCATGTCATATCAGAAACCCATCTTCCACTGACATAATTGTGAGGCAAGATCAAAAATATATATATTTGATTTTTATTATCGCCAGAACAATGACTTACATTATCACAGTGTAACTTTTCAGCAATAGAAAGCCTGCAGTTTCTATTAGCTTGGATTCGACCATCGATGATGTCACTGGAAGACTATGGGCTCCATTTCCGTCACCGCTAAACCCCTTATCCCTAACTTCTTTGCCTTTTTTTTTAAACTATTTTACAAAACATTTTTGAATAGTTAAAATGGCCAGTCTACAAGCTCACAACATGTCAATGTAGATTGGCTAACTTCCCACAGCCCTCCTATAGGCACTGACTGAGTATAGGAAAAAAGTGCCATTTTATCATGAACATTAGTGAGGACCAGTTATATGAAGATAGGTTGAAAAGTGGTGAAGTTGTCCTTTAAGTAAAGTAGGCTAATATTGCAGGCAGAAACATTTTGTGGGTTATTTTTTGCACATTAAAGCTCGCTATCGCTATGACCATGTACAGTATAGTGCCTTAAATAACACTATATATAATGCCTAACAGTGCATATAATGCATTCAATAAATATGATGTATATGATAAGTATAATACAATATGATCCTGGGACTGCTCAGCAATCATGAATGATGAAACTTGACCTTAAAAGCCAGCATGACATGCTTAAAACTCTGTTACGATTACAGTTATAAACCATTAAGACTATTTATCAGTGCATATTACTTTAATTAGGCTACACGGTGTTATTAGCAGATTATAATGCATGTCAAGTAACACTTTGCAACATTCTAGACATTTACATTTTAAACGTGCATTATTACCAATTATTAATATTATTATTATTACCAATCAAGTAGACTATACAGGGGGGGGGGATACATGTGTTTAATATGATTAATTAGTGATTTTCTTGTCTCCAGTTGGGGCAATGGTGTATAATAATTATATTTTTAATTTTTTCCTCATGTAATTAATGTTTTAATAACAATGGATGTTCTTGTCTACAGTTGGGACAATGGTGTCCCCAACCATGAAGCTGATGCTGGTCCTCACAGCGCTGACCATGGTCAGCGCTGTCAGTTCTCTGGCCAGGAGTCCGTACCCAGGCAAGATATTTATGAATAACTTGTATATCAACAATTATGTTTCTGGTTGTTGCATGTTTCTGTTCACAAGCACATCGATTGTCATTACCGGGGCTATAAGCATTCATTGTGGTTATGAGGAAGGTCACATCACATTAAGTATACATGTGCATGTGTCTTCATTCAATCAAGTAAGGTGTAAATGTCCTACTGTATGACTGTTATGTGTTCACCACTATGGAAAAGGTTGACTTACTGTAGCCTTCCAACATGATTCACTGTGATATGTATGATGCTACATGGATGGGGCAAAGCAGAGCCATAGAGTAAGACAGAGTTATGACATTGAGGGGGCAGAAAACAGCCCGGTCACGTGGTTCATGTGACTCGTTTGTCACTGTAAAGCCCATAGACTCCAATGCATTCCGTAAACTTGACGTAACTCTGTCTTATACTCTATGGCTCTGGGACAAAGCCAAATGGTTTTTTTGATAGCAAAACAATGTCTAACCGTGCTCTATGTGTGTGCACATATAGGGAAGTGTACTACCTGTGACTTGGACCTCGCCTTTATACTGGACAGCTCTGACGCCGTCTTTAAATATGGCTTTAAAGATGAGCAGTCGAATTCCAGGGAACTGTTGAGGCGTCTCGGCGAACTCGAGGAGCGTCTGGGCCCAAAGGGCCTCCGGAGAAGGACGGCCGTGATGCAGTACAGCACCATAACGGAAGCAAAGCGGTTCAGTGAGGGGCTGAGCGACGACGACGTCCAGACTACCATCAGAGATTTCAAATACATGCGATTAGGCCAAAACACTGCCGATGGCATCAACAATATGATCAACATCTACCAGAGAGAGTCCCGCAATGTGCAGATCAAAGTAGCCCTGCTGTATACGAATGACAAAAAACTGGACGATTTGAACAACAACGAAGTTTTGAAACGAGCTGTCGAATTGGCCAGGATTCACAGCATCAAAATCATCACCGTGGGCGTCGAGAGTCAAATAGACAGAATCATAGAAGAAATTGTGAGTAGACAACCATTTTTTTTTAAGAAATAAAAATGTCACTTGAGTAAAAGTAGCCTACCAAAAGTATTGGCTTCAAAATGTAGCAAAAGTACTCATTGTGCAGAATGTCTCATTTAAAGTTTACAAATGTATAATAATCTACAAGCTCTGCAATGCATCATGATGCGACACATTGTGAGCTTGTTTTTTCAAAATATGGTTAATGTAGGTTTTGTAATTATAATCCAAATCTAAAAATAACTATAGTAACTGAAGTTTTCAAGTAAATGTAGTGGAGTTAAAGTACACAAGTAAAAGTATTGGAAATTGAAAATACTCACATCAAAACTGTACTAAAGTAAAGTACTTAAGTAAATGTTCAGTTTCTTTTTACCCACGGCCCAATGATATGTGACGCAGCCTAATGGTCATGATTTTAAATATTAGTGTATTAAGTTATTTAGTTTACTTTCTGAATTCTTAACTGCCCTTCTTCATACATGTTTTGTTATTCGTCACTTACCTCTCTCTCTCTCTCTCTCTCATACAGGCCAGCACCATAAACTACAAGGTAAGCAGTACTACTTAATAAAGTGGTATCAGTAGTAGTATGTTTTATGTATATTATTGGTTTGGGAATTGCTCATGTGTATATTGTGTTAGGCATTCATAGTATGCACCCAGTGGTGGGAGGAGTTTAGTAAAAGTAGAAATACCATGACAAGTAGAAATACTGAAATACTGATTACTTGCAGTACTTTCTTTCAATTCTTCTAAATTGATCACATTTTTTCAGAACTAGCCGATCTACAAGTTCACAATGCATCACAATGCGACACCTTGTGAGCTTTTAGATCTGCCATTTTCGGATAGTCCAAAAATAAATCAAGGCTTACTTGGTTAACGTACGTTTTGTAATACTATCTAAATCAAGTTGTTGTCAAATAATTCTAGTACAGTAAACGGTACAATATTTGCCTTTGGAAATGTAGCGGAATAGAATGATTATGTAATAAAAAATGGCCTCTACTAAGTCTAAATGAAAGTAAAAGTACCTCAGGGTTGTACTTAAGGACAGTATTTAGGTAGATGTACTTAGATGTAGTTACCTTCCACCACTGCATGCAGACAACAACAGATGCATGACTGACTGTGTAGAATTCCATCACAACATTGACATGTCATGTCCTTCCTTTTTTAAGTGCCGTTGCCCACTAGTGTGTGGTGCAGGTGGTCCACACGACCATGCAGGTGAGCAGCAGTTTGATTCAAATCCACTAACTAACTAGTAACCACGTAACGTAACCCATTAAGACCCGTAACACATTCACCTGTGTTTAACCACTTTAACCAACATTTTACACTTTATCTATTTTCTTTTTTTGTTGGTTTTTAATAGCAGATCTACAAGCTCATAACGCATTGTGGCGCGTTGTGAGCTTTTTTTTTCGTGAGCTGCTATTTTCAAATAGCCTAGTCGCTTCTTTTGGGCTTGTTCTCATAGACCTGGTTGGTTATTTCTCTCACACAATCTGGCAACACTGTCTGCTATCCCTATTCCGAGCATGTCGTTATACAAGTAGATATGCAAAATAAAAAGTACAAGGTAGGGCTTGTGTGGTTAAGCCTTGATGCAACGTGTTTTGATGCTAGCTAAGAAACAATGAATAAGATTTAAGAATGATATAAAGGTTGAAATCATGTTTCTCGCACTATTTCTCCAGACCGTCGCTGTGACCTGCCAGCGGCGCAGACAGGTTCTTGCGGTGACTGGACTAAAGCCTGGTCCTATGACAAACAGAACAAAAGATGTATTAGGTTCTGGTATGGACAATGCGGCGGAAACGGGAATCGCTTTGAGTCGGAAGAGGAATGCAAAAGGGCATGCGTTTGATCCAGAACATCTTTCGCGCAGACGAAATGAAAGCCTGGGTATCGAGGCTACTCAGACGGTTAAACTAGAAGAAAGTCATTAAGAAGAGGCGCCATAATCTGGAAACTCGGCTTAAAGATGGAAGGACAGCAGAAAGAAAGCACGTGCAACTGTAATGTGATGTGATGTCTCCATCCCCCCCCCCTCCCTCTCTGTCAATACCCTCACCCATTCTATGCTCCCCCCCCCCCCCCCACCCCTCTTTTTCTTTATTTTTTTTTCCTATGATGCAAGAAAGATGTATTTGGCGCTGCACTGTGGCGACATGGACTAGGGCTACGCTTGCATGCGGGCCCTTTGTCTAAGGCAAATTTCTTCCTCGGGAGACTAATAAAGTGAATACAAGAAGACTCACCCCGTTTCTGTTTTCCTCCCAGAATTTTCCCCAGTGAGGGGTGGGAGAGGCTGGACAGCAGACGGCTGGATTTAGAATTTCTCTAACTATAAACTTTCATGACAGCAGACAGCCTAAGTACAAATATAATTTATGAAAAGCTACTACAGTGAAGTCTGTTCACAGAAGTTGTTGTAGGATATGTGGGGATTATCTGACGAGGTACCATTTGAGGGGGCAAAACCTTACATAATACTAAATTGTTTATAGGTAATATAATATAGCCTTTCCACAGGAGTATATTTTTATATTTTTCCAAAAAGAATACAAACAGCCAATAGCATATTACAAAGTTATCCTCCTCACTGGGGAAAATTCCAGGAGGAAAAACGGGCACATCACTTTTTATTTGCACCCTGTTATTATTAAACTATAAGGGCCTAAATTGTCTGAGCTGCTCCAGTGCCTTCTTTTTCGCATCGTACTCCATAGCCTTTGCACAGTGGTGCTCAACCTTTTAGGACGTGACCCCCCTCCCACGTCCTCCCCTTCCTGACAAGCACTTTGAAACATTTTGAATCGGTTCCACAGATAAATATTGTGAAAATGGTTGACCTACAACAAGTAGATCCGCTATTGTCACTATAGTTTGGGTCCCGGGCGAATATCAATTTCTGTTTTTGGTCACAGACTAAAATGTTTGGGAACCACTGCACTTTAAGCTATTGTATGAAATTGTGTTGCAGATTCAACTTTTTCATAGATGTCATATAATGTATAGACTTTGTTTGACAGCGCTATCATCACTTTTCTATCATGTTCTGCTTTTCTATCACTTCCGCACACCCGGTTCAGTTTTAAGTCCCATTTTGGTGTTTTAAGAATGATGTTGTACGTGTTTATGTGTTGTTTTTTTTCGTGAAAATGTGGCCCAAATGTTTGAATATATTCTTTCAGAGCGAACGTTTTTAACTCAAATCTTTCTCTCTGGGGGTGGGGTCCCTGCAACAAGATATTTTCAGATGGGGGTCTGCCGCCAAATACATACAATTCTGGGGGTTCTTGACATGAAATAGTTTGCGAACCACTGACATAGAAACATTCAGAAAACTGTCGGGATTCAGAAGACATTTTGTCCTCAGGTCTAAATGGGTTAAGCAGGTGCGTTGGCGACAAGGCAGTAGACGTGTAGGAGAAGGAGGGAGGCCCGCACATTGCCACTTTTTTATTTAGATGAAAACAATTCAATTGAAATAAAAAAGCTCCTGAACCAGCAAAGTGGCAATACTGTGTGGGCTTGGTACTTAATGGTCTGCTAATGTTTCCCTCTACAACCAGACCTCTTTTGCGAAACATGGCCGAGCAGTACAAGTATAGGCTACAAGCTCACAACACCTCGCAGCGCCAGGAAAAAAAATAAAAGAGGCCAACCAAGAATAGCCCCCTCCCCTCCCCCCCTCTATAGTCAACGACATATATAGGGGTTCCAACAGTTCAAAGCATATAAGAGCATCAAAGACGAATGTGACGGCAAAACATAAAGGAACTCATACAGTGCATGGTGTGTATTCTAGTGGTGTAAAAAGTGCCAGTGCTGTGATCAAAGTTTCCCCGAGCACTAGCTGAATGGCGCGTGGCATATGCATGAGGTGTTAAGGAACTCTTTGATGTTATGTTACTTATAACATGTAGAGAAGAGCGATACGGAATTACAGTATCGAAACCACTTGAACCCCATGGCATGGCATGGCATGGCATGCAGCAGTATCCATTCCGGGGAGAACATTCGCCAGCAATGGCACATCTGATCTTACGAGATCGCAACGCCTCACGCGATTTGGTGTAGCTATAAGGAAACGATCGCAGACCAAGTACAGGGGTGTGTGTGCGACTGTGCGTGCGTGTAATTCTATGTAACATTACACCTCATTGAAAACACTACTGCCAGGCTAGTAACCATGTCATGACAAGAAAATTAAGATGTGACGTCACGTGACCACCTCTCTACACTGGCTCCCTAATACATGCCAGGTCTGATTTTAACATTTTACTTTTTTGTGTTTTCTCTGTTTTCTCCTAAACTAAAAAAAGAAAATTGTGTTGAACATATCATGAAAAATCATATCGTGAACCTCATATCGTATCGTGAGTTGAGTGTATCGTTGCATGCTTAGAAATATTATATATATAATTAAATGGTGTGTTATTCAAAAGACTATAAAACTCAAAATCTGCCCCTCGGATAAAAAAAAACGTATAGCCAAATCTCACTCACCGTGATGGCGGGCCCGGCGAACGCCAGGCTGAGCAGCATCATCAGGGGGATGACCTCGTGGTGGGGGTCCACGTAGGGCAGGCTGAGCGAGCGGTCGTGGCAGGAGAAGCCGGCGCGCACGGGCGCGAACACGTCCGTCCACTCCAGGAAGTACAGCACCACCACGCACGACACCAGGATGGGCAGCTGTTGAAACACAACATCGAGGAGGAGGAGAGCGACATTTGCAGTTGCATTTATTTCAGCCACAGTAAAGGCAGCAGTATATATATACTCGGTATATACCTGACGAAGGCCGCGGTTAGGCCGAACCGTTGTCTTTCTTTGTCCGCTGTGTTATCGATAACTTACTTTGGGAGCTTTTAAAAACGGTGTGCGGATCTCCTCTCTCCTATTTTGGATCCTGCGCCCGTTTAAAAAGTTGGATGTGCGTGCACCTCTTGACCATTTCATGAATGAACATTTGGGCCTTTACTTATTTATTACACACTGGTGTTTTTGGTTTTAAACACGTCACATGTTCCAGGATGCGTGCAGCACCGAGGAGGCTATTTTATGTGACACTGTATTACATTTCAGTTCAAGTACAGTTCAAGCCCCCCCCCCCCCCCGGCACCCTTATCTCAATATATAAAAAGTATTTGGAGATTACAAGACGAGATACTATCTTCCCATGTGTCTCATCAGTCCAGTAGCACTGTGACACACACAATGTGAACACATTAAGAAAACAGATAAAACAGGCAGGCGATGCGGCACAAATGTCACCCATAAAGACACGGTTCGACGGCCGCGCTAATTTGATTTGATAAAAGGCTCGGGGGAAATAATTTGTGTGACCCGAAGGGGGTGGGACGGGGTGGGGACGGACGGACGACACTCAAAATAATTGATTGCACTTATCTGTTGCAGGGCGGTTTGCATTGCAATCACACGGATTAAAGTTCAAATCTATAAAATATAGTAAGAGATCACTTTAACCCATTCTGGACATGCAGGAACCCCCTTCGGTGTTTTAAGCATTACGTTATGCTTTAGCAGATACAAGCTCAGCTATGAGCTTGTAGATCTGCTATTTTTTGAAAATGTGGCACAAATCTTTGAATATATATTATTTCAGAGCGAATGTTTTTAACTCAAATCTTTGCTTCTGGGGAGGTCCCTGGAACAAGATATTTTCAGAAGAGGGTCGGTGGCCAATTACATATATGTTTGAGTGTCCTTGACTTGGGAATGACTGAAACATAGAAGTCGCGGCGGAGAGGGTATTCGGCTCGGTGGCCGAAATTTGTTTTCTTCGACGGGTGGCTGGCATCTCCCTTAGAGATAGGGTGAGAAGTTCAGTCACACGAGAGAGACTCGGAGTAGAACCGCTGCTCCTTCGCCTGGAAAGGAGCCAGCTTAGGTGGTTCGGGCATCTGGTTAGGATGCCTCTCGGCCATCTCCCTAGGGAGGTCCTCGATGCACGTCCCACTGGGAGGCGACCCAGGAAAACACATCGACTCGCTGGCCTTGGAATGTCTCGGAATCCCCCAGGAGGAAGTCACTAATGTTGCTCTGGAGAGGGAAGTCTGGAGCACTCTGGTGGAGCTGTTGCCCCCACGACCCGACTACGGATAAGTGGTTGAAGATGGATGGATATCAGGATTTAGTAGACATTTGTAGAAGCGGTTGAAGATGGATGGATGGATGGCCTCAGTCCAAAATGGGTTAATAACGGATGTGGTATACTGTAGTGGGTTCCATAAAGCCGAGTATAAAGGCACTATATGAATTTTACTCTCCAGTAAATACTAAAAATTCCACATTTTCTAAAGTAAAAGTATTGGTATCAAAAGTGTACTTAAAGTACCAAAAGTATAAATGTACTCAAACAGAATGTTCCGGTTCAAGTTATCAACGCCTTTTGTAAATAGCAGATCTACAAGCTTGCGTCACATGCTCACATGCGATGCATTGTGAGCTTGTAGATTGTAGGCTATTTTCAACTAGCTGAAATAGAGCTGAAGTGGTTAATGTAGCATTATGTTTGCATGGTGTTTGGCCTAACTAGTAACTAAAGTTTTCAAATAAATGTAGTGGAGTTAAAAGTACAATATTTGTCTCTGAGATGTGGTAGAGTAGAAGCAAAATGATACTGATTTTTTTTTACTTTTGGTGTTTTAAACAATATGTTATAATTTAGCTATTGAAAAATAGCAGATCTATAAGCTCATACGAGCTTGTAGGTCTGCTATTTTTGAAAAATCATTAAAATGTGGCGCAAATCATTGAATATATATTTCAGAGCGAACATTTTGAACTAAAATATTTGCTTCTGGGGAGTCCCTGGAAACTACATATTTTGAGATGGGGGTCCGTGGCCCAATAGAGATAATTCTGGGGGTCCTTGACATGAAAAAGGTTGAGCACCACTGACAGAAACATGGGTTTTTCAGAAAAATGTTAGGATTTAGCCTTTTTTTTTATCGACCTCAGTCCAAAATTGTACAGTAGTTGAGTGAATGTACTTAGTTGCTTTACACCAGTGGTGTGCTGTAACCGCAGTGTGACTGAACACGAAGCTCCACACAGCGCCAAACACTAAAGCTTCACAACCAGCAGTTTGCCTCGCCCGGGCCGTACGTCTTCAAATATTCATACGAGGCAAATCGCTGCAGCTGCATGCAGGGTTCCATGCAGCGTTGTTATGAGACACTGAGAAAACGTTGGACACGTTCAACATGGACGGAAATGCAATGACAGAAAGTTTGCCGTCAAAGCATGGATGGGTGGATGGAGTAACAAGAGACAAGTGCCTCCAATATCTCTCTCTCTCTCTCTCTCTCTCTCTCTCTCTCTCTCTCTCGGTGTGCACCAGAGCACTGCGGGCAGTAAAATGCAGAGCTTACATTTAACTCTGGAAGAGAGTGACACATTGGAACCGCACGGATGCATGTCCACTCTAGCTCCCAGAGTTCAATGAACATGCACGCTGCGTGAGTGTGTACGGTAGGTAGGCTCTGGGCTCTCTCTCCTCCCTCGCGGCAGCATCCAGCCATGTGGAAATATAGGTCAGTGGTGTCACTGCTTATAATGCTGCACCACAACGCTATACAGTATGTAAACACTCACATACTGACAGTAGCCTGTACATGCTAGAGCCCTACAGATTTATAGCATACCGATGTCTGACAGTAGCCTGTGCTAGTGCCCGACCGATTTATAGTATATACCGAAGTCTGACAGTAGTCTGTGCTAGTGCCCGACCGATTTAGAGTATACCGAAGTCTGACAGTAGTCTGTGCAAGTGCCCGACCGATTTAGAGTATACCGAAGTCTGACAGTAGTCTGTGCAAGTGCCCGACCGATTTAGAGTATACCGAAGTCTGACAGTACATGCTATCGGTGTGTGAATGGGTGAATGTATACGCACAATCTATGTATGGTTAAAGGTGCGCTGTATAAATGCACCATCTACATTTACCATTTAGCCTACACATGCTAGAGCCGACCGTTTTAGAGTACCGAATTCTGACAGTAGCGCTATACATGATATACATGATATAAATGAAGCTTGTAAATATCTGTCAATAAGATAAGAGAGACCCTACGAGTGTACCATTTGTGAAACAAGCTTCTAAATATCTGACACCCATTACTTGTACTTGTGGTAAAAGTGCTCAAGCTCTATTCTTTCCTGCCTTGATCTCCTTATTGCACAGGTGTCGGGACCTTGGCTCATTAGGTCCACTGGCAGTGCCGACCAGAGCCTTTTATGGTGGTTCTGGACAACCATGTATCCGACCGAGTCAAGGCAGGGCCACTGCACTCCCTGTGGTGGCGTGGAACGTGTGTGGCATTTGAAGTCGGCGGGGTGAAGGGTTCTCAAGTTACGTGCCAACATACGATAAGATAACTGATTAGGCTAGCTTTCTTATAGCAGCTTATGCGATGATGTGTCGGTGTATAATGCATAAACAATTAGGACGTACAGTTCTGAGAGGCACAGATTTGCTGCATGAGCATTTTAGACCAACCCTCCTCGCTCCGCTGGTGGACCAGCAGCCTTCTGGGATTACGAGAGAGTGATCTTTGAATAATGGATGCATGATGAAGCCTGCGGCGTACGTCAAACCAAGTTGAACTTTTTTTTGTATCTGTTTCAGGTCACTGAGGACAAAATGACGTCATTGTGGAGCAAGCGAGCAAAAGACGCAAGTGTATTTTGTTGCCGACGTGTGATTTCATTCAATTCAATGTAGTGCCAAATCACAACAAGTTCATGACCCGACATTGTCCCTGTTTGCTGCCCCACGAAGGGAGGGACTTTCCCATGAAGGGAGGGGCTGGAAGGAGCGTGATTGGATTGTGGCTTGTGATTGGATGAGACCAAGGTCAGTGGGGGGTAGGGAGTGCTCCGCTGTGTTCATTGTATAGGGGGGCGATGATTTACTATTATCTGCCTATCGGGTCACAATCGATCGAGGCTGAGTCGGCTCAAGCATACTTCGCAATCTTCGACGCGGCAACTCGCTCGATGTAGCTCGCTCGGTGGTGTCTCTCGTATAGCTCCAGTTTGCTTAACCCATTCTGACCTGAGATCAGATTCTAAAAATGTCTTCTAACTTTCTGAAAAAGCTATGTTTCTGTCAGTGCTTCTTCGATTTTTCAAAAATAGCAGACCTACAAGCTTGTAGATTGCTATTTTTCAATAGCTAAAGCATAGCATAATGCTAACACCAAAAGGGGTTCCTGCCCAAAATGCGTTAAACTGTGTCGCGGCACAAACTGAGCAAGCAAGAAAAGGTTGAGAACCACTGACTTATATTGTTTTATTTCTGCAATCTGCCTGCGGCGTACCATATGGCTCACTTTGAAGAATGGTCGGGAGGTAAAGACCTCTGTAATCCCTCTCTGGACAAAACCAGATGGAAACGAATAGCATTCTGTCACCCCGAAATGGCAAAATCTCCGAGACAAATCATCTCAAAGCAGTGTTTAAGTGAGTGTAAAACACTCCAATCCCATCACCATGCACCTCTACTTTGCAGATGACATTGCCCTGTAGTCTCGGACACAGCAACGAAAGGAACGGAAGTAGGCTACTACTGGCAGTAGAAACGGAAAGCAGGAAGATCGGCCTCAAGCTCAATGACAAGAAAATAAAAGCAATGACATTTAACTCAGGAAGAAAAATAATAATAATACAAAAAGACAACATTGCCACTATACCAACAGGACAGTGCTCAAGGGAGCCGAGGACTGCAAGCATCTTGGTGCCTTGACTGCGTTGGGGTGCATATGTTTGTTAGACATACTAACAGTCCCTCAGGCATTACTAGTCCAACAACACCGTTGCTCCAGACATGTGTGGCCCGTAACAGGACAACTCACCCCTTTTCCGTTTTCCTCCCGGAATCTTACCCAGTGAGGGGTGGGAGAGGGCTGGATGGCAGATGTAATGGCTATTCTAGAATGCCAAATAGATTGGTAAATATAATTATGCATTATTCTGTATTTCTCTGCCTTCCATTCAGTATATTTGCTCACCAATGTG
Organism: Protomyctophum parallelum; assembly: GCF_964188405.1. Classification (NCBI taxonomy): domain Eukaryota; kingdom Metazoa; phylum Chordata; class Actinopteri; order Myctophiformes; family Myctophidae; genus Protomyctophum; species Protomyctophum parallelum. The sequence goes on along the minus strand of NC_139712.1, from coordinate 22,007,952 downwards.
CTCAGTCTAATTCACCATACAGCTGTTAATCTAACAGCTGACTTGACTCCTCTACGCTGTCAGCAAAGGTATACTTATTTGTGTGTCGCCCTTATGTTTAGTGCAGATCCTTATATGGACATTCAGTATAGCATCTCTGTTAAGACAAGACTATAAGGACTGTCTGAGAATGGGATTGGGGGGGCTTGCGCCTGGAGGGTCTTCTGGAACAGGCAAGGAGGCCTGTTCCTCAATCTCTGTATGTTGTTACTCTGCTGAATCTTCTGAATAAAGTCTCAACACTTCACTTTGTCATTCCTTCATCTTTGGAAGATTATTTAATCTATAACACAGACGGCTGTGGAATTTGAAGGACAACGGACGTGCACTTAAAAATAAAAAACTTTGGCGAAAACAGAAGCCAACGCGAGGATAGATGATTAGGGATAGAGGGTTATGGGTTTAGGGTTTTGGGTCGGGTGTCGGACTCCTGCCTGTCAGACCAAACACATGCACGCGGTCCGGAGGGCACTTGCGTACAAGAGGTGGCCGCTGTCCGTGGCTATACAGTGGGGTCAGCGCTGCTGTACGGGGGCCGAGAAATGGACGCTCACAGCGGGAAAAAAGACCCTGGGCGGTGTCTACAAGTGACAGGCAGACCACATCACAAACGTGGGCACTCCTGCGGGTCACAGACAAGGTCAGAGGGAGAACGATGATGCTGGCAGGGCACTGCGGCAGGCACCTGGACCCGGGAAAGAGGTGCACCACATACGCACTGGATAGACACGTTGCGCCACTATTTAGTGGATTTATTCATGCACTATATGGCACAAACAATCCAACAATCTAACTGTAGACTATACATAAACCAAAAGGAATCACACCCCTGTGAAGTGAGGGACACTCTTATCATCATACATATACAGTACATCATAATCTCATTCCGGCCAATCACAATTTGCGTCCTCACCTTCGTCGTCAATGTTTGTGTTTACAAAATGTCTGTTTAGACAAACACTCAAAGCATTGTCATTGTCAATGGCATTCAATGTTTGTACTAAGACTAAGACTAAATCTGAATTTGCTGTCAAACAAACAAACACTAAGACGATTTTGATATTTATTGATATTTAGTCGAATAAACAATGTCAGATAGCTAAAACAGGACTAAAACTAAACTGTGTGTTGTTATTCAAAAGGCTGAGACTAAATCACAGTTTTACTGTAAAAATGAACACTGCATGGGTGACGTCATTCTGGTCACGGCCCGGTGTTCTATATATATATTATATAACGGACCAGCGGAGGTGACGTCACTCTGGGCACGGCCCGGTTTTCTATATAAGTATATAACAGACCAGCGGAGGTGACGTCACTCTGGGCACGGCCCGGTGTTCTATATATGTATATAACGGACCAGCGGAGGTGACGTCACTCTGGGCACGGCCCGGTGTTCTATATATGTATATATCGGACCAGCGGAGGTGACGTCACCCTGGGCACGGCCCGGTGTTCTATATATGTATATAACGGACCAGCGGAGCTGACGTCACTCTGGGCACGGCCCGGTGTTATATACTAGAATTTCGTGGCCGCTCATCCCAGAGTTACTGCTGAAGTTAGCTCTGAAGTAAAAAAAAGTGTGGGCAGCCCTGGTATAGATGAGATTATATAATATATATATATTCATTGCGTGGGTAAATCCCTGTAGGCTACCCACATATTGGTAGCCTATTACCTATATTAGCCCAATATTGGCGTTACGCATTTCACTTGAAGAATGTTGTGTGCGCACGTGCGCGGAGAAAGACAGTTATTTAATGAAACTCAAGATTATAACGTCCTGTCTCGCTGCCTCCGTGTATAGGCTGCATGGCTATTCCTGTGTGTGTGTGTGTGTGTGTGTGTGTGTGTGTGTGTGTGTGTGTGTGTGTGTGTGTGTGTGTGTGTGTGTGTGTGTGTGTGTGTGTGCGTGTGCGTGTGCGTGTGAGTGTGCGTGTGCGTGTGTGCGCAATGAAAAGTACTCGGCAGGCAAAATGGCGAATTCGAACGGTGTAATTGTAATAGTTTGGCACAAACCAAGTACTGTGGAAGACCAATGTTAATCTAACTAAGAGATTCGCTGAGTAAGCGATATTTTATATACAGAGATTTAGAAGGAATAAGCAAAATCGTGAGGCGAGAATTCGTCTCCTTCCTTGTTTCTTTCTCCTGCGGACAGGACTGTCAGGGAGACTCGGAGATCAGATCAGCACAGGGGAGTGGCTTAAAAGACGGGGTAGTAGTTGCCAGGTTTGCGAATTGTAAGCGAGTCGTAGTGTGTGTTGAATGGCATTTGAATGGCATTTGTGGGCTTGTGAATGAATTTTCTCACATGTAATTTGTGCTCACTTGCATAGACCTGGCAAATCTAGCGTGGTGAAAGGGCAACAGTGTTCCGGGGGTGTGGGTGCTTGGGGCGATAATGTTTGTAGTAAACAAATGCATTGCCGCCGTGAGTGTGGACGGGAGGCATCTTTGGTGGCACTGCAATGAACATTTTTTGGCGGGTGGTGTTGAGTGTGGTCGATGGGCGCGATAGGAGGAGATAGCGTTGCAACACTGCGAAGGGTAACTGTGTGACGTCACTGCCCGTGTGAGTGTGTGTGAGTGTAGTGTGTAGTGTGTAAGATGGTGTTGTGGGTGTTGCAATAGCGACGTAGGTGTTGTGGCTTTGGGTTTCTTGCCATGTGTTGGGTACAAGTTCTCACTTGTTAATATAGATAACGGACCAGCGGAGGTGACGTCACTCTGGGCACGGCCCGGTGTTTTATATATATATATAACGGACCAGCGGAGGGACGGAACACACCATGGAGGACACGAGAGCACAGCTGGAGGTGGGATTACAGACCCTCCAGGAGAGGCTCGAGCGGATGCAAGAGGGGCTGCAGGCGCAGGAACGCCAGAGGCTGCAGGGGAGGCCGGCGGCGGCGCCGGCGCAGATCGAGGAGAGGCTGGAGAGGCTGGTGCGCGAACACGAGAGGATGGCGCGGGAGCACGAGAGGCTGGCGCGGGAATACGAGAGGCTGGCGCGAGAGGTGGAGACACTGGAGCGGGAGAGGCTGGAGCGGGCGCTGCGGGTAGAGGGCCGGGGGCCGGGGCTGGCACTCATGGGCTCCGCCGCCTTGATCGAGGCCGTCGACGCCATCGGGCTCATGGAGATCCTCCGGGACATCGAGGAGGAGGAGGCGCACTCCTCCGACCCGGACGTTTACCCGGCGGCCGTGGCGTTTCCACCACCGCCGGCCAATCTGATAGAACTTCTGCCACACGCCACCGTCCATGACGACACGCTGCAGGAAGACTCCTGTCCCATCTGCTGCGGCGAGTTCGCCCGAGGCGACGTGTGCGCTCGCATGCCCTGCGGCCACGCGTTCCACCGGCCGTGCATCGAGCGCTGGCTGCAGAGGTCTGGCACCTGCCCGGTGTGCCGTCAGGTCTTGACTCCGCCCAGCCCCCCGCCAGAAATGGATGAATGAATGACGGATCAATTCCCACACGGCACCCGTTTCGACTGATATTAATCGACAAGACCGCAGTGATCACTTAGGATCAGTAAGATTGTTTTCAACGAGTATGGGCATGCTCTGCCGACTGAAAAAAAATAACCTGACAGGATTAAGGTTGGCGAACATGCGTTAATATTAGGACCCCGCTGCGACATGCTTCCGGTTATGTTTAGGGGAGGGTATGAGGAGGTTATATTTAGGGGAGGGTATGAGGAGGCTTGTCATTTTCAGTAGGCTCAGTGGACCTGACTAGACCGTTAAGATCGGTTAACGTGTCATCAACGCCAATCCCAGCCAGTAGGCTCCAGTCGAGCCAATCAGCTGGATAAGATCGGCATAATAATTAGCCTACTGGGAATTATCGGTTGATTTCCGGTCGATACGGATAGGCCTATTAGTGTCTTTTCTGTTGTCTGTTATTGAGGGGAGAGCTTCTCAGCCGAACGACGCATTGTGATCTGCCATTTTCCGGGAAAGCTTTCCCCGCACGATACGCATGCTGGGGTTTACGTTGGTTAAACTTGGCAAGCGTATATCGCCAAAGAGAGCGATGTGCTGTATAGGGACAGCCATTTAGAAAAGGTAACCAGAATTCGTTAACGGTTTTAATTAACCATTAAGATGAATTATTCTTTATTTTTGAGGGGCGGCTAGCCACTCCTATGCCCAGCTTTGTGTGTTTGTGTACCACATAGTGATGATTTGATTGGCTGAGCAACGGAATGTTGTATGATAAGAGCGCCCACTTCACATGAGTGTGATCTTTCTTTTATAAGGCAGCAATAAGGCATCACTAGTGTCTTTGCACCAAAATAACAATAAAATAATAATAGTAGTAGTAACTAGAAATGCACTCTGACGAGCTGCCAACTTGCGCTTCGCACACAAGTTGGCCATGAATGAAATGAAAAAATGCACCGACATACGCAGCCGAACACTGAGGTGGGAGCAGACTGAAGGGACCGGATGTGGTGTAGTGTAGGCTTGTAGCGCGCGCACACACACACACACACACACACACACACACACACACACACACACACACACACACACACACACACACACACACACAGTGATGCTTTAAAAGCCTCCGGTCTCCTGGGACAACACAACGACTGGCACTGGGACAAAGATGTTCCATTGACCTACATTACATTATAAATCCAATTTTTCCATGTTCTATTGTACTGCCCTTTTTATCATGATTTAAGAAAAACACTCTTTGATGAAAATACATGTAGGTCAGTGCCTGGACAGCATTTTACTTTTGATAACCATACATTCACAATTTCAAACTTTATCCATAAAGCCTGGAAGAGAAGAAAACATACAACTTATGCATAGTGGCACAATGATGGATCATACCAAGTCCTATGCTGAGATTTGTGTATGTACATTTGTGTGTGTACGTACATATGCACATGTGTATATATATTTATGTAGCCTATGTGTGTGTATACATCTATACCTTGTCGAAGTTAGACGCAAATCGGTCTTCATGATCTGTCCATTATCTCCTTGTGTTCTTCTCTCTCTCTCTCTCTCTCTCTCTCTCTCTCTCTCTCTCTCTCTCTCTCTCTCTCTCTCTCTCTCTCTCTCTCTCTCTCTCTCCCTCTCTCTCTCTCGCCCTCCACTTTAGTCTCTATCTCGACAAAATGGAATACTTGAATGTACAGTAATCTTGATTATGTTATGTATACATTGTATGATATTTACTTTTGCTTAATATTTTGGTGTCAGCGTGTTGGCACAGGATTGTACTGTATATTGTACTGTAAATTGTGTCTGAATAATCCCGTAAGGGATGGGCTGCAAAAGGCAGTCAGACACGTAAATAAAATAATTCATTCACTCAATTCAAATTGGGTCAAATGTCCGCCAAATATGACGTAAATTGTACGATGAGCGCCCCTCACTTCACACGGGTGTGATTTTTACATCTAAGATGCATTAAGATCTGAGGCAGATTCTATACAAACGACTTCTAAATCTTCTTCTCATACTTTCAAGAATTAGAAAAATGCTCAAAAATAGCAGATGTACTTGCAAGCATAATTATGCTACTTTTGAGGAGCGCTAGCCCCGTCATGTGGCAGCCAAGTCTGTGGGATTTGTTTATGCTTGTTTAGGGAACTTATGACGTAAATCGTTTGCCAGCACTGTAGAGAGCACTTTAGAGCCAGACAAATATGGACTTTAATGTTTGTTTAGGGCACTGCATGAGTGACAATGTAAGACGTCATGTGGCCGATATAAATACAGTGGGGACCCCTCACTTCACACAAGTGTGGTTTTTGAATAGCCAATGCTAAAATTGAAAATGACGCAAATGCTGGATTGTGTAACTACATTTACCGTAGTTACACAATCACAATTTTTTTTTTATATAATCTTTCAATTTTTTCGCAATAGACATTCTTTTTTGGACAACTTCAGGAAGCACGACTCGTGGAGTATCTTCCCCCGGCAGTACTCACTGCAAAATGCACCGGAAATATAATGGAAATGGTATTTGTTCATGTATACTTTACCGTAAGGGATTGTGCCATGAATATTCTGCAAACTATAAGGACACAATGATGCATAATACGGCAGAACAAGGACTTTTCCAATGCACTCAAGGGGCCAATGATTCTCAAATAGCTTCACACTGAGACTGAACCTTTGCATGACCCATAAAAAACTGGCAGAATAAGCCCACAGTAAAAATCAATTGAGGTATAATATCGTTGCCATCGGGCAGTAACCTCGTATCTCCACTTTTTATGTTATGCCTCCTTACGTACATCAATGTCCGACTTCATCATACAGTGTCGCACAAATGTAGTGAAAATAGCAATCCCACAATGTGTCCCAATGCGACACGCTGTGAGTTTGTAGATCTGACCAACACCACTTTTAAATAACTGGGGAAACGCTTTCTTCGTCCTTTGTTCCAGGTTTACTGCAGGTGCGGTGGTCTCAAAAACATAAAAGGAAAACTGGCTTGCTCAGAAGCACTGACGAAGGTCCAGTACCAAAAACATTTGCTAATTTTAACTCACTATGAGCACAAGAGCACTTTATCATATACAAATAATATACATTCTATTTTCTTAAGTGTCAGTCTAAGGAGTTTTCCATAATTGTTCATACAGCCAGTCTTTTTCTGCCAGTTTTCGAAAAAACATTTTAAAAAAAGGAATGGTTTTGGTCATACAAGCTGGCTTCCACCGGAAAAAATGTTTCATCTGTGACACGGACAGGACATCTGAACATCTGCGCAACTTAAAAAAGATGACAGAAGTAGAGCTGTAGGCAGCACTATTTCCACTTCAATACTCATAGGCTCGCAGTCTAAGCACAATATGTTTTCCCAGCGGACAAACAACAATAACAACGCCGCGTGATTTAGTGAACTAGTTTTTAAATGTTGGTGAGTCTGCGGAAAAACAGCTGAAAATAAGTGACGTGGCCACACGCACGCACGCACGCGCACACACACACACACACACACACACACACACACACACACACACACACACACACACACACACACACGTACGCGCAGCTGTCTGACTCTAGAAAACATTTTAAGATGGATGAGACACCAGGAAGATTCCCTGTTGGATCCCCAACTCCAACTTTGTTACTGTGGAATTGTACTTGAGTACTCAATTGTACTTAGCCTAATCCCTAAGACAAATTAGGATGCATACGGAATTGTTAGATATACTGTCCGACAGGCATTAGTTCGGCAACACCGTTTCTCCCGACATGCGCTGCCAGTTACAACTAACCCGGCCGTGCTGCGGGTTAAAACTAACCCGTGGCTCCCGACATGCACGGCAGGTTAAAACTAACCCGTGGCAAGTTAAAACTAACCTGTGGCTCCCGACATGCACGGCAGGTTAAAACTAACCCACCGCAGGTTAAAACTAACCCATGGCAGGTTAAAACTAACCCATGGCAGGTCAAAACTAACCCACGGCAGGTTAAAACTAACCCATGGCAGGTTAAAACTAACCCATGGCAGGTTAAAACTAACCCGTGGCAGGTTAAAACTAACCTATGGCTCCCGACATGCACAGCAGGTTAAAACTAACCCGTGGCAGGTTAAAACTAACCTATGGCTCCCGACATGCACAGCAGGTTAAAACTAACCAATGGCAGGTTAAAACTAACCCATGGCAGGTTAAAACTAACCCACGGCAGGTTAAAACTCACCCACGGCAGGTTAAAACTCACCCACGGCAGGTTAAAACTCACCCACGACAGGTTAAAAATCACCCATGGCAGGTTAAAACTCACCCATGGCAGGTTAAAACTCACCCATGGCAGGTTAAAACTAACCCATGGCAGGTTAAAACTCACCCATGGCAGGTTAAAACTAACTTGTGGCTCCCGACATGCACGACAGGTTAAAACTAACCTATGATGACAGGTTAAAACTAACCCGTGGCAGGTTAAAACTCACCTATGATGACAGGTTAAAACTAACCCGTGGCAGGTTAAAACTAACTTGTGGCTCCCGACATGCACGACAGGTTAAAACTCACCCATGGCAGGTTAAAACTAACTCATGGCAGGTTTAAACTAACCCATGGCAGGACTTCACATAACTTACATGGAGCTCTTTCAATACGTGGCCTAAATTAAACTGTTTTCAGTATTATGTTATACTTTAGCTATTGGAAAATAGCAGATCTACAAGCTTGTAGCACAGCACCGAGTGCCGCGCTACGAGCTTGTGGGTCTGCTATTTTTGAAAAATCGTGAAAAAGTGGTGCAAATTTGGAATATATATCCTTTCAGAGTGAACATTTTTAACTAAGATCTTTGCTTCTGGGGGGTCCCTGCTGGAACAACATATAATTCTAGAGGTCCTTGACATGAAATAGTTTGAGAACCACTGACATAGAAAAACAGAGGTTTATCAGAAAACTGTCATGATTTCGAAGACATTTGTAGAATCGTCCTCGGGTCTAAATACAATTAAGTTGAACTTGATTTACGTTCGGACACTGACGTTATGTGATGGCCTACAACACAATTTCACCGTAACACCGTCATGCTGGAGTGAGCGAGTGTGGCTGAGATGTTGGGTATTGGAATCCAGCTTAGCTGCCCCTGAGGAGCAGGTCGGCGTTCTCTGTCGTCAATGTGACGTCATTGCACATTGTAAAGCGCTTTGGATAAAGCCAATCTGTATAAATGCACCATTTACCAAATACACACTGACGATTTCACAGTGCAGATTATATATAGGGTCCCATTGCAGAAAAAATGTAGAATATGTAAATAAAAAATGTCTTGAAGCATATCAAAGTGTGTGTGTGGGGGGGGGGGGGGTCCTTGAAATGAAAAAGGTCGAGAATCACTGCTGTTGTTGCACCTCGACCATACCAAAGAGCTGATTAGTGTGTGTGTGTGTGTGTGTGTGTGTGTGTGTGTGTGTGTGTGTGTGTGTGTGTGTGTGTGTGTGTGTGTGTGTGTGTGTGTGTGTGTGTGTGTGTGTGTGTGTGTGTGTGTGTGTGTGTGTGTGTGTGTGTGTGTGTGTGTGTGTGCGCGTGCGGCGTGCATGCGTGCCTGCCTGCGCGAGCGTGTGCGCACACTGTAATAATCCAGCATTGAATTGAATCATGGTTCAGCGCTGACCTAGTTTACAAGCCCCATACTGTTTCTAGAAATGCACTGCTGAGAGAACACACACACACACGCACACACACACACACACATCCCTCCATTCTTCCACCGTGTGCCATAATAACGCATGATATGGAATCTGTCAGATTGATGCAATGTTATACACTTACACTGACTTTCTGTAGCCTATATAAGCCTATAAACTGTTATTATCATTATTCACAGCTCTCAAAGTGGGGTCCTTGAGCGGACTCTAGGGGGTCCACAGTGAAATGTGTTAACATGGCATGATATAATTTTTAGATAGCATTATGATGTAGACATATAGCATTCTGTATACTTGTAGTTTCATTGTACAAATATTCTACTGTTCTTTGTTTACTTATCGTCCTAGTTGCCTATGCCTTTGATGTTGTGGGGGTTCCAGGTGTTCTTACTTACTGTAAATCGCAATGGATTAAGAGTGACTACTAATTAAATGCCTAAATTGTAAATTGCAGAAAAGACCATGATTGACATTGCAAGTGCCCCCCCCCAAAAAAAAAAAATCAATAAAACACTAACACATAACGTTCATGTTAAAACCTAATAATCCATTTTCATGATTTCATGATGATTCATGTTTATTGTCTCCACCAGGCCGAAGGCATGGGGGGAGAGTATGTTTTGCACTCCGTCCGTCCGTGTGTCCGTCCGTCCGTGTGTCCGTCCGTCCGTGAGCAGCTAATCTCGGCCACCGTTAACCCGGTCGATGCCAAATTTTCCACACACACTCCCTGGATGCCAACGATGAACCTCTGCCCCAAACTTTCCACAACGGCCTGTTATAGCGCCACCAGGAGGCCGCTTTGTGCAAAACAAGTTTTTGCACAGTACACCTACAGATTTTGTCCAAACATCACGCAAATTGGTACACAGTCTCTCTAGAGCCATTCAACCAAACCGGTCTTTCACATTTCTCAGACTCCATCCTGATTGGTTAACATTGGCTTCCAAAGTTCACAGGAGTGCTCAGTTTCAAACAAAATGCTGCAAATCATGAACACATCGCGTGATTTCCGTGAAATTGTGCACCCACATTCCCACTAGGCCCAGGACGAAATGCCACATGAACAATTTCAACTCAGCCTCAAGGTGGCGCTATAACTGGCCGAAAAGTGTTTTTACCTCTAACTGCACGGATCTGTGGATAACTTTCTATGCCAACTCCCTAGAGGCCAAGGAAAAACCTTTGCCTGGAATTTTTCACATCTGCTCTTTATAGCGCCACCAGGAGGCCGACATATGTAAAACACATTTTCTATTATTACTCCTTCAGATTTTATCCAAATTTCACGCAAATCGGTACACATGATCTCCATAGTCATGTGATCAAGACAGGTTTGTTTGATTTCTCATATTCCATCCTGATTGGCCACAATTGGCTCCTACAGTTTTCAGGAGTAGCCCGCTTTGTACAAATCGCCACAACTCCTCAACGCAGCGTCCGATTGCGATGAAACTGTGCACGCATATTCCCACTAGGCTGAGGAAGAATCCTGGTGGAGACCTGTGCCCAGAAGGGCACTTTTTCTAGTTTTCTTTGTGATACCGAACTTTACCACTTAAATCCTTTATTATTGTTGAAACACACCTGAGTAACTATACTTAGTCTGCGCTTATTTCCTTCCATACCAAATCTCTTCGCCAGAAATAGCCGATCTGCAAGCTCACAATGCGTCGCGAACGATGCATTGCAACAAATTTGCGAGTTTGTAGATGTGTTTTTTCTGGCAAATGTTCCCCCCACAATGGGGGGCATTGCATTGGGGTTGGAGACAGTGGTTAAAGTATACAATGTTAGTTGGTTTCATTGATCCAAGCCAGAACACAGATGCATGCGGCCCATCCATCTGACCACTTAACACCAGACGGACAGCTTCGAGATTTTAAAGTGGGCTGTGATTAGGGCTGTCATGATTACAAATTTAAGCTGACAAAGTATAGGCTACTATAGACGAATGAAAGTCAAAATGTTATTCTGACCCCTCCAAGAAAACGCCTAGTTGTCCTGACCCCTTATCCATCATGTATACATTATGGATAATTACTTAGTGTGGACTTAAACTATTATTCGTCTATAGCCGTAGCCGTAGCCGTAGCCTGAAAACCCACCTTTTCAGACTCCATCATGGCCCATAGCACTTACCCTAACCCCTTAGATAGCATTTCTGTTGGCTTAGATAGCATTTGACACAGACTTATAGCATGTTATGTAGACAGCACTATAATTGTATTGTATATAGTCATAGCACGCCATAGTACATATGTATAGCATAGTAGTAAATATGTACAGTTTATATGTATAGTGTATGTATAGTTTCATTATATAGATATTCCACTGTTACTTTCTTAGTTTACGCATGTTTCATGATAAATGCTTTTATGTGATGTATTCCCATGCTTTTGTTCTTGCTTAAATGTTCTTGCTTAATGTCTGCTAAATGCCTAAATTGTAAATTGTAGTACTTGTCACACAACTAATTGCGAGAATCACGTCACGACATGTTGTAAGCTTGTAGATCTGCTATTTCCGCAATGTTTTTGAAAGATTATTGAAAATACCATTTTCAACATGGAAACGATTGACGATTATGCAAAAAGATAATTGCGATTATCTCAAATAATTAGAGATTAGGTGATTATGTAATCATTGTGACTAGGCCTATAGCCGTGATCCACAAAAGCGTGGGAACGGCTGCTCTTCAGATGGCATACTCATGTGAGTGCGATGCATTACATCAGAGAATCGCCCCCCCCCAACGCTTATCAGGGAATTTTTTTTAATTTTAGTTACTTCGCTGCGCCCTCTACCGATATTGCCCAGAGAACTGCCCCATAGAGAATATTTTTCCTCCGGTGAAAGAAAATCCCTTTCTGGCCAAAAAGTACAGTTTATACGTGTGGTGGGGGGCTCAGAGTGCGTCCACTAAGGAAAGTAGGCTTTCTAATTACAGAACTCGCCTTTGTTTTGGTGAGTATCAAAAACGTTCTTTTTATTTACGCTAAAGAGGAGAGGCTGGTCTGCATTCATGCGAGAGGCGGAAGTTGAGAGTAACATAGCTCTAAATGAAACGCATTAGAGCTATGGACCAGAGCTAGCAAGTCACCAACCTGCACATCGGGAGCAATTAGGGGTTCAGAGTGTTGCTGAAGGACAACTTGGACACTAACTCTGGGGGAGCCCGGCGTCACACTGGGAACCTCACGGTTCCCATCTGGTCGTTCTACCGCGGTCACTCTACCCCTGAGCCACTGCCACCCATGTCACTGTGACTGTTTGATATGCATTACATACAGGTAGGTTTACATGTCTGTCTGACTAATTAAGTCATCAATCAATCAATCAATCAAGCCCAAGCGACTCCCATTTCACACAAGCTTTACCACAATCTACACTGTAAAATTGTGTAGAAATGGAACCAAATAAACCCTTACAGCCAGGTCCATTTGGTTCCATTTGTACACTCTCAGAGTTACAGAACTGCAATGGCTTTTCAGATGAGGAGCAATTGCAGTTAATTTTCAATGAGAGGCTATTTGGGAGCGGGTTGTCATATCTGTGGTTACCAGGTACACGGAATCAAGTGTCACGTAACATCTGAAAAGGCCCTTAATGGTCCATCTTGTTCCTAACTATAAATAATTTAGATGGAGACCACCTGGAACCCCCTCAAGGATCCCTGGGGGGGTTGGGGGGGGTCCCACGGGCACCCACGTTGAGAGGCGGCGCTAATAGGAATAGAAAATGCTTCATTTCCAATGCAAACCCATGATGCATGATGACAATTTGATTCTGTTCCCCACAGGCTGGAGGAGTGAACTGGAGCGTGGATAACCACCCTGGCAGTGCAATGTGCAACAGTCAAGCCCCCGTTTATATATTTTGCCCCGCGACGGTGTCGTGCGCAGAAAATATAGGCGATCCACATGTATGCTCACTTATACCCCCCATCTGTATCTGTCCTGTGTTTCACACTGCAGCGCTGCTACTCCAATTTCTCTTGCGGTATCAATAAAGATCGATTGATCGGGTCTGTCTGTCTGTCTGTCTGTCTGTCTACTGTATCCATCTATTAACTAAGCATTTGCAGCAGCAACGGTCTTGTTTTGAGGCTAGCCAAAACCAATATGTCACCACTGTCACCAACGTGTCAGCACTGTCTCCAACATGTCACCTCTGTCTTTATCATGTCCCCACTGTCTCCAACATGTCAACCCTGTCTTTATCATGTTAGCACTGTCTCCAACATGTCACCTCTGTCTGTAACATGTTAGCACTGTCTCCAACATGTAAGTCCTGTCTCCAACATGTCACCTCTGTCTGTAACATGTTAGCACTGTCTCCAACATGTCACCTCTGTCTGTAACATGTTAGCACTATCTCCAACATGTAAGTCCTGTCTCCAACATGTCACCTCTGTCTTTATCACGTCCCCACTGTCTCCAACATGTCACCTCTGTCTGTAACATGTTAGCACTGTCTCCAACATGTCACCACTGTCTTTGTCACGTCCCCACTGTCTCCAACATGTCACCTCTGTCTGTAACATGTTAGCACTGTCTCCAACATGTCACCACTGTCTTTGTCACGTCCCCACTGTCTCCAACATGTCACCTCTGTCTGTAACATGTTAGCACTGTCTCCAACATGTCACCTCTGTCTTTATCACGTCCCCACTGTCTCCAACATGTTAGCACTGTCTTTATCATGTCACCTCTGTCTCCATTATCTCACCACTGTTCACCCCACAGTGAACCATAAGCAAAATCGCCTAAGCTATTTATTTGGCTACCGTCAATTCCATAAGTCATCCGAAGCGTTGATTTTGTAACCGCGAGGTAGCAACGATTTAGATTTTAGTAAGTAAGGAGCCGCTAACATCCCGGTTTTTATCACCTCAATCTGAGAAAGGATTCCGGCCAAAGATCGCGGTCATTACAGGAGTCTATGGCGTGTCCATCTTGGTCAGGGCAATAGGACTTGTTTACCGCTGGCGCTATAGCATTAAAAAACAACTCTGGTTTGGCGGCGGGGTGCATGGTGAAAAAACTCTGGAAACTTGAGTTTGGCAGCCAATGAGCCAGAGAATCAATGTTATACATTTATCAACACATTAACCACATGCATGTTTTATTGTCACACGATGTTGTGCAGTGTTTTGAAAATATACCGGTATATGCTCACAATGGGTCAATGCGACCCAACATTTTCACTATTTTCAAAAGTTGCCTATAATGACATGCCGGGATTATGGATTGCTTACTTAATTTTTAACACATCGGTTATCAGCATTTATTTTTATCATCACTTTAACCGATTAGTTCGATTCACCCTTATAGCCACAACTGTCCCCATCTGACCACCTCATCATGCCATGGCCTCTAAAATCTATATACACAGGCAGCCTAAAAACTACCAATCTTGTCTCCACAATATTTATATAGACTGCAGCTGCATTATTATTATTATTATTATTATTATTATTATATTAGTAGTAGGCTAGTAGTAGTAGTTGTATGTATTAGTAGCCTATAGGCTATAGTATATAGCCTATAATACTATAAGTGTACATAGTTCTGATTCACCTGTAGAGATCAAATCCATTGTCAACTGTAGCTGTTCGATTTGTGATACTGTGTGTAAGATCGATGCCAGAATCAGAAATCTCGTCCACTATACGGTGGACCTTTGTGTTGTTTGTCCGTGTCTGGTGGTGGTGACCAATGCAATCCATGTTGTGAACCGATTCAGACAGACAGACAGACAGGACAGTATATATAGCCTGCAGGCTGCCAGTACAAATTGCAATGACAATGTAGGTTAGACATGACAATGACATGCTGTGATTGGCCTTGTATATGTATTAACCTGTAAATGAGTGTGACCATGCAAACGGCGGAGAGGAGAGACACAGATAGAGAGAGAGAGAGGAGAGATCAGAGAGAGGGGATGAGAGAGCATCAACGCACCTCAACGAAATAGAAGCAGGGCAGGAGGCTCACGCTGTCTTTGGTCAACATCACCGCCTTGTCCCTGGGAGAAGAAGCCATGGTCGGGTTGGATCAGAATGATTATCCTCGATCCTTCCTGGCTCTGTCTTGTGAGAAGCAGCCCTGCTCTGCTGCTCTGCTGCTCTGTGGGATGGATTGGATGGATGGATGGATGCAGAATGCACGATCCTCCGTGCCAAGATCATAAGCGCACGGCTGCCGCAGCTCCTTCTCGCTCCAATGGCTCCATGTGGATAAATTAAACCAACAAAAAAAAAATCAGTGAAGTGTGTGGGTTAATTATCGGAGACGACAGTGCACAGCGTGCACCAGGCGATATATTCGACGTGACACTCTCGATAATCCCGGCGCCAGTCGGTTTTATAGTGCCTGTGCATGTGTTGACTGTGACTGTCTCTGTGTGTGTGTGTGTGTGTGTGTGTGGGGGGGGGGGGGGGGGGGGATGGGGGGGAGGCGAGAGAGAGAGAGAGAGAGAGAGAGAGAGAGAGAGAGAGAGAGAGAGAGAGAGAGAGAGAGAGATAACCGGTCGGGGAGCGTAGTGGCTGCTACATGATGGAGCCGGAGCGCCACGGCCACGGGCACGGAGCACCTGACGTGCGCAAGCGCACTGCTAGGAAGGATGATCTGTGAATTGGCTCCAGTGGTTCTCATGAAGTTAGCCTAAACATTTTTATTTCAGCAGGACCCTGACCCTGTCCTATAGGCCTACTAACTCTGAGTAGGCTACACAACATTGTATACATGCACACTTATATGTAAATCCCTGGAACATGTGACGCGTTTAACCTAAACACCATGTGTGTAATAATAAAATGCCAAGTGTTTATTAATGGTCATAAAATACAGTAGAACACAAGTTCACTCAACCACCTCACGAGAACACCTGGGGCTGTATTTTGTGTGTCTTAAGTACCAGGTCTTATTCCCTAACTTGAGTAAACTAAAGACCTGGAGGCGTGGTCAATGCTCTTTGGCCACTCAGAATAGCCAAATGGCATTGATCACGCCTCCAGGTCTTTAGGTTACTCAAGTTAGGGAATAATACCTGGTACTTAAGACTCGCAAAATACAGCCCAATGATTGTGTTCAAATTCTAAACACCTATATGACTGACTTTGATTGTAAAAACTAAACACGTTTATGTGTTTAAAAAGTGTTACAGGGATTAAACATGTTCTTCTGTTTATAATCTAAACACTGTGACACGTTTAAAAAGTGTTACAAATATGTGTTTAAAACTGTTTATAACCTAAACGCTTGGGTTTAGTGTGTACATTAGTCTATAGCCTAATAAACCTAATAGCCTATATATTTTTTTTGCAAGTAAAATTGATTGTTCAACTGAGTTGTTAATGGGGTGGCAGCTATAGCTATATAGGCAGTAGGATAAAGGATAATTATTATTATTATTCAAGTATTTTTATTGAAGTTTGTCTTTGAACAAAAGACAGGACAGACAACAGATACAAGACAGATACAGGACAAACCAACAACAACAACAACAACAACAACAACAACAACACCAGTACTCAACATTCATGTAAAAAATATAAAAGTCTGAAATACAATGTAAAACAAAACCCTCCAAATTGTACATTTATGACATCAGCAATAACTGAAATAAAATATATAGAAAAAAGAAAAAGAAAAAAAACAAGTGGGTAGGATAAAGGATAATTATACCAAACTCAGAACATTAAACCCAAATGCACACACTATACACCCGGGTACGCATGAAATATAATAAATAACATAATAATATAGTAAAAGTAGCCTACAACAATTTCCATGGCAAATTGAGGTATTTAAAGGAGAACTTTTTTTTCAACCAAGGTTCATGTTTTAGGTTGATAGAGAAAGTAAAAGATGAGTGTTAATTTTGTTTAATTCGCTGCTTTCTTTCATTTTAGGGATTTTAGCTGTTTTTGACAGGGGGGCGGGGCGAGCATGGGGCATCTTCTAGCGATTTATTTTTTTATTATTTAATATAGTCCTACTAGACCCCAATAAATTACATCTGGCCACAAAAGATCACGAAGATCTACTGAATGTGTCAAACTGACATATTGAGCCTATCTGACACGTGTGGCTTCCAGTACCTTCACATTCAGTAGATCCTGTGATCTTCTGTGGACCGATGTAATTTCCTGGGGTCTAGTAGGACTATAGAAAATAATAAATTTAAAAAATCGCCAGAATATGGTGTAAAAAAATACATGCTCGAATGCCCCCACCCCCCTGTCAAAAACAGGTTCTCATGAAGTTAGCCTAAACATTTTTATTTCAGCAGGACCCTGACCCTGTCCTATAGGCCTACTAACTCTGAGTAGGCTACACAACATTGTATACATGCACACTTATATGTAAATCCCTGGAACATGTGACGCGTTTAACCTAAACACCATGTGTGTAATAATAAAATGCCAAGTGTTTATTAATGGTCATAAAATACAGTAGAACACAAGTTCACTCAAACACCTCACGAGAACACCTGGGGCTGTATTTTGTGTGTCTTAAGTACCAGGTCTTATTCCCTAACTTGAGTAAACTAAAGACCTGGAGGCGTGGTCAATGCTCTTTGGCCACTCAGAATAGCCAAATGGCATTGATCACGCCTCCAGGTCTTTAGGTTACTCAAGTTAGGGAATAATACCTGGTACTTAAGACTCGCAAAATACAGCCCAATGATTGTGTTCAAATTCTAAACACCTATATGACTGACTTTGATTGTAAAAACTAAACACGTTTATGTGTTTAAAAAGTGTTACAGGGATTAAACATGTTCTTCTGTTTATAATCTAAACACTGTGACACGTTTAAAAAGTGTTACAAATATGTGTTTAAAACTGTTTATAACCTAAACGCTTGGGTTTAGTGTGTACATTAGTCTATAGCCTAATAAACCTAATAGCCTATATATTTTTTTTGCAAGTAAAATTGATTGTTCAACTGAGTTGTTAATGGGGTGGCAGCTATAGCTATATAGGCAGTAGGATAAAGGATAATTATTATTATTATTCAAGTATTTTTATTGAAGTTTGTCTTTGAACAAAAGACAGGACAGACAACAGATACAAGACAGATACAGGACAAACCAACAACAACAACAACAACAACAACAACAACAACACCAGTACTCAACATTCATGTAAAAAATATAAAAGTCTGAAATACAATGTAAAACAAAACCCTCCAAATTGTACATTTATGACATCAGCAATAACTGAAATAAAATATATAGAAAAAAGAAAAAGAAAAAAAACAAGTGGGTAGGATAAAGGATAATTATACCAAACTCAGAACATTAAACCCAAATGCACACACTATACACCCGGGTACGCATGAAATATAATAAATAACATAATAATATAGTAAAAGTAGCCTACAACAATTTCCATGGCAAATTGAGGTATTTAAAGGAGAACTTTTTTTTCAACCAAGGTTCATGTTTTAGGTTGATAGAGAAAGTAAAAGATGAGTGTTAATTTTGTTTAATTCGCTGCTTTCTTTCATTTTAGGGATTTTAGCTGTTTTTGACAGGGGGGCGGGGCGAGCATGGGGCATCTTCTAGCGATTTATTTTTTTATTATTTAATATAGTCCTACTAGACCCCAATAAATTACATCTGGCCACAAAAGATCACGAAGATCTACTGAATGTGTCAAACTGACATATTGAGCCTATCTGACACGTGTGGCTTCCAGTACCTTCACATTCAGTAGATCCTGTGATCTTCTGTGGACCGATGTAATTTCCTGGGGTCTAGTAGGACTATAGAAAATAATAAATTTAAAAAATCGCCAGAATATGGTGTAAAAAAATACATGCTCGAATGCCCCCACCCCCCTGTCAAAAACAGCTAAAATCCCTAAAACGAAAGGAAGCAGCTAATGAAAAAAAGATCACACCTGTGTGAACCGAGTGGTGCAACTCCCCTCTCCCCCCTCCTCTCTCTCTCTCTCTCTCTCTCTCTCTCTCTCTCTCTCTCTGCTCGTCAGATTAGCTTTGTTATGGATATCAATGAACCTAGACAGTCAGTAGTTGGATTTGCGTCCAGCAGGTGGCAGCCATGTCACATACTTCTCTCTTTCCAATTTCACGCATGTGCACACCACTCGTGCTCATGACGGATACCCACGGACATTCCTGATTGTAGGAGTGGTTGCACCACTCAAAAATGAACACTCATCTTTTACTTTCTCTCATAACAACCTAAACCATGACTCTTGGTTGAAAAAAACTAAAGTTGTCTTTTAAAGGGACATTTCACCGCTGCATAATAGTATTTGAATATAGTAGATAACAGTAGCACAATTTGAAATGTACACCATAACAATAATGAAGTCTGTGTGTTTGACTAGGGTTTGACTGGATTGCTGAATTCCCACAATGCCCATAATGCTTTAGTGCACTTCCCCCTCCTTGTGGAGAGGGGAGAGGCTGTGTGGAGTCCAGGAAGGAAGTGAGACCATTTTCATGACAGGTTTTTGGTCATGGACATGGCTTCAGGCTTAAGTGCACATGCTGGTAGGCCAGTAAGGAGGGATCGAGTTACAATAGTCGAGTTTTGACAAGACTGTTGTCCAGCTCCTAATCCAGACAACAGTCTTGTCAAAACTCGACTATTGTAACTCCCTCCTTACTGGCCTACCAGCATGTGCACTTAAGCCTCTCCAGCTGATCCAAAATGCCGCAGCTCGCTTGGTCTTCAACCAGCCAAAATTCTCACATGTCTCCCCCCTGCTCCGCTCCCTCCACTGGCTCCCGGTCGCTGCCCGCACAGAATACAAAACTCTGATGCTGGCAGTCAAAGCAACCAAAGGTATGGCTCCCCCATATCTTGCAAGTATGATTGAACCCTACAAACCCTCCCGCGCACTCAGATCAGCCAACGCAGGGAAGCTGGAAGAACCCTCACTAAAAACGCCGGGACAACGCTCCACACGTCCCAAACTCTTCTCCCTTCTGGCTCCAAAACTGTGGAATGCACTTCCCATTGCAGTCAGAACTGCAGCATCACTCCCAATCTTCCGCCGTAGTCTGAAAACCCACCTTTTCTGACTCCATCATGGCCCATAGCACTTACCCTACCCCCTTAGATAGCATTTCTGTAGACTTAGATAGCATCTGATACAGACTTAGCATGTTATGTAGACAGCACTATAATTGCATTGTAGTCATAGCACGCCATAGTACATATGTATAGCATAGTAGTATATATATTATATAGTTTATATGTATAGTCTCATAATATAGATATTCCACTGTTACCTTCTTAGCTTATACGCATGTTTTATGATAAATGCTTTTTTGTGATGTATTCCCATGCTTTTTGTTCTTGCTTAATGTAAGTCGCTCTGGATTAAGAGTGTCTGCTAAATGCCTAAATTGTAAATTGTAATTGTAAATTGTAAATTAAAAAAAAAAAAAAAACATATTACACACACAAAAAACAAGTGAAACGGAGGCACACTCCATTTGTTTTGCATTTTTAATAGGGCCTATTTCTAAAACAATACCCACATTTTGCACATATTTTGCCCACCCATGATTGTACATAATAAGGAGGGAGACCCGCACACTGCCACTTGCTGCATGCTTCAAGAGCTTTTTATTTAATGTCAATAATGCAACGTTCCTCAGGCATGCATGCCCGAGGGAGGTCGAAGGACCCAAACGTTGCATTATTGACATTGAATAAAAAGCTCTTGAACCAGCAAGTGGCAGTGTGCGGGTCTCCCTCCTTCTCGTGCGTGGGCAAAATCTGTGCAAAATGTGGGTATTATTTTAGAAATAGGCCCTATATTAAAAATGCTCTGCATGGGAACTTCTTCTTTGGTTCACCTGTTCCTGGGAATGGTCCAGTGAAGGCACAGTCCAGCTCATCGCCATTGCTGGCTTGTGGTGGACATCTGTAATATATTGTTTGCCACGGACATATACGTACACACCATGAGTGGACAATAACACGTCCACCAGAAACGCATAAACAGGGGGGCACGGTGGCGCCTGCATCGATAGCGCTGTCGCCTCACAGCTAGAAGGTCTTGGGTATTCGATTCCCGCTTAGGTCAGTCCGTTGCTCTCCCCAGGTTGGCAGAGTGAGTGCTAGCCTACTTTAGCACCCTGGATTACATCAGACAATTGAGTTAAATGTGTTACAAAAATCGTCGGATAAGAATTAAGGGGAACAAAAGTGCGCTACACAAACATTAAAAGTCCATAGACTTGCCTGGCCCTTGCAGGTCTGCAACTCTAATAATGTAGGCCTATATCCTTACGGGCCCATTTGGTTCCATATTGACACTGAGTTATGGGGGCCGTCTCCGTCTGCTGTCGTAGGACCAAACTGGGGATCCTTCAAATAAATACGTTTGAGAACCACTGCGCTCTGACATATTTGTCGTACTGTATAGGCGGCATATCGGCTAGTCCGCCTGTGATCTTAACTCGGATCCAGTTCACAGGACCGTGCATCCGTGTGTCTGTCTGTGGAAAACTGATCTGTATTTTAAGGACACATCTGAAACATCTGATTTTGTAGGCTACTTTTACTCAAGTCAAACTTTGAATACATGACCTTATTTTTTAATTTGTATGCTATTTTATATTGTGGTTTCCACCTTTACTTGAGTAACAAAACGTAGTGGGGTTAGGCTATATTGGATTCCAGCACTGTGTCATGACTCTCTCAGGCAGGCTGGTAAAGGGACACCGTCTGCTGCATACTAAGTGAAGTGTGTGAATAAGACACCTGTTGTTACTAGAGCAGTGAGGATGGAATGAGAGTGCATACATCCCATAGCCCGGAGGGACGGCTGCGCTGTCATTGGGGCATAGCTGTTTGTCAGGCAACGGTTCCGAAATGTTTGGCTTTTTTTTTTTACAACACAATTTTGAGGGGCACTAGCCCCTCCTATGCCGAGCTTTGTGTGTACCCCATAGTGATGAATTTGATTGGCTGAGCACCCCATTGCGATAATTTGATTGGCTGGGCAATGTAAATGGTAAATGGTGCATTTATATAGCGCCTTTACAGAGATTGTGCATTACATTCACCCATACATTACATTTGAGGTATAAAGAATACAAAACAAAAAACAAACAAACAAAAAAGCCTGCTTTACTGCAGACTACCTTTTAGGAGACACCATTGTCCACATTTACAAATTTAAATAATACAATTACAGAGCAACTAGATTATCAATATCTTATTATTGATTAAATAGACAGACTATGATTTTAGTAAACATTTATTAAAGAAGATCAACATGATTATATTTCTTAACGGCATTGCATCACTGTGTATTTCCATTATTTTATTCTCTGTGAAGATATATAATAATAATAATAAAATAATAAAACTTTATTTGTATAGCACCTTTCATGATATGAAATGCAGCTCAAAGTGCTTTACAGAACAATGGAGAATAAAAGAAAAGCAAGGCAACAGCATTAAAAAACAAGCAGTAATGCAATACAGTGAGGACATGAATAACACAAAAATAAAAGATCAATTAAAAGCAATGTTGTAGAAGTGGGTCTTGAGCTGAGCTGTCTACAGAGGCTGCCTGACGAAGGTACAGTGGGAGCTTGTTCCATGCCGACGGCCCGTAGAAGCAAAAAGCTGCTTCCCCGTATTTTTTAGTTGCCATTTTTTTAGGCAAAGCGAGCAGGCCAGCAGTGGAAGACATATTTAAGCAGGCAGTCATGTAGGTAGGAAGGTGCGAGACCATTGAGAGCTTTATAGACAAGTAAAATAATTTTAAAATCAATCCTAAAAACAACCGGAAGCCAGTGCAGTGATTATTGCCTACCTACTTTGTTGAAAAGTATTATTATTATTATTATTATTATTATTATTATTAAACTACAATCTCAGGGCAAAAATCCTAATACAAATACTTTTACGCAAGTAAAAATGACTTTTTACAGGACTTTTCCCTGCTGTAGCCCTACTGTAACAGAGGATCTTATTAAATCTTAGCCTAATATTGTGGTATTTCAAATAGAGTAGCTTTTCTTCCACCATTGTTGTTTAATTCAACCATTATCAAATTCAGTCTCCCCAATATAAACAAGTACATAACGGGTTGTCTGTGACAACCAAAGCAGCCAATCACAACTCGGGCCGTCCATCTTGGGCTATGGGATCTTTACAAAAAGAAGAAAGAAGAAGAAAGAAAACTCTGCTGACAGCTGAGAGGAGGCTTGACGCTTTAACCCGTGTCGCGCATGCGCCGCGCCGTGGCCAGAGGTAGACCCCTCTAGGCAGTTTACAGTGCGGTCTGTTTAAAAAACAAAAGATAACTAGATCTAATAATAGACCACCCTCCCTCCCTCGCATCCTGATTCTACCTGGAGTGGACCGTCCAACCTGCGTAGAGGAGTGCACGCCGGGTCCCATATACAGTAGATGGACTCCCACTGACGAGAGACACTGCTGGCTGCACAGTGCACACACACAGGTGCATGAGAGAGAGAGAGAGAGCTGCATGTTCCACAAGGTAGGATATATCTGTCCTGTTTGTTACTGTGCGACTGTCTGTTTTAGTCTACAGTGTGTTTAACAGCAATGCACCACAACACAGCCCAGCCACTGGTGTAGCCTAACTGCTGCAGTGATACATTTGCAGTGGTGGAAAAATTGTACTCAAAAGGAATTCAAAACTTACTTGAGTAAAATCTTGAGATGTAGTGAAGTACGTAGAAGTAAAAGTAGGCTACTGGAAAATAAAATATAAAGTACTGTCTGTAGGCCTACTTATGTAAATTATAGTTACTTTCTAGCTCTGGTCCATAGCCCAAGGCATTAGAGCTATGGACCAGAGCTAGTTACTTTCTAGCCCTAGAACGGCTCTTGTTGTTACATACAGTATGTACAGTATTTCACATACAGAGCCATAGAACACAGCCATAGATTTGTGGTAGACCGTTACCATATGCGGCATGAATGTGATAAATGCTCCGTTTGTACTCACCCATTAAATTATTCCAAAGACGTGGAGTGAAAAATGGTCCTCTAGTTTTATATCCATGTGAAAGTTCTGGCACAAAACGCGTATTTAGTGAATTATCTCCACTTTTTCAAGAGATGCACACGGACGCCTTTCTCTCCGGCGAGGGGACGATTTTAGATATTTCCTGTTGTTTACCAAAGACGTCATCACAAATTGACCAAGGAAACACAAAAGTTTGGGTCACACAATTGGCAGGTGCTTTGCGATAGGTGCTGGGTAATTAATCACACCACCTGCCAATTGTGTGACCCAAACTTTTGTGTTTCCTTGGTCAATTTGTGATGACGTCTTTGGTAAACAACAGGAAATATCTAAAATCGTCCCCTCGCCGGAGAGAAAGGCGCCCGTCCCATCTCTCCCTCGCTAAATGTTACACAGACGTACATACCTTCGGAAATGTCAGTGTGGCGGCTTTTGAGAGATTGTGATATGTTTCAAAAGAAGCATATAGGAGCTATAGGAGACAACGGAAACGTCTGAGAATTTTCCTTTGGCGCAGAAGCTGTTAAGTATTTTTAATCTGTGTTTGACCGTTTTGGCAGCTCTGAAATTCTCTCTTCCTTCCTTCCTTGACTTCCTTATTGACATCCCATTGTACCGCCTCCCACACCGACAGTGGCTAGCTGCGACAGAGCAGATCAGAGGCAGGAACGTAGGGACGCGCAGCTAGCCACTGTCGGTGCGGGAGGCGGTACAATGGGATGTCAATAAGGAAGTCAAGGAAGGAAGGAAGAGAGAATTTCAGAGCTGCCAAAACGGTCAAACACAGATTAAAAATACTTAACGTCACCTTCATCTGACGTTTCCGTTGTCTCCTATAGCTCCTATAGCTGTTTTGAAACATATCACAATCTCTCAAAAGCCGCAGCACTGACGTTAACGAAGGTATGTACGTCTGTGTATCATTTAGCGAGGGAGAGATGGGACGGGACCCTACGTGTAAAGTCATCCAAATGTCAGAAACTTTACGTAGGGTTCCGAGCGGGGCTATAGTTACTTTCCGCCATTGGTGGTCAGTAATATTGATTACAGGCATAACTTTCAGAGGTGGACTATCTTATGTTGAAAATATGTTCTGGTACTGCTACTGTACACTGTAGTACTTTTTGCTAGGCACTCACTGGTGTTTGTTCAGTAAAACAGGATCGAGTCTCCCTGTCTCTCCAGCCCTTTAGTAAAGAAAATGCATTTTCAGGTGGGAATGGTTTCATCCAATAAGTATAATTATAAGTGGATTTGGAAGTTATGACACCATAAGTGAGCAGACACAAAGAGGGTATGCGCATGCTTAAAGTGAATGGCACATTGAGTGGCAAATCGAGTGGCAAAGCAACATGCAAAGTGAGTTTAACATTGTTAAACATTGTTTAATGCAATCAGATATGACTTTTCTGTTTGGATGTATGGGCTGTCAAGGCCAGAAAGTAGTTTTTTGACACTCAGTAGGCAAACTGATGAATTGGTAGCCTGCTCTCTCCTGATTGGCTGAAATTGGCAGCTGCCAAAGGTTACTGAAGAAACATTCTATAGCAATGATTTATCAGAAAATAGTGCTTTAAAATTAACAAAAACATTTTGTAGTTTTGTATTCCTGTCTGTCATTGCAATAACAGCGATCTCTCCAGCTTCAATAAACCGGAAAATTCATTCTCAGGTCAGGATAACAATTTCAACCAATCAGGGGAAAGGACTCGTACATACACGGTTGGAGAAACAGAAAATAGCAAAGCGACATTGGAAGTGATGAAACAAACTAACACATTTAGTGCACACAAAATTGGAACTGGATCATAGTTTAACCCACTGGTTTCTAAACACTGGGCCAAACACTGACCCATTTGTGGGTCACGGACACATTTGTATGGGTCCCTTTCTTTATTGTTTCATGGGGTGTGTTCGGACATACCGCACCGGAGCGCACTAGCCTATTGTTTGCATTGTACAGTGCGCTCAGTGCGCTATTTCTGAACGTGCAACCTAGGTTTTGTTTTTAATACTATTTGAAAACATTTTCAAAAAGCATTCCCCCAAAAGAGCAAAACTTTTCATGAATTTGAAAACAAAATTCATTGATTTTCTTCCCAGTAATTTCATGAAGAAAAATCAAATAAATTCCATGAATTAGAAAACTAATGTTTAATAAGTAGTGAAAAATAGCCAATCTACAAGCTCACAAGTACAACACATTTTCTACAGAGGGTATGAAGTGAGTTTAACGTCGTTTAATGCAATCAGATAGGACTTTTCTGTTGGATGTATGGGCTGTCAAGGCCAGAAAGTAGTTTTTTGCCACTCAATAGGCGTTCCTGCATAACTTCCAGGCATCATGATGATGTCACGCATATACCCTCTATCATAGATATTAAAAAAAATAGATGCCTCATTGGCCGCTGCAGTTTGTTGGAGCGATGTGTGTCGAAGGAGGGCGGAACAATTTCCGCTGGGGGGCGGAAGTACGCCGGAAGTGTGGAAGGCACGCTACGTCACGCTGCCACTCAAATCACAGCGCGTCTTTTCCGGGACTTATCAGACCCGAACATGCGCTCTGTGACGCACGCTTATGCCTCCGCTATGCTTCGCAAGGAATCTCTGGGCAATTATTTGCCCCGTCTCGAGAACATACGCCCCAGAGGCGTCTGTCTACCTTTATATGTCTATGCCCTCTATAATCTGAAGACTCATTTCTTCAGGCTCCACCTTAGCCGGTAGCACTTGCCATAGCACTTGCCTTGACGAACATCCAGTCTTATGCAAAGTCAGATGCCAGCAGCCAGGTTCATCTGTTTGGCCTGGCATCCTCTAGTTTGTATATTTTCAATTTACATCTTCTTTATTTTTGAGGTGCGCTAGCCGCTCCTATATACAGGTTATTTTTTTTTGTTCAATGTTTGTTTTAAAAACGCCATTGACAATGAAGGGGACATTTACGTCATATTGTCCATCATTACGTCATATTGTCTCTTTATTGTTAATGGCATTTAATGTTTGTGTTGGCACCGTTTGTTTTACATCACCATTACATCACCTAATCAACATGAGTTAGACTATTAGCGCCCCTCACTTCACACAGGTGTGATTTTTTTATATTATGTTTGTGTAGACTGATGATAGGTTATTGGTTTACTTGTGACCCCATTAGATCTCTACACTGTCTATGCATTTGATGTATTACCTTGTGTTTACCCTGCTTACTGTAAATTGCTCTGGATGGAGGAGAATATGCTCTTAATTGTAATTTGTAGATTGTTCCGGTTTTTCATTATTCCATTCTGATGGCTACGATTGGCTTTTCCACAGTTTGCGGAAGTGGCCTGTCGCCCAGGTTGCTGTATGAACGTTGCAATGTCCATTCCAAGGTTTCCATTTCACCCATGCATTTATTTAACAGGGGAACAGGCACTGATATTGCAGTCACAAACTGTGTGTCGTTTCTAACAAACAGACTGCAAGCAAACACAATACATGTTGGCTTCTTCTTCTTTCGTGTGTCATCGTCAGATGTCCACATGTTGGCAAAATGACAAGCTAAATAGAGAGAGAACAAATATCAAGGACATGAATTGGGCTATACACAATTAGGTCACAACGCTCAAATATCAGAGTGGAGTTAGCCTGACTTTTCATTTTGTTTCACTCCATTATTCAGTCTGAAAGCTCTCTCAGTGCACTGAGTGCATCCGTTTTCTGAAAAGGGGGCATGGCCAAAGTGAGGCTCTTTCGATCATCCCCATTCGGCTGGTTAGAGTTTCAACCCTGAAAACCTCACCTCCCGACAGTGTCACCACCAGACCCCTGAATCGCTCCGCATATGTAAATGCTACGAATGTGACGGACAGAAGAGCCCAGGTCATTAAGCAGATGGGTATACTATTGGAGATGGAGTGGAATGCTGAGGGATTGTGGTTTTTGTAGTTCAGTTTGGCTCATGTTGTTCATGGTGGAGCTTGTAGTTTGTGTCAGGCGTTGGGTTGCCATGCATGCACTACTGTAGGACCGGTCAGGGGTCGAGCTGAATTAAGTGTCAATGATATGCAGTCAATTGTCCAGTTGTCTATTTTCGGTTGGCTATCTTCACTCGATTAATGAAACATAATACTTTACTGTAAAGAAGAGTCTGAATTTATTTATTCAAAAGCAAAGTTTAAAGCGAAAGTTCTACAATAAAGTTACAGTGCTGGCCAATTAACGAGCCAACAGCCCAAATATAAGGCAGCGGCAAACAGAACAGCTCCTTTTGATTTAACAGAACCGAGAGCTGTAGCAGACCTGCAGACCTGTTTTCTGGGGAGTCTGTTCCAGATATAGGTGCATGGTAAGGGAAAAAACAAAACAAAACACTGAATGCTGATTCACCACGTTCCGTTTTCACTCTGGGGACTGAGTACAGACGTGTCCCAGATGACCTAATTAGTGAACACAGGCCAGACTAGGCCAGACAGGGTAGTTTATAACACAAACACACACGCATGCAACAAGTCCCAATGCTACCAGCAAAGCTTCTCAGTGGTGGAAAGTAATTAAATACATTTACTTATTTAAGTATTGTACTTAACTACACTTTTGAGGTGTTTGTACTTTACTTGAGTAATTCCAATTAACAATACTTTAATTCTACTCCACTATATTCTCGACTCGGAGAGTATGTTTTGCACTCCGTCCGTCCGTCTGTGAACAGCTAATCTCTGGCACCGTTGGCTTGTTATTATTCTTTTTTTTTACACAATAGGTAGTTAAACAACTAGTCGACTAGTAAACTAGGCAACTGGTCAACTAGTAAACATCACTAGAAGTGAATGCCCTATGTCCACAGTGTAACATGCGATCCACCCATGCAACAGTGAAACAACTTTCTCTTCTCTTCCTGCCTATGCTAATGTGTGCATGCATAGTAATGCAATCTGTGCTCACTGCGCAAAAATGATCTCCCCTCATGTGCCCTTAGCTGCTGCATCTTAACAGCTGCAGTCCCCACCAAAAACATAAAAAAACAACAACCAGACACTATACATTTACATTACATTACCCTGAGCGGAAACGACAATGTATCAGAGGTACGATACAGCTACGATAATTGCTATTTGAGTTTTTTTTTTTTTTTTTTTTTTTTGCGGCTTACACCTTTTTATTGTTTTTTTGAAGGGACAGACAGTAGGCTGACAGGAAACGGGAGAGAGATGGGGGAAGACATGCAGTAAAGGCCGTGTCGGGCTCGGGAGTTGAACCCGCGGCACACTGCGACTGGATTACCAGTCGGGTGCCCAGACGGTTACGCCACCGCCTGGGCATTTGAGTTTTTTAAAGGTTTTATGACATTCATTTTAATTTATTTTTATTTTTCTTTTTTCTTTTAGGTTTTATGACCTCAATTACACCCAAAAAACCTGAACTTTGAACACTCAGTGGATTTTCTGTGGTCTGAAGTTTTCTTTGGGGTTTGGAAGCCTTTTGAGCTACAATGAAAACAGGCAACACAGTGAAAACAAAACTGCTGGAAAATCCCATTGACATATATGGGAATCTGCCGGCAAATCAGAGCACCTGTTTGAGCCAGAAAACCCCAGATCACAGAAAATCTACTGAATGTTAAAAGTTCATGTTTTTTGGGTGAAATTGAGATTAGAAAACCTAAAAAAAATAAGAACAATTCCAAAACCTTTTTTTTAATGTCACAATCCCTTTAATACTTTTTCAGACTTTTTTTTCCTTCTTCTACATTTGGAAACTTGAAACGGGACTTTTGGTACTTTGAGTATATTTTGATGCCAGCCCAATACTGTCATACTTTTACTCAAGGAGGCCTACATTTTGAATTCCTGACTTGTAGCGGAGTATTTCTATATTGCAGCATTGCTACTTTTTACTTAAGTCAAAATCACACTTTGTGTTAAGTGACGGGCGCTCTTATCGACACACATCACATCATCATACATCTGTGGTACACACAAACACGCAAAGCTATAGCTAATCAAATCCCCACAAATGTTTTTTTTTATTGATTGATTGATTATTTATTTTATTAGACAATATCAAATGCAAAACAGTACATGGTACAGTCAAAGCACATTTATCCAAAAGGATAGCACCGAAAAAAGACCTTGCGGTCTTGTTTCCATTCGGGTCCCAATGCATTCGTTCACAATACAATGATGACAGTAATCGAGATACCTCAAAAAACATGACAATTATTTACAGGTGTAAGTACCAAAAAATCTAAATACCAAATAAATCACTCGAAGGGGGGGTATAGGGAGGTTGGGCATTCTCTCCTTTTGACCCGCTGACATTGATAGGTGATTTTTCAGACCGGTTTTAAAGGAAGCCAGTGATTGCACACAAAGCTGGGCATACGAGGCAAACACTAGTAATGTATTCCAGTGTTTGCCGGTTTTTGAGGGCGCTAGCCCCTCCTATATACAGGTTTAATGTTTGTTTTAAAAACGCCATTGACAATGAAGGGAACATTTACGTCACATTGTCCCTCATTACGTCATATTGTCTCTTAATTGTTAATGGCATTTAATGTTTGTGTTGGCACCGTTTGTTTTACATCACAGGTCCATTACCATCACCTAATCAACATGAGTTAGACTTTAAGCTATTCGCGCCCCTCACTTCACACAGGTGTGATTTTTATTTTTAATTAGTATATGTACAGCATCGTGTGGGGACTGCGGCTGTAAACTAGCATCAAGTTTCTAAATCCAGCCCATCTACGTTGAATCCACACTGAGAAACTGAATGGTGGAGTGGAGGAGAAATGCAACGAGTGTCAGGATGTCGGCCAATAAGCTTGCTGCTCCATAAGGTGAACAACACAGGTCATGCTGAGGATGCATGCTGTGTTGCTCTCCCTCTCTCTCCCCACCCTCTCTCTCTGTCTCTCTCTCCCCCTCCCCTCTCTCTCTCTCTCTCTGTCTCTCTCTCTCCCCACCCTCTCTCTCTGTCTCTCTCTCTGTCTCTCTCTCTCCCACCCTCTCTCTCAGTCTCTCCTCTCCCCCACTCCACTCTCCCTCCCCCCTTTTTCTCTCTCTGTCTCTCTTCTCCCCCCTCCCCTCTCTCTCTCTCTCTGTCTCTCTCTCATCCCACCCTCTCTCTCTGTCTCTCTCTCTGTCTCTCTCTCTCCCCACCCTTTCTCTCTCTGTCTCTCTCCTCCCCCTCCCTCTCCCACCCTCTCTCCTCTCGTCGTCTCTCTCTCTCTCTCCTCTCTCTCTCTCTCTCTCTCTCTCTCTCTGTCTCTCTCTCTCTCTCTCTCTCTCTCTCTCTCTCTCTCTCTCTCTCTCTCTCTCTCTCTCTCTCTGTGCAATTCATATTTGCTCAGCATGGAAGTAATGAACTTTAAAAGTCAAATGTTGTTTCACCAGAAGATAATTGGTTCTATTTGCAATCCCCCCCCCCCCCCCCCTTTCGGTGGTGGAAGAAGACACTATACTCACATACGTTAATGAGCACCAGTATGTACCAGTAGAGGCGCTGTTGTGCAAGAAACAGAGAGAGAGGGACAGTGCTGTTTGCCTGCTAATGACGAGAGAGAGAGAGAGAGAGAGAGAGAGAGGAGAGAGAGAGAGAGAGAGAGAGAGAGAGAGAGAGAGAGAGAGAGAGAGAGAAGGGGGGGGGAGGGGAGTTGCACCACTCGGTTCACCACGGGTGTGATTTTACTTTAGGCCTGACGTAAAAATAAAAATAAAGTTCGCTCTGAAAGAATATATATTCAAAGATTGTGCCGCATTTTTACGATTTTTCAAAAATAGCAGACCTACAAGCTCGTAGCGCACCACTCGGTGGCGCGCTATGAGCTTGTAGATCTGCTATTTTTCAATAGCTAAAGTACAACATAATTCTTAGTTAAAACACCAAAAGGGGTTCCCGCCCAAAATGGGTTAAGTAAAAGTATCAATACTGCAATATGGAAATACTATATGTTACAAGTTCGGAATTCAAAATGTACTTGAGTAAATGTACAAAAGTATTGGCATCATAATATACTGAAAGTACCAAACATAAAAGTACTCATGTACAATGTTCTGTTTCAAGTTTTCACATGTATAGAAAAAAAAAAATCAGAAAATGGCAGATCTACAAGCTCACAATCGGTCGCATCCCAACACATTGTATAGATCGGCTATTTTCAAATGACCGCATAGAAGTGGTTAATGTATGTTTTGTAATGACAATTAAAATCTACAAAGTAACTGGTAACTACAGTTTTCAAATTAAATGTAGTGGAGTGGAAGTAAAAGTATTTGGAATTGGAAATACTCCAGTGGGAGTTCCAGGGGGTACCTAGCTCAATTAGAGATAGTTAGGAACTAGGGGTGCCCCTTTTTTCGCTTCCGATCCGATCCCGATACCTCAATTTCTGTGTTAGTCAATACCGAGCTAGCTATATATCTCGTGTTGTGTTTAGTAGACTCCTCACTCATATGTGCACTTGCAGTTTGGGGCAACTCCAAAGCAATGTCTCCACTGTCCCAACATTTTATTTACCTGCCATAGTGTCAACCCCTCACCCCTGTGTCGGATCTGTGGTTAGACTGGCATATTCACCGATACCGATATGACCCGATATGACAAATAAGGGCCCATCCGATACTTTTCCCGAAACCGATACAGTATCGGGACATCTCTATTAGGAACCAAATTGACTCTTATGGGTCTGTAACTCTGAGAGTGTACACTCTCAGAGTTAAATTAACAGTGGTTTTACAATATAAATTGGGGTACCAGAGATAGAAATGCCATTAAATCGGGGGTCCGTAGCATAATGTGTGTGAAACTGGGGGTCCATGAAATTAATATGTTTCGGAATCACTGCTAGAGCCATAAAAATCCTCCCTTATCGGGGTCACTGGCATCTGTTTTCAAAAGGGGGGTCCGTGGCCTAATAAATGTTGATTTGGGGGTCCTTGACACGAAAAGTTTGGGAACCACTCTTTTACACATCTCAGTGTAAAGAGGGCACAGCACGTGGAATGTATTCCTCCGTGTCGATTACCTTAACGTCTTTGAGGGATGTGCCGATCATCAAACACACTTTATATTTTGCGTGATTTGTGGAGCAAATTACCTCACTGTCGTCAGTGCAGTGGCTTCCGGTTGAGTTATCTGGGTAATAATAACAAACCCTGCGTTAAATAAATGATGGCAGAGATAAAGATGCATTGGTGAATTTTGAAGATGGCAAAACATGTAGACCTGCGAAAAGTATTTGCAACCATAAACTACTCATGTTTATGTTGGGCTGTCGGCGCTACCACATTGTTTTACTCTAATAAAAAAATAAAAAATAAAAGGGACATACTGTAGTATAATCAAACTCCATAACCATTATTAGAACCCTCTTGGCATAGTCTATAAGTCTATATTTTTAATATTCTCTCTCTCTCTTTCTCTCACCCCCATAGCCCCATTCCATTCAATTCAATGCAATTCTCTCTCTCTCTCTCTCTCTCTCTCTCTCTCCTCTCTCTCTCTCTCTTTGTCTTTCTCTCCTGTCCTTTTCTCGAATGCATGATCTGTTTGTTTTTTTATCAAAGTAAGTTTACAACAGATGAAGAGGCGCTGTGTGGGTGTGTGAATATGGTGAACTGCAAACAGCTGCTCTTTTGGATGGGTTTAGTTTCAGGACAACATAAGGGTTCATAGTTATATTTTCAAACAGTTGCTCTTTGGATGGGTTTAGTTTCAGGACAACATAAGGGTTCATAGTTAATGATGGGTTTAGCTTCAGGACAACATAAGGGTTCATAGTTAATTTCCTTGAAGAATATGTAAGGCGGTGAACCATTTTGGAAAGGAACTCATTTGGTGTTTTTACGGCCTGACGTCGAAAAAAAGGTCTTCTGAAATAATATATATTCAAAGATCTGTGCCGCATGTATCAAAAACGGTGATATTTTCACAACTCCATAGTATAATACCTCAATGTTACTTAAGATTAATTATCTTAAATCCTTTATTTTAGATTGTTTTGTACTGTAATTGAAACATTAAAGAGACTTTAGTTGTTACTGTACAATACTTTAACCCATTCTGGGTGGGAACCCCTTTTGGTGTTTTAACTAAGCATTATGTTATACTATTGAAAAATAGCACGAGCTTGTAGGTCTGCTATTTTTGAAAAATCGTGAAAATGCTGCACAAAAAAAAAAAAAAAAATCGACGTCGGGCCTAAATGGGTTAAAACAGTTGGCATGTTGCACACATGCCTAAAATTGCTCTTATTTGCACCGCCCTCGTTGAGAACTCCAACTCCAGCTTGTCTCAGTTCAGGCTGCATGAACAGCGCTCGGAGAGCTCAGTGTCTAGATGGCTCGGACTGTTCCAAGGTGGTAAATCAGATCTGCTTATTGTGCGGTCTCTCAGCACCACCCAGTGGTGGCTAAAGGAGATTACAGTCCATTGTCAAAGATGGTTCGTTTGCAGCTACAGCCTTTAATTTGTTCATCTGTTGTACGACTGTATTAACCGACATTTGTCACTTTATTTTGTTGCAAAATGTGTGAATTGTTACTTTGTACTATGTACAACTAGCGTCCCGGGGGCCACATGCGGCACCCACCTTCACTTAATGTGGCCCTCAGGTTAATATCAGAATACTGATATATTTCTTATTTGCAAACATGACCCGCTTTAATTTCTTCAGTCTAAATTAGTAGCTTCATGAGTAATGCATTAAAATGTTGTTGTCTTTTTTTATGTCCAATGCATTTGTATTTAGTTTATAAAGTTAACATAACTATATTTAAGGCATTTGAAATTAAATAATGTTACAATTCAGGATTCCAATTAAGAATGCCAAAACATAATTAAGGATTTCAAATAGCAAAAAATAGCTGATCTACAAGCTCAAAATGTGTCGCACTATGACACGTTTTGAGCTTGTAGCAGTAATATGGAATGTGGCGCTCTGGAATGAAGTGGAAATAGAGTGGCCCTCTCCATTGTCAAAGTCACACGTCTGTGACTCTGAGGCCCCTTTTCCACCAAAATAACTTTGGCTTTGACTTTACAAAAACTGTTACTGTGGACAACACCATGATTAAGCATTACACTTGTTTGCAACAGAAGGGGCATGGTGGCACAGTCGGTAGTGCTGTTGCCTCACAGCTAGAAGGTCCTGGGTTTGATTCCCGCTGGGTACGCTGTGGGCGCTGGCCCGAGGTGGGGTTGGCGAAAGGGCCTTTCTGTGTGGAGTTTGCATGTTCTCCCCGTGTCCCCTAGGGTAGGTACCCTCACAAAAAAACCTGGTCTCTAAACTACCTCCCCCCTGGCATGATGGAGGGGAAAGGAACTGGTCGGAATAACGTGTTCCTTCCACGCGCTACGTCCGGCCGGGGAAATTCCACCCTGTCAGGTGAAAAGAAGCAGCTTGTACTCCTCATGCATAGAAGGAAGCATGAGGTCAGTCCGCTGCCCCCCCAGGTTGGCAAAGGAAGTGTAGCGCCCAGGATTACATTTGATAATTGACACTGCGTGAAAAGAATGTTGC
Organism: Protomyctophum parallelum; assembly: GCF_964188405.1. Lineage (NCBI taxonomy): Eukaryota > Metazoa > Chordata > Actinopteri > Myctophiformes > Myctophidae > Protomyctophum > Protomyctophum parallelum. The sequence goes on along the minus strand of NC_139712.1, from coordinate 21,972,232 downwards.
AAAATCGTGGGATAAAAAACCCCCAAAAAAAAACACTTGTTTGCAATACACACACACACACACACACACACAAACACACAAACACAAATGAGTACTTGAACACAATCTGCACAAAAGGATAAGACGCAATGAAACTCAATAACTTATTTACATGAATTTTACCCTACAATACATTTGTTGTTGACTATGCTGTGAGAAAAAGTAATCCACCCTTTTCACATTAATTTGGCAGTTGCCTTCAGAAGATGTATAAGGGTCCTTTCTGAGTGGAGTTTGCATGTTCTCCCCTCACAAAGGTACCCTCACAAAAAACATGCAGTGATTCTGGTCTCTAAACTGCCTCCCCCTGGCCGGGGCGCCTGATAGAGGGGAAAGGAACTGGTTGGAATAACGTGTTCCTTCCACGTCAGAGCGACTTGGACACTCATGCATGAAGGAAGCATGAGTTCAAGTCCGTTGCTCTCCCCAGGTTGGTGGAGGATCACATTTGATAATTGACACAGGGGTGAAAAATGGGTTACAAAATATGTACAAGGCTTTACTAGTATTGTGCTCCTTTTTGTTTTTACAGTGACTCTCTGATACTAGTTGGAGCAACGCAACCATGCCGCAGAAACGACTCACACGCAAAGGGAGGCGGGACTGGTACATTGCACTGGTGTGGGAGGTAAGCTGTCCTTCACCCTTCGCCCTTATTTGTCATATGGGGTCATATCGGTATCTGCAAATATGCCATTCTAACCACCGATCCGACACAGGGGTAAGGGGTTGACACTATGGCAAGTAAATAAAATGTTGGGGCATGTGGAGTTTGCTTTGGAGTTGCCTAAACTGCAAGTGCACATTTGAGTGAGGAGTCTGCTATAAACACAACACAACGAGATATATAGCTAGATAGCTATAAACACAACACGAGATATACAGTATAACTAGATAGCTATAAACACAATACGAGATATACAGTATAACTAGATAGCTATAAACACAATACGAGATATATAGCTAGATACAGTAGCTATAAACAAAACACGAGATATATAGCTAGATAGCTTTAAACAAAACTCAACATATATAGCTAGATAGCTTTAAACACAACACAAGATCACAACACTGGTATCGGGATCGGATCAGAAACGAAAAAAAGTGTTTCGGGACATCCCTAGTTATTACATGACATTAATGGCTTGATGTTAGCAGATGTGGGGTCAGAGATGGGGCTGTCACGATTACAAAATGTATGTTGACGTGACGATTAATTGTCATAGAAATAATTGCAATGAACAATTTAATGTTTCCTTGACATTGCCATTGAACATTGGAGTGTGTGCTGACATTTATTTATTATTTCCGTTACCTTTTAGGCTTCGTAATAAAAAATTGCACGGGTCAGATTATGCCAAATAACTTAAATATAGGCTTCAAAGAAATGAATGACATTTTGAATCGTTGTATATTCAAATGTTTTTGTTTTTATACAATATGGGAAATGGCATATCTACAACCTATCAGCTATTTCTGAAAAAAAAAAAGCGTTTTATTTTTAGGGAAGGGGTTAGTTAGGGCTTGGGTGGTGGTGCTGTAGAAGGAGAATTTACCTGTTTACTCAAAACAATTGCGATTAGGAGCAGCAGTCCCGTCAGTCGGAGTGGGAGACTGAATGCATTTTCTTTTATTATCTTTCACCGGCTTAAGGATTGAACCAGCATCACATCTACTGCTTATGTAACACTGTAACGTTTCACCAGACCAAGTGACTCACCTTGTTTAGACATAAATAAATGAATAAATATAACCCCCCCCCCTTCCCAGAAAGAGAAACATTACGAATGAAGTTGAGTCACCAATGTGGCTACACCCGGATGCAGGTTGGCTGACTGTGCCAACCTGCCGCGTGTGCGTGTGCGTGTGCATGTGCGTGTGTGTGTCTAGTGGAAATACATTTACTCAAGTACTGCACCCAAGTACAACTTTGAGGTACTTCTACTTGACTATTATTTTATATTTTACTACTTTGTACTTCTACTCCACACTACATCTCAGAGGCAAATATTGTACTTTTTAGATTTTGTAGATTTAGATTATTATTAGGCCTACAAAACCTACATTAACCAATTAGCCAATCTACAAGCTCACAGCATGATTGAGGTGATACGTTCTAGGGATGCACCGATCCGATACTCGTATCGGAGATCGGCGCCGATCCAGGCTAAAATTCTAGATCGGGTATCGGATCGGTGGCCGATCCATTATCCGATCCGATCCGATCCGATAATTATGTGTAATTACAGTATGAAAACAACTCTACCTCCTCTGTGACACAGCAGTGTAGTATTGACAGTATAACATGTGGAATGCAGCCAGGCTAGCCTGCTCACACATTAACCTGGTCTAATTGTTGCACAGTTATTTCATAAATAATTCAGTGCATTTATATCTGTGTTTGTTACATTTTGTTTTACAAAGTTGGGAAAGTAATGTTTAAGTCAAGCCTTGATGTTGCCTTACACAAAATAATGATTCCAGACTCCACACAGTGAGGCATACAGCTTAATAGGTTATTACGTTTCTTTGTGGGGGGTATCGGATCGGTACTCTGTATCGGCAGATACTGGACCCCCATGTATCGAAATCGGTATCGAATGCCAAAAAGCCGGATCGGTGCATCCCTAATACGTTCTGAGCTTATAGATCAGCTATCTTCATACTGCTTTGGTGCTAATAACATTTTGATGTTATTTTGAATGCTTTTGTACAATTTACCCAAGTCAAACTTTGAACACACTTTTAAGCAATAAACCCGGGAATTGGTGGGTGTGCCATACCTTGTGTTAAAACAACATTAATTCAACATCCCGGTTAGCAAAGTAATGTAACGGATGACGGATTACAGCCGCGTCCTTTAGTAGAACATGGTTGATTGACACTTCCGGTTCAAACTACCATAACACGGCTCTCTCCTTATTTTGTGCATTCAACTGGCAATGGCCCTGCTTGCCGCCTATGGGAGGAAATGTCGATGTGTTAATGAGGTTTTTATTACACGGCTTAGTTTAATTCTCAACCTTGGGTCAGGATCCCAAACCGACCAGTCCATTCCTTGATGCCGAGTGTATAACAAGCAGAGAGGCATTGGATTGGATGCCACACTGTACGAGACTGAGCCGAGGACTGAAACCCCAACCTTCACGTCTCGGGGGCATTTTAACGTTCCATCTGATGAGAGGAGGGGGAGAAAGAATACAAGAAGGCTCTAAAATGTACATGACAACGTATTCTCTAAAGTTTACTTGACAACTTATTTGAACAGTACAAGTGCTTTACAGTACACAGCAATCCGTAATTTGTAGACCAGTGGTTCCCAAAGTGGGGTCCGGGGATCCCCTGGGGGTCCTTGAGGGAGTTCCAGGGGGTCCCCATCTAAATGGTAGTTTGGAAACAAATGGACCCTTATGGGTCTGTAACTCTGAGTGTACACATGTACATTTCTACACTCTCAGAGTGAAATTAACATTGATTTTACAATATAAATGCCATTAAATGGGGGTCCAGACTCCATAGACTAATGCACGTCAAACTGGGGGTCATTGAAATTAAACAGGTTGAGAATCACTGCTAGAGCTGTAAAAATCTTCTCTGGTTCCTGGCATATCTTTTCAAATGGGGGTCCGCTGGCGATTTGTGGGTCCTTGACATGAAAAAGTTTGGGAACCACTCCACTATAGGACTCTCTCTCTCTCTCTCTCTCTCTCTCTCTCTCTCTCTGTCATTGCCTCCATCTGTCTCTGCCTGACTGCTTTTATTGGCAGTTCAGGTCAATGCAACTCAAGTCGATGCTTCATTTCAGGCACCCACGTCTGACGTGTTTTACGACAATGACTGCCGTGTATTTACGAGGCAATTTTCAATACAAGATGGAATTAATTTCCACCATGTAAGGCTTTGACCCGCATGCACGCAAGCGCGCACACGCTCACGCGCACACACTACTATAGCAACAACATTTTAGGATGTCAATTTTAGGAATGGGCCGGTGAAGCGACAATTCTCCGTCACACACACACACACACACACACACACACACACACACACACACACACACACACACACACACACACACACACACGCTTCAGATGGCCTATATTTCTACGCACGGGCACTGATGCAGTTGTTTACACCGTCTCTGACAGCGTGGCTGCTGATGAATAAACATGAGGCGTGTTCTGTCAGAGCGTGTATGATCATCAGAGAGCAGGTGCTGCTGTGTGCAGTCAGCGGTGGAAACAGCACTTTGCATGTTGTTTTACTGAAGCTAAAAGTATCAACGCTGCATTTGTAGGTATCATTAGGGAGCGCTTGAGTCAGCACAAACTAGTGGAGTAAAAAAAAGAAAACAATCGATTCAGAAATGCATGGCGATTCGGCCGTGCACTTTTTTCTGCATCGATGCGGAAACGTGACGTGGCCTTTTAGTGGTTTTGGGGCTCAGAATAGAGCACCCAAAGTCCCTGACGTCACTCGCTCATCCACAGCTGGATCACGGAAGTACTTTCTCTATGGAGAATAACATGGGGTCATCCTCTCAGAATAAGAATTGTGGTCCAAAACGGTCCCGGCGATATTGTTGGTGGAAGTGTGTCTGGCACGAAAATGGACAATTATTAATTCCGGGTCGTGCGGCTAGGCTACTGATCAGAGGCAATGTGTTAAAAAGAAAATCACAAATTAATAGCTGAGTATAATGAGTACCAGTAGGGGTGCTGTTGTGCAGAAACAGAGAGAGGGATAGTGCTTCACTGTTGCCAGAGAGAGAGAGAGAGAGAGAGAGAGAGAGGTTGCACCACTGAGGTCACACGGGTGTCATTTTTAATACGATATCCAGACTACAGTATGAACCAAATGCACCCTCAAGGCCTATTCTTAGTCTGGATTTTCGGTGGTGAGCAGACCAGCTGGCTCAGGAAGTAGGGTTTCGAGTAGGTTTAGAGCAGTGGTTTTTTTTTTGTCTCCACCAGGCCAAAGGCATGGGGAGAGAGTTCTGTATGTTTTGCACTCCGTCCGTGTGTCCGTCCGTCTGTTAACAGCTAATCTCCGGCACCGTTAACCCGGTCGATGCCAAATTTTGCATACACACTCCCTGGATGCCAACGATGAACCTCTGCCCCAAAACTAGGCTGAGGAATATATCCCACCCTTTTCACATTGGCCTGTTATAGCACCACCAACGGGCAACCAATTTTTTGTTTTTTGGAACAAAAGGCCTCAAATCATCCAATTGCCATCAACAAATGTCACCCTTTTCACATTGGCCTATTATAGCGCCACCAGGAGGCCACAAACTGACCTGGGCTGGTGGAGACCTGTTCCCCGAGGGGCACTTTTTATAGTTTATAGTAGCTTATTTTTTTTATGTTAACTTTTTAGCCTGTGACTCAAAAGAGAGATTAGACATTTGCCCGGGATCCAAACGAGTGAAAATAGCAGATCTACAAGCTCACAACGCACCGATTCGAGCTGCTTTATGAACTTGTAGATCAGCTGTTTTCACTACTTTTATGAATGTCTGTGTGTGAACAATTATGCATACCAAGTGGCTACGGTCCTACAAATGACAAAGTTTTAGAATCACTATACGTTTGTTTATAATTGTCGCGCTCGTGTTCACGGTTGTGCTGGTGCAACACGATCACACAAAGTAAAACCCCAGACCGCTTTGGGTTTCACTCTGCCGTGCAGCAAAGAAAGGCTGATAAACAGCCCTTTTACTGTGTCGTGTCGTGTTTTGTTTTTCAAGGTTTTGTCTTCGTAATAATCTAGATGCAAATCCTGCAGTTTTGTGCTTAAACGTGCTACGGAGCCCAATGTATTTATGCTGTGTGATCCAAGCTGAATCACCGACACATTTTATACTTTTATATTTCGTTTTTTCCAAACAATTTACAAAATAGCGGAAATTGTTGATCTACAAGCTTACAACACAATTTTTGACATGGAAACGATTGGCGAATATGCTAACATAATTGAGATTATTTCAAATAATTGCTATTAGGTGATTATGTAACCATTGTGACAGGCCTATTCATTAATGCTCATTATGTGTGTAAGGTCTGTTCAGTCAGTTTGTGTCTTGGGAAGGGTTGGAGAGGACATCAGAAACAAGATTTTCATACAAGATTTTCAAAAACATGTTTTATTAATGCAAGAACAACGGCTTTTATTTCAGCGTGGTAACTTTCAAGTGAGATAAAGACATCGTTTCTAATTAGCTCGGAATTCACTTCGATTATGTCATCGGTGGCGGGTTTCAAGGTCCACCGATGAGATGCAGAGTGAGTAGACGGTGCCATCTTATAGTGAGTATCAGGGTGCAGGCACACTTTCGCGTCAAGAGGTGTCAAGAAAACGCCCAGAACAACCGTCTCTTCCGGGTTTTTAACCCGTTTTGACCTGAGGCGGATTCTAAAAAGAAAAGTCTTCTAAATCCTAACAGTTTTCTGAAAAACCTCATGTTTCTATGTCGGCGCTGCTCGACCTTTTCCATGTCAAGGACCCACAGAATGATATTATGTATTTGGCCATGGAGCTCCATCTGAAAATATATGTTGTTCCAGGGACCCCCCCAGAAGCAAAGATTTGAGTTAAAAACGTTTGCTCTGAAAGAATATATATTCAAAGATTTGCGCCACATTTTCACAAAAAAAAAACAAGGCAGATCTACAAGCTCGTAGTGCGGCACTCGGTGCCGCGCTCGGCAAAGCGTTTCGGTTTTTGATTTGCTGACGCTACAAGATGTTCATCCACCAGCTGTTTAAAGATAATTGAGTGGTGCAACTCTGTGTGGGGGTCCCCGGAAGTTCCAGACCCACAGGAACGCGCCCAGGGGGCCAGTCCGGTCCCGGCGAGCCGCCCCGCATCCGAAATGGTTGAGAAATGACAGAGTTACCGTCTGGGGGTCCCCAGGGGGTAAGCTGTCTATAGGAGTGGTTGCACAACTCGAAAACCCGGAAGAGACGCCTGGACTAGGCGTTTTCTTGACGCATATATCTAAATGACGGAGCGGTTGTGCGAAGACCCGCCTGGCAGCACTGTTTATGTATTTGTGCGTGTTATAAGTCTTTTTTGTTGATCTATTCATGACAAAGTTGTAAAGTATGTATATCCATAACGTAAACAAGCAGCACGCTCGCAAACAATTCACTAGTTCTTTGTTTCAATCATTTTGTTATTATTATTATTTATTTTTTAATTTATATTTTTTGTCCCACGATTTTGTAACCCATTTTTCACCCCTGTGTCAATCATCCTGTGATGTGATCCTGGGCTCTACACACCCTCCGCCAACCTAGGGAGAGCAACGGACTTAACTCATGCTTCCTTCATGCTTGAGTGTCCAAGTTGCTCCTTTACACCTGACAGGGGGGAGTTTCCCTGGTTGGTCACAGAAAGGCCCTTTCGCCAACCCCGCCTTCGGGTATGGGCACTGATGACGCGGAGGAGGAAACACGCCGCCAGCACTATAGCATTATTATTTTTCACAATTATATTACCTGATCATCATCTTCTTAAATACACTAGTTTGAAACTCTATACCGTCATATGCATACATCTGTCACGCAAATTATCAAAACATTAGAAAGTAGGCCAGCCAGGGGCACGGTGGCACAGTTGGTAGTGCTGTCGCCTCACAGCTAGAAGGTCCTGGGTTCGATTCCCGCTGGGGACGCTGTGGGCACTCGCGGCGTGTTCCCTCCTCCGCGTCATCAGTGCCCATACCCGAGGCGGGGGTTGGCGATAGGGCCTTTCTGTGTGGAGTTTGCATGTTCTCCCCGTGTCCCCTAGGGTAGATACCCTCACAAAAACATGCTGGTCTCTAAAACGACCTCCCCCTGGCCAGCCGGGGCGCCTGATGGAGGGGAAAGGAACTGGCTGGAATAACGTGTCCCTTCCACGCGCTACGTCCGGCCGGGGAAATTCCCCTACGTCAGGGGAAAAGAAGCAGCTTGGACTCCTCATGCATAGAAGGAGGCATGAGGTCAGTCCGCTGCCCCCCCCAGGTTGGCAGAGGAAGTGTAGCGCCCATGATTACATTAGATAATTGGTGAAAAGAAAACTGGGTTACAAAATCGTGGGATAAAAATTTAAGAAAAAAATAAAAAATAAAGTAGGCCAGCCGCATCAGATTGTGAAAATATAATAATAATAATAATAATAATAATAATAATAATAATAATAATAATAATTAATAATAAAATGATTGAATGAAATAACTAGTGTATTGTCTGCACATGCTGCTTGCTTATTTTATGGACATACATACTGTTGACTTTTACAACTTTGTCATGAGTAATTCAACAAAAAAATACTTATAACTTGCACAGATACATTGCATTAAACAGTGCTGCCGGGCGGGTCTTTGTGCATACGCTCCGTCATTTAGATATACCGTATGCTTTCTTGACGCCTCTTTATGCGAACGTGTGCCTGTACCCTTAGTGAGGACCAATGTGACTAAAAATGGAACAAAGTCTATGGTGCTCCCTCCAGTGGAATATGTGTATATCACAACCATTAGAAAATATTGTGTAGTGCAGGTCTTTTCTCTCTCTCTCTCTCTCTCTTCTCTCTCTCATATTCTCATATTCACACACACACACACACACACACACACACACACACACACACACACACACACACACACACACACACACACACACACACACACACACACACACAGCGCTGCTGCTGTTTGTCCTGCGGTGACAGATGAAGTGGTAATTACACAGCGGCTCCAGACAATCCCCCGGGGTCGTTAGTGCTTCAATTAAATAATTAATAGCAGATACAAATTAGGCCTCCTTCTCTTCCGCTGAGCCGCTCCCCTGACTGTCCTGTCTATAGGCTACCTCTCCTAACACCTAACACCCCTCCTCTAGAGCGGGGGTTTCTCAACCAGTGGTCCGGGGACCACCAGTGGTCCTTGAGGGGGTTCCAGGTGGTCCCCGTCTAAATAGCAGACCTACAAGCTCGTAGCTCGCCACTCGGTGGCGTGCTACGAGCTTGTAGATCTGCTATAGTTGGTAACCACATGGGAAAAATTAAACCAAATGGACCCAGTTTAATTTTACACTCTCAAGATTTATATTATCGTTAAACACCTGTATTACTTCGTCCCACTGTGGGAGGAGACCCCATGGGCAGACCAAGGCGCAGTCGGAGGCAACACATCGACTCACTGGCCTTGGAACGCCTCGGGATCCCCCAGGAGGAAGTCACTAATGTGGGACGTCTGAAACAGCGGTGGAGCTGTTGCCCCCGTGACCTGACTACGGATAAGCGGTTGAAAATGGATGGATAGATCTGTATTTCGTCATTTAGGTCACCTTCACACCAGAAAGCTTTACTGCGATTAAATCGAATCCTGCTGCACATTGTCGGAAAGTGCGCTTCGTTTGGCAGGTGTGAAGCCTCATTCGAATCCTAATGCGCATCAAAGCACCACATTCTACTCCGCCAAAAAAACGGGGGTTTCGCTTTGCTTCAAAACACAGGAGAGTGCAGATCACTGCAGGTGTGAATGCAGTCACATTAAACATATAGGGAGTGAATGTACCAATGTGGGATGAATAAGTTGTTATTTGGCACACGAGAAGGAAGGAGAAGGCATTATTACGCAGCGACGCATAAAGATGGCCCGTGGACATGAAGGGATAGAAGCCCTTATTGCAATATGGCCAGACCATCATACAGGCTCATATGCTGAAGGTTACACACACAAACAATGCAGTGTACAGGATATATACATAGCAAGAGAATGGAGGCGATTAGGTTCCATCGCACATTTGCACAATGTTGCAGGTTGAAGTGTTTGGAGTCAGATAAAAGTGGCATGTGTGTTTGTGTAGACAGTAGGCTACTCCTGTTAACCTACCAGGTTTATTTAATGTAGGTAGGCTTTAGTAGGCTAGCCGCTACTTTATACATGCTTAAAACAAGTTAGTTGGCGATAGGGCCTTTCTGTGTGGAGTTTGCATGTTCTCCCTGTGTCCCCTAGGGTAGATACCCTCACAAAAACATGCCGTAATCCTGGTCTCTAAAACTACCTCCCCCTGGCCAGCCGGGGCGCCTGATGGAGGGGAAAGGAACTGGTCGGAATAACGTGTCCCTTCCATGCACTACGTCCGGCCGGGGAAATTCCCCTCTGTCAGGTGAAAAGAAGCAGCTTGGACTCCTCATGCATAGAAGGAGGCATGAGGTCAGTCCGCTGCCCCCCCAGGTTGGCAGAGGAAGTGTAGCGCCCAGGATTACATTAGATAATTGGCACTGGGTGAAAAGAAAACTGGGTTACAAAATCGTGGGATAAAAATGTAAGAAAAAAAACAAAACAAGTTAGTAAAGTTGTAGAAGACATCCGTTATTGCGCACGCACGCACTCACACACACACACACGTCCAGTCCCCGACGATACACACTGCAACCACGTTACGTCACTTTACGTCCTAAAGTCCTAACTATCACTCAAAGTATATATTTTCAACACATATATATTTCACTGTGTAGTTTATGAATTGAACACATTGATAAGGTGCGTTTCCAATTGCTGCGGTTATACAGCGCAGTGTGAAGGCAAACTGCAGCAAATTAAATATGCAAGTATCCCAACTTCTGCCCATTCGCATTGAGTCTACCAAAGTATTATGTGACCTTACAAGAAGTCTAGCCTCGGTACCAGGCTTTCATTTTTGTTGGTGCAAAAATGTAAAGCCTGGAGGAACGCATTGGCCGCTCTGGTCTAAAAGTGGGAGTCAACCCTTCCGGGTGGGCGTCGCTCCAAATGATGTGACGTAGCGCTGCACTAGGGGGGAGAGGAGGGGCCGGGGGTGACGGACAGATCGATGAGATCCAATCAGGGCGTGCGCAAATCTGAGCCGCGACCCGCCCCTCTAGACCAGAAACCTAACACGTTAGCTCAGGCTACAAGAAGTCTACACAATTCGATAGTAGAATAATTGTTATTTTGATCAATGTTTGTCTTATCTCTCCTATGGTACAATACAGCATGGAATTGTGGAAAAAATCATATACGTTTTGGGTCCGAGAGGCTAAATGTCATCAAATGCTGAATGAATAATGGACCTTTTTTATGAAATGGGTTGAAAAGCACTGCTCTACATTTCTGTCTCTTTACCTCTCCAACACCATCTCTCCTCTAGCCTGGCTAATAAGCCAGACTCAAATCACACTGTTGCAATTTTGTTTTGCCAACGGCTGATTCGGTCTGGCTTATTAGCCAGGTTATCTCTCCTCTGCACCGCTGCAGGGTTTTGTTTGTCGTGTCAGAACTCTGTCTAGCTCCTGCGTCACAGTTCTGCGGCAGGTGGTTTTGGTCCTCCCAGGTTTTCTCTTTCCCGGTGGTGTCCGTCTTAAGGCCACCTTTGTGACATGGTCCTGCTTCATTCTCAGCACATGCCCTATAGCCATCTCAGGCGTCGATGTGTAATCTCCTTGGTGATGCTCTGGCTCAGTTTGTTTATACAGTTCATTATTAGAGATTGTATTTGGCCAAAAGATCTGGCATATTCTCCGGAGGCAGGTTGTGGAAACACTTCGATTTTCCTCACGTCTGATTTAATTACTCGCCAGGTCTCGGAGCCGTACAGCAGAACAGACTTTACATTGCTGTTGTATACTGTAGGAGCATCTTGGTTTTAAGGCTGTTGCTTTGACCTCCAGATGGAACAGAGTTGGGAGAAGGCACCCTGAGCCTTTCCCAGCCTTGCCTGGCCTATGTCTTCGATGCCCCGCTGTCCTTACTGAGGAGGCTGCCCAGATAGGTGAAGTCTTCTCACTTGGCGGGCTGTAATCTTAATACATTTCCGAGCGGTGTGCTAAAAAAAAAACATGTTCTGACAGCTTGTTCAGGGGGTAGGACATGAAAATGATTTATAGGGACATAGTAGTGTTATGCAATAATGTCAGATCCTGACATTTATTGTCAACAAACCGTTATACGGTCCCAGAGAGAAATCACCTCGGAGCTGATCGAACAGTGGCCATGCTCTTTCCAAACTGTGGTCTGGCCCTGGGACCTATATTTTCCGTTTGCAGGGAGATTAAACATGGATCACATACTATTCTTTGACAAATACAAGTTGGCCTTGTCATGCCCGCCGCCCACAGTGATTTCCCAAGCGTGCACTGAGTGTGCTCATAAAAAACATGGACTAAAGTCACCAGTGGTGGAAGACGTAAAAGTACACGGACCACAACGGCAATGTCTGTATTCAAAGCTTTACTACAGCAAAAGTACAAAAGTATTGGCATGAGAGTACCACTACCTACAGTACTCAACAAAAACATTACTAAATGCAAAACTCTCTTTTTACAAAAAACAGCAGATCTATAAGCTGATCGATGGGTTGTGAGTTTGTAGATTGATATAAATTTGCACTGATTGCAGGTATCTCTGCTAGAGCTGTAAAAATCTGCTCTTATGGGGGTTCCTGGCATATATTTTCAAATGGGGGTCAGCTGGCGATTTTGGGGTCCTTGACATAAAAGAGTTTGGGAACCACTACACTATAGGATTATCTCTCTTTCTCTCTCTCTCTCTCTATCTCTATCTCTCTCTCTCTCTGGCGCGCAAACGCCACCTCATCCTACTCTAACCTTCTCTGTATAGCTTTGTATTTCTGCCTCTCTCTCTCTCTCTCTCTCTCTCTCTCTCTCTCTGTCATTGCCTTCATATCTCTCTCTCCCCCCCTCCCTCTGTCTCTCTGTAAGGGATTGAGATCACAGGAAGCATATTTATGAGCGAGTTGGATAGCTGAAACGCGAGGCACGGTCGCTCCCTGAGCGTCTTTAACATGAACATGCATTGCAGAATGGCCCTGGCAATAAGCCAAGCCAAACGCAATTAAGAGGTCATTCCACTTCTTATGTGTCGGGTGCCACACGATTATCTAGAATGAGAGATGTTTTAAATGTCATTATGCAAATGGCCCCGGCCGGCGAGGCTATGAACCGTCTGATAATAGATTTGGTCAGAGCTCCTGGTGAGCATTCAATCAAATTCAATTCAAAGGGGCTTCATTGGCATGAGAAAACATACGTTTACATTGCCAAAGCAGGTGTCAAAATGAAATAAAACAGTTTAAAATGGTGTTAAAAAAACAGTTTAAAAAAGCCAAAAATACAGTTGGAGGGAGTATACAGCATTTTGTAAACGGTCCCATTGTGTCGTTATATACATGTTATCCCTGGCCTGTCTGTGTATTAGGCTGTGCAACAGTGACACTTGAGGGTGAACAAACGCTATTTCCGTGCTCGACAGACCCAGGGACAGACAACTGTCTATAGGACTGGTTGCACCACTCAAAAAATAGCCGATCTATATCACATGCCACGCGTTGTGAGTTTGTATACATTGTCTATTTTCGCTACCTTTTGGACACTGTACAACAAAGTGGTACAGTAAAACATTTGTATTCAACTGCCAACAAAACGGCACATGAATATAGATAGACTGACCTGGCTCTCTGAAAGCCACCACAGCTTTATGCGTATGAGACTGCACTATAAAGGCCTGAGAGAGTTGTTCACCCATTTAGACCCTGACGTCGAACTAAATAAAAAGTCTTCTGAAAGAATAATTATATATTCAGAGATTTGTCATTGGTGTCACATTTTCACGTTTTTTTCAAAAATAGCAGACCTACAATCTCATAGCGCGCCACTCTGCGCTATGGGCCGAGCCTCAGGCTCTGTGATTTTCCGTGATTTTATTATAATAAAAATAGCAATTCTGTTATTTGTGTAATGTGTGGGCTATAGCCTACAAGTATGTATTTATTATGAAGAGGGCTGCGCTATGGCGATTGACAGGAGGAAGACGGAGGAGTGGAGGCGGGGGGCTTGGAATGGATTACTGACTGTGCGCAGGCAGAGCTAGAGAAGTGAACGGTGGGGTGGTCTAACGTGAGCTACATAAATCCTTTATTTCGGCGATAAGTCCATTGAACTCCGTTCTCACTCTCACACAGACACACACTGAACCACTGACGCTGCGTGTCGCTGCGCTGGCCATGCATTAAAGTGGCGTTATTTTTTTTGTTTGTCTGGCTTTATCGGGCTTCGGGCCTAACATTATGGTTATTTTTAGGGTCGTGGCCGAGCTTCGGGCTGACCCAGTTAGGGCCGGGCCCGATGAGAACTCTAGTTGGAGCCATCTGTGAAATCAATGGAAAATGGGGGTCCCCTATAGCTGCTTCATCTCTCTCACAGCTAGTCCTTGGCCTGGAGAAAGAAAGCAAAAAAAATGAAGACCCCTGCTTTATTAAGTGTGACACGCGCCAGATAAGCCACAGCTGCTGGGAGCGTGTGTTTTCTTTGAAGTTTGACACTCCGCCTCCATTCCTGACAACTGCTGCTTTATGATGAAATCAAAGACTTCTCCTCTTCTCCATGCACACTCCATGGTAGTGGAATAAGCATTCACAGTTCTTAAGACTTGTCCTCTTCTCCATGCACACTCCATGGTAGTGGAATAAGCATTCACAGTTCTTAAGACTTGTCCTCTTCTCCATGCACACTCCATGGTAGTGGAATAAGCACTCACAGTTCTTAAGACTTGTCCTCTTCTCCATGCACACTCCATGGTAGTGGAATAAGCACTCACAGTTCTTAAGACTTGTCCTCTTCTCCATGCACACTCCATGGTAGTGGAATAAGCACTCACAGTTCTTAAGACTTCTCCTCTTCTCCGTGCACACTCCATGGTAGTGGAATAAGCACTCACAGTTCTTAAGACTTGTCCTCTTCTCCATGCACACTCCATGGTAAAGGAAGAAGCATTCACAGTTCTTAAGACTTGTCCTCTTCTCCATGCACACTCTGTAATAATGAATTGCATTTTATGGCGCTTTTATATGCAATACGTGCCTACTCAAAGCGCTTACAATGGTTCATTCATTCATACATTGAATCGAACCCCGACCTCCCAGTCTCAGGGCGGACACTAACCTCAAGGCCACTGAGCTATAGCGGTAGTGAAAGAAGCACTCACAGTTCCTACTTAAGACCTGCATGTGCCGACGACTCCGCTAATGGCTGCGGAATCTGTGTAGTTCTCAAACTTTCAAGGTTTTACAAAAAGCAGATGTGCACTGCACACTCGTGCTGTGAGCTTGTACTGTGTACCTGCTATTTTTTAGTAGCCGACGTATGCAATCTAAAGTGACACCGTTGCTTTCC
Source organism: Protomyctophum parallelum (assembly GCF_964188405.1). Taxonomy (NCBI): domain Eukaryota; kingdom Metazoa; phylum Chordata; class Actinopteri; order Myctophiformes; family Myctophidae; genus Protomyctophum; species Protomyctophum parallelum. The sequence goes on along the minus strand of NC_139712.1, from coordinate 21,956,986 downwards.
CAAATTGTATGAAAATATCTGTTTTCAAAATCAAAATATTACAAAAGTATTGCCATCTGTTGTTACAGTACCGGAAATAAAAATAGCATACATATTTTAAATTTTGAATAGCCAAAGCATAAATTATAGGCTTAAGTAGTTAAGTTATGTTTTCAGTACTACTATAAAACAAGTAACGATCGAGTAACTAAAGTTTTCTAATGATTGTAGCTGAGTAAAAAGTAGAATATTTGTAGTGGAATATAAGTATGTATGGGGTGCGGTGGATCAGGGGTAGAGTGGCCGGATGGTAACCGCAAGGTTGCCAGTTTGAACCCGGGCTCCCCCAGAGTTGGTGTCGAAGTGTCCCTGAGCAAGACACAGTTTGGTGCCTTCACTGCCTTGCATGGTTTCCGTCGCCATCAATGTATGATGCGTGTGTTTGAATGGGTGAATCACCCAATCTATGAATTGCGCCGCTATATAAATGCACCATTTACCATTTTATATTAAATAAATAAATAAAAAGATTCTCAAGTAAAGTAAAATTACCTCAAAACTGTAATTTGGTACAGCACTTGAGTACCACCAATGCTCAACTCGCTGTCAGACTAGACGAAAGCAAAAAATAATTTTGTCCCATTGTGCCAATCATTTATTTGACTCATCGTCGCCATGTCCCCTGACCAATTAGCTATTGGTTGGATTTAATTTCAGCAGGAGATATGGACATATGCATTTCAAAGTGACAGGCATGGCTGTTAGCTGATTTTTATTTTTAATTTCTTTCATCCAGATTTGTCTTTGATGTATTTAATGTATCTGGGTCACAGTGTTGCCACAGGCAAAAATGGTGCAATCAAACATACTCTAACCCATTTAGACCTGAGACCTGATTCTATACATGTCTTCTAAATCATGAAAGTTCTCATTAAAACCTGTGTTTCTATATCAGTGGTTCTCAAAATATTTCATGTCAAGGACCCCACAAATGTATGTATTTGGCCGCCGACCCCCCATCTGGAAATATGTTGTTCCAGGGACCTCCCAGAAGCAAAGATATGAGTTAAAAATATCCGCTGTGCCTAAAGCATTTTTTATACGGTATATCAAGCATAACCCGGGCTATTCATAGCAGTGTTGTTTTTGGCAGAGAATTTCCATTTTAGTTTTAGTCGTAGTCTCTTCAATAGTTTGCGCTTAGTTTGAGTCACATTTTAGTCACCTGGAATGTTTTAGTGTTAGTCTAGTTTTAGTCGACTACATATCGTAAGATTTTAGTCGACTAAATCTACAGTTGATTTAGTCGACTAAAATGAATTTTAGTGGGCCTTGATGCTGTCGTAATGACTGATTTTACACTTGCTGAAAATAGCTGATCTACAAGCCCACAATATGTCGCAGCGCAACGCATTGTGAGCTTGTAGATTGGCTATTTTCAGCATGCAACTAATTGTAAAATGACGTATACTGGGTCTCTTGTCCACTAGCATTTTAGTCTAGTTTTTATTTGTCGACGAAATTGTCAGTATATTTAGTCTCGGTTTTAGCCATCATAGCTTAGTTTTCATTCAGTTTCCATTTAGTTTTTGTCAGTGAAGAAAGGTAGTCGACGGACATATTTCGTCTTAGTTTTAGTCGACGAAAACAACACTGATTCATAGCTTCTTCATAGATTCCATGTTGCGTCATTTTGATGGTGTCTTGGTAGGGTATGTCATGCGTCTGCTGATCGGTACACTAATGTGAAAATGCTAACTTTTAACGGGCATGAACCGTTTGACCATCAGAAATAAAACTTCGATACACATATGCGTCTCCTCATGCCGAACAACTTATGTGTTCTGACTTTTGACCTTTATACAGTATGTACCTCCCACTGTTTGAATTATATGTGTTCAAATCGATCTCCTCTCAGGATCTTTGATCAAAATTCACGAAATTTTAGTAAAAAAAAGAAAGTGGGGAAAAAAAGGTTTTATGAGTCAATGAATATTTCAGTTTCATAAAAATTCTTCTTCTGCCCCCAATACATGTACATAGCAGAGTCACATGTTTATGAAACGTTACAGTATGGTAGAGGGTCATGCCAAATAGTGGCCAAAGGGGGTGCTATAGCAATCATTTGAAAATGAAATCATTTAACAGGCAGAACTCATGCCTCGTTTGGCCAAAAGCCATGTGTCTTGATTCATGCGGAACACATCTGTCACTTTGACCAGTAAGCTCCACCTCAGATTTTACGCCATTTTGAGCAGTTTGAAAAACGCTTACACCTTTTCTGCCGGAATTTTGGAGCAATTTCCGTGAAATGTTCTACACACAATCTATGGACCATTATCTAAAATCCCAGTTGAAGAGAAGTTTGTATGTGAAAAATTGTACAAAACAATATAGCTGCATGCAGCTATATATCTGTCTGTATAATCCGGGTACGGACAGCTGCAATACCGCTGGATGACCTAAAGTGGCACTGTTGAGCAGCCTAAAGGGCTTATCGGTGCTTGCAGCTATATTTTCTTATTGTATTTTAAGTCTGTCAGTTGCTTACCTGCACTTTTCATGTTGCAATGTTGGCACTTTGAACACCTGTGTGTTTGGGCGGAATGATGAAGCTCGTTAGCTCAAGCTCACTAGGATTCCTGCACTCCGGGGAATATCCAGGCTTTACCCTCATGAAGATGATAAAGAAATGTATCTTTAACTCAGCCGTACGTGGCTTTGATATCTAGTTTATTTCAGCAGCATTTTATAGTGTATACTCCCTGACAACCTTTTATTTTGTCCCCCCTCGCTGCTTTCAAACAGGATACAAGAAGCAAGACACAGGCCCTAGAATCGTTTGATTCTGGTTCGTAATGCTATTATGGAAAATATTATATCCACTCGGGGTGAAGTGAAGATGATTTATTGAGGAAGATTCAGGCAGAAGACTACAGCATGACAACTAGGGTTTGCATCCTGTAGGATTTGATTCCCTCTATAATTCAATCACAATCACAATTCCTATATATAGGGCAGGGATCTTCGACACTTTTCATTATCAAGGTCCATTATTTATTCAGCATTTGAGCCACAACCACATACCACCATTTGATGAGATTCAGCGTCTCAAACCAAATACTTAGAATATTTTGTTGTCGTCAGATTGGATTTTGCCCACAATTCCATGCTCCAAGGAGTGACAGAATTATAATTCTTGCTCTTTGCCCCCTGGAGCCTTCGTCAGGCTGGACATAAGTCATGTCCAGGATCCAACTAACTGCAGTGATCGCTTTCCCCCTTAGCCCTTACTCTTAATGGCCAAGGAACTTCACTTATGGCCAGTTCTTCGGCCTGGCCTGCTAACAAATATCAACATAACAGTCTAGTGTTGGTTCCTCTGTTGCACCTATAATCCAGGAAATTACATTGAATAGCACGACAGATTTTGCTTCAGAAACATTCAAATCCTCTGCTGTGGGAGGAAATTCATACTGGAAGATTTATTTACAAGTCTCTTTAATATCAGTCCTGCACTACTATACAGTGTCCTTGTGTGCTCTGTAGTTGTGTGTTCATTGTCACTTTCAGCTTGGCTTAAAGCTTGGCTTACCTCAGTTGTTCGTGTCTGATGGATGAGGTAGCCTGTCTAACAGTGTATCCGCTGATAATTTTTCAGGCCAACCGCCTTTTCAGTTTATCCTGCTTGCAAAATGAAAATATAGAAAAAGACAAGCATAAATGTATAAATAAATGGATTTTTTTTCACAATGAGAAACAAATACGTTTAAACATACTGTCATAGCCTTTCTTATGAGAGAATAAATCAATACAATGGAAACTTTTCAGTATGAAAAAGGTTTTCTTTACTGAACTGTCAAGGACACAGTTGGCTGTAGTCTGAAGCATCAATATACTCATTCTTCTTAACGAAGAATGTTGTACACAGAAGATGTTGTAGCTCGCAGCAAAGGGTTGTTCATTTCTGTAAACACACACGCAGACAAAGACAATAAATACATAACCTGTGCAAAGGGTTCTGCTGTCAACATTGTATCTAAAGACAGACAAAATACAGAGTATATGTTGTTGGTCAAAGCCTTACTTTTGAAATGTGCAAAGTGTAATAACTCACACTTCATCTGTGGTTGCAGTATGTGTTGCCGTAGACTTTGACAAGGACCGTGTGTTGTGTGTGTGTGTGTGTGTGTGTGTGTGTGTGTGTGTGACGATCCAAAACAGTGTGTCATGTGTAGTGAGTTGAGCTTTCCTAGACATGTGATGTGACTCCCCAATCACCCATATGCAGGACAAGTGTGACACCTGGCTGCTGACTGAATAAAAGGGAGCCACACCCGGCCATCAGAGTATGAAATTACATTATTAGAGCCTAACTAACTTCGGGTCTGGGACCTTTCTTTTTTGGGACTAAATAAGAGTATGAATAGGCCCTAAGCCATCGGTGACCCTGAGTTTTTCATCTAACCAAGCTACATAACTTACAGCTCCTTTTAAACAGACATAGGTCAAGGTCAAGTTTATTCATATTTCCCAAACTGGGCACTTCGTTTTACAGCAGATAATAAAAGCTCTCAGAGACATTACAAACAGTACAACATACATAACATAACAACAGACATACGTATACATTATCACAAGATACAGATGTTACATTAAATATAAAGCACAACCAGGGTTAAAGTGCATCGAGTTTAACTACATCTACCTCTTCCTACTTCCCTTGTTGATGGCTCGGATGAAGGTAGGTATGACTGAAAATTTGTACCCGTTTGTTTTTGTAACAGGGGTCTTTAACCATTGGCCGGATGGTAGGAATTCATATTCCCGGTATAGGGAGTGAGAGCTGTCTGCTCTAATACATGATGCTTTTTTAGCACCTGCTCATCATATAAGTAACTCAGACCGCTGAATTTTGCCCCCACAATTTTGCTGGCCCCCTTAACAACCCCGTTAAGGGCATTTTTCTGTCTGACACCGAGGTTACCATACCAGCAAATGGCAGCAAAGGTGAGGACAGACTCAATGAAGGATCTATAAAATAAAATCATCAATGATTTATCGACCTGAAATTTGGCCAACTTTCTGAGACAAAAAAGGCGCTGCTGGCCTTTCTTACACACCATTTCGGTGTTGCAGTCGAATTTGAGACGATGGTCTATCATTGTCCCGAGATATTTGTAATTAGTTACAAACTCTACTGGCTGGCCATCAATAACACTGCTCTGAGGAGCAGGTGGACCTCGACGAAAATCAATAAACATGTCTTTGGTCTTTGTGACGTTAAGTTGTAAGAATGCCTCTTCACACCAAGAAACAAAATCATCCACAACTGTGCCATGGCTGACCTCACCCTCACCCAACAGACTAACAATGACAGAATCATCAGCAAATTGAATAATGTGTCTGTTGGTATATTGACTTCTGCAATCATTTGTGTACAAGATATATAAGAGTGGGGAGAGTACACAACCTTGGGGTGAACCGGTGGATGATGTTAATTCACCAGAAAGCTTCCCATTCACCCTTACCCTCTGGGTTCTATTTGTGAGAAAATCTAGAACCCAACCAATGATACCAGGGTCTAAGCCAAAGTTGTTTGCTAGTTTTCCAACTAGTATGTGTGGCTGAATGGTGTTGAAGGCTGATGAGAAGTCAACAAAAAGCAGCCTACTGTAGCATGTTTCTTGCTACCTTCCAGGTGTTTGAAAAAAAGGTTCAGTAAGGTGATGGTAGCATCGGACACCCCTCTCCTAGCCCTGTATGCAAATTGCATAGGGTCCAGGTAACACTCTGTTTTTGACAAGAGCTCTTCTTTAACGAGTCTCTCAAATGACTTCATAACCACAGATGTTAATGCCACAGGTCTGAAGTCATTTAGAGCCTTGGGACGAGGGTTCTTGGCTACTGGCACCACAGTGGAGTGCTTCCCAAATGTCTCAAATGCTTTTGATGACATTTAACTTGTTGAGTCATTAGGAGGATGGAGATCAGTGGTTTATATGCTTTCACCCTCTGCCTTTCTGGCCTGTTTGTGTCTGGCCTCAGACGTCTGCCATCTTATCTGACTATTGAAATGTCAACTCTGTCCAATATGCAGCTAGCTGCCAATTAACACGTACAGTGTGCGCACACACACACACACACACACACACACACACACACACACACACACACACACACACACACACACACACACACACACACACACACACACACACACACACACACACACACACACACACACACACACACACACATTTTGTCAACACTAGACATGTTTTCCAGATCCAGTAGAACAAGTCAAGGCAGTTGAGGACCAACTCGTCAAGGAATGCAGCAATAAGAAAAAATAAGTTTTTCCTTTTGCATGGCCCAGTCATAATTTATCGCTGCTTGCAGCTATATTTTTGCTTATTATTATAATTAGTATCTATATTAATTATATAATTTTGCACAAAGCAGCACTTTTTGAATTTGTGCGCTCCCTCAGGGTTAAGTTGGGTCTTGCACTGTGCACTATATTTTTTACATACATTTAAATATATTAATTTTGCACACGGTACTATGTGGGTACATCATTTCGACCCTTTTCTGTCCATGCCGATTTCAACAAGGTGGTTATAGCATCCACTGCTACTGTAACTTCTCTCTTTTCAAATCAACTCAATTTGTCTAGTAGACACTGGACAAATGATTTGTCTTGATTAGACATTCTAGTGTCAAGGTCGGGTCTCTGACAACTTGTTGTGAACAAGTTGCCAGAGACCTGGCCTTGACACGTTTTGTTTTCTCTGTCTGTGTCTCAGAGGAGGGCTGTGGTCAGTTCACGAACCCGCTTTCCAGTGACATCATCATCGGTAGGAAGGTTACTTTTGTCATTTAAAATCATATTTCAAATTGTATTAATGCGAGAACAGTAGCTTAGATTTTAGCATGCTAACTTTCCAGGAATAAACACCCTGCCGTTTCTTATTATTAGCTTGGATTCCCCATCGATGGTGTCACTAGTAGTAGGCGGGATTTAGGCTCTGATGGCATCGCAATGCCTGATTTGTAGACCGGTTGCTATACCAAACATTTAGATCGATATGCTCCTCAGCGCATATCTGGGCGTTTATGACGATCTTCGTTTGGTTCTATACTCTATGGCCATCGACAAAAATGTAGGCTTAAATCTATTTCTATGCACATTTTAGTTTATTTCTTATTTAGACTTATTATTATTATTAGTAGTAGTTTTTTTCCTTTGGCTTGTTAAACTTTAATAAAGTACCTTGATTTTATTTCCACCCTCTCCTCATTTTTATAACATTTTGAGTGCTCTGATCGCCGCCTTTTCTTCAGTATTCCAGTCCCAATGATCTTTGAAGCTTATACTTACTTATGCTCTTCGCCCCCAATGGGGCATAAGGCATCGATAATGTTCCTCCACCTATCACGGTCTTTGGCAACCAGTTGCACCATGCCCCTGGCCCCCTTGAGAGACCCAGTGAGCTTGTAGATCGAGTGTGACACCCAAGCACAACTGAGTCTCTATTTTAATCTAGTTTTTATTTGTTGACCGAATTATTAACATATTTGTTATAGTTTTTTTATCATATAGCTTAGTTTTTATTTCGTTTTTGTCACTCTATGAAAGACAAATAGAGAAGGAAAGAGGCTGGAGATGGAGAGGGGGTGGACGTTTTTTTTTTGTATCTTTTTGTCTGATACTACGTTGTCTGATAAGATTGACGTTGAGGTCTGGTCCTTCTAATTATCACGCTGCAGAGTCCTTCTCTTTCTTTCATAGACGTGCTTTGGCTTCATGTCTGCTCAAACTATTTCACTGTTTTCGTGTCCATTTTTGGACAGATGCGTGGGCCACTGTCAATTAAATTCTCAGGCAGATTTTTGTTCCCAATCCATCTGCCCCTGCAGTGTTCTCCTCATCTTGTTACCAGTGGTGTAAAGTAACTAAGTACATTAACTGAAGCACTGTACTTGCATACAATTTTGTAAGAAATAGACATCACCTATGCACCATGGTGCATCCAGCCACCCCCCCCCCCCCCCCCCCCTTCTCCTATTGAAATAACGACCAGCCCCCTAGCGACTAAAGTTTTCCAGTACTTGTACTAGAGTAAAAGTGCAACATGTGCCTCTGAGATGTAGTGGAGTAGAAGCAAAAGTATTGGAAAATTGGAAATACTCAAGTATACAAATACCCCAACATTGTACTAAACCCCTGAGCCACCGCCGCCTGGGTGGCTCAGGGGTAGAGTGCCTGGATGCCGCAAGGTTGCCAGTTCGAACCTGGGCTCCCCCAGAGTTACTGTCAAAGTGTCCTTGAGCAAGACACTGAACCCCTAATTGCTCCCGATGTGCCTTGCCTTGCATGGTTTCCGATGCCATCGGTGTGTGAATGTGTGTGTGAATGGGTGAATGTAATGCACAATCTATGTAAAGCGCCTTGGATAAAGGCACTATATAAATGCACCATTTACCATTTAGTACTTAAGTACATGCACACTTGGTTGCTTTCCACCGCTGGCCGGCCTAAGCAGCATGCCATCGGCAGTGACTGACTGTGCATTTCCATCTCCTGTGTTGACATGACTGACAGTCCACTGAGGGCCTCCCGGTGCAGTGCAGTGTGTCAATGCGTCACTCATAGATAGATGCACTCTGACATGTTGGCAGCCAGTGGTGGGGAAAAAAAGTACTCACATTTTCTACTACAAACTCAATACTCCAATGCAGAAATAACTACAATACTTACAAGTACATGTAATAGGGGAAAATTAGCTTAAGTTATGGAAAATCTGGAGAAAAGAAAATGCTTACCACTAGCTTTCTTCACAGATCTGTTCATAAAGGTGTCTACTATCACAGCAATATTTTTTCCAAGCCAACTCCCTTGGGAAATTTATGAGAGCCAATCAAAGTTGGGGTACACGGAGGGCCTGTTACTTTTAAGTACATTCTGAATTCCGGACATTAGTTAGGGGAAATTAGGACAACTTTTTCAACCAAGGTTCATGTTTTAAGTTGTTATTAGAGAAAGTAAAAGATGAGTGTTAATTTTTCTTCATTTGCTGCTTTCTTTGCATGCATTCGAGCATGGGGCTAAATATGTATATAATATGTATTTATTTACAAAATATTATGGCGATAATTCTTTTTATTATTTACTACAGTCCTAATATACCCCAGGAAATTACATCTGGCTATGGAAGATCACAGGATCTACTGAATGTGAAGGAGGCCTACTGGGGGGAACACACTGTGTGTTATAGGCTCAATATGTCAGTTTGACACATTCAGTAGATCTCGTGATCTGTTGTGGCCAGGTGTAATTTCTTGGGGTCTAGTAGGACTAGAGTAAATAATAAAATAAAATAAATCGCTATAAAAAATGTAAAAAAATACATATTTTGCCCCCGCCCCCCTGTCAAAAAACGCTAAAATCCCTAAAACAAAAGAAAGCATGGCAAATGAAGAAAGATTTACACTCATCTTTTACTTTCTCTAATAACAACTTAAACATGAACCTTGGTTGAAAAAGTTGTCCTAAAAAAAAAAAAAAGTTGCTAATTTTCCCTAACTATTGTCCAGAATTCAGAATGTACTTAAAAGTAACAGTGCAGAAGTATTGGCATCAAAGTGTACTGTACTTATAGCACCAAAAGTAAAAGTACTCTTTATGCAGAATGATCCGTTTCAAGTTTTCAAATGTATGAAAAAAAACCGGCAGATGTACAAGCTCACAATATGTGAGCGTGTATATTGCTTATATTTTGAAGCCTGTTTATTCACGTATACACACAATCGCCATCTGTGTCCTGCAGTGAATTCCGTGTGATTGACAACCTATTGTCTTCCTTGTCACTCCTCAAAACATGTCTGTGCCAAAAAACAAAAGTGGATGCCGAATGGAGAGCATTCAACAAAATACTGTATGGACTACTAAGCATTTACTGCGTTTTATATAGAAATGTAATTAATATTCTGCAGAATTGAGTTCAGCCTTTTGGCCCGGCCCACCAAAACATTTTCTTGTTCCTCAATTTGGCCCCTTGGGAAAAAGATTCTTGCCCACCCCTGACTTAAACAGTGAATATACTTAGTCGCTTTCCAACCAATGCCACACAGCTGTGTGTGTGTCACTGCATCAGCACTCGGGGACAGATGCGCTGTGACATGTTTACCTTTCCACATGCCTGCATGTTTGCAGCATGCCAACACGCCTGCCCTGGGGGGCGTTCAGCTGAACACACTCTCCTCCACACGCATGCAAAGGCTAAGTGGGGCCATGTTTTGAAGCCAGACATTTTGGAACATGTCGTCATTTACAGGCAAGCATGCTCTCTTTTTTGCAAGGACGCCCTGAGTACGACAAAGTACAAAATAAACGACAACAAATAACACAAGTTTACATAAGTAGGCCTATGATAAAAATATAATATAATGGGCATTATGATGCTAATAGACTGGGGTTACAGAAAACACGTATACCAGGGGTGCCCACACTTTTTTGACACGAGAGTCACTTTCAAAATGACTAGCTCAATAAGATCTACCCACCGCTGAAATGTGTTTAAAAATGTACATGAGGGGGCTTTGGCATAGCGACACTAGCGCCGTTACATACAGTACGACATAAGACAATGGAGGGGAAATGGATGCCATTTTTTTATATACATGCCATGTGATCTATCTGCACAGCCATTGTGATCTACTGGTATATCGCAATCTACCTTTTGGGCACCCCTGACGTATACAGTCGTTATGTGTTGCATCCTCATCAAGTAGTGCTGTTTCAGAGAGTCCTGGATTTTCGTATAAGTCTGTGAGTGCGTTAGATATCTTGTGGGGTTTGTAATGCAAGTGAAGATAAATAGCAATGAATATGGGGTGTTGTTGGGGAAAACAAAAGTGATTAGTGTAAAAAATCTTATTTCTTATATTCCAGTTTCCCCCCAAAAATGTCACAAAGTGAGGCGTGAAGCTTGTAGATCAGCCATTTCTGCTGTTTTTCGAATTTTTTGGACATTAACAATTTACTCATTTACTTTATTTGTTTATTTGGACGGGACAGAGCCTATTAATGAACATTACATAAAAAATGTAACGTAAATACACCGGATTTAGCAGATAAGAATATGCTCATTATACTTTCACACTAAACAATAGACATAACAAGACTTGAGAGGACAACATGCAAAAACATAATGCATTTCAAACACAGTGAAAAGAGAAACTATTGCTAGGGTAGGCCAACTCTATTGTGGACTGAGTCATACGTTTTTAGCCACTATTTCAAAAGCTGTGAAAGTGGGAAGCTCATTCCAGTATTGACAACCTTTGATGGAGAGAACATTTTGACTTTATGTCATATACTGTACCTCAAAGTGACTGGCTCCGCATTGTAAAGAAAATGCTGTGGTCACTACCATAACAATACAGTCACTACAGAGACACTGGTTGTTTTGTCAAAAATAAATAAAAAATAGCAGGTATCAACCAATATGTTCAGATCATGATTGGTTAGGTATATGTGTAATGTCCATTGAAGCTGAAATCAATATAATCAACTTTATGCATTTTACAAAGAATATAGCCTTTATATTTTGACTAAAATATGTATCTTTATTCAAAGGTAAACAATAATAATAATAATAATAATGGATTTTTATTTATAATGCTTTACATTCCTCAGAATCTCAAAGTGCTACAGTAGACAAAAGCGTAAAGCAGTAGGCAAAAGCATAAAAGAACATGAGGGCATGGGTCAAGGAAGGTTTGGGGGAAAGCCTTATTAAAAAGGTAGGTCTTTAGTCTTGAAGCAGTCGGTTGACTACGGCGCTCTAAAGTGTGCGGGGAGAGTATTCCACAGTTCAGGGGCAACTGTGCAGAAGTCCCTGTCACCCATGGTGCGCAGGTTGGACGTGACGGGGTTGAGGCAGTATGTGTTTGATGAGCGGAGGGTGCGGGTCGAGCTCTTATGACGTGTTTCATGAACCAGTGAGTTAAGTTAGGGCATCATGACATTCAACCCGAGACACTATTGAGTGATTGGATGAATCATACAACCGTGTAAAAGAGAGATGAGACGGAGAATTCTTTCTTTGGTGCGATGGACAAAATCCACCTCAAAACCCAGAAATGGATAGCTACAAAACTAAAGGGCATGTAATGGACGAACTCCACTCAAAACTCATCTTGTGTTCTTTTATGTTGATTTGCGACTGAAAATGTAGCAATGCAGTTTTGGTTCAGGTAAAGCGGTAAATCTATATAAGTATTGTGGCCGTGCTGGCTTTTTTATACGTATATGCTCGGAGCTAGTGACACTCCTTAAAACCAGACACTGATTTTCAGACTTTGGAAGACATTCATTTCAGACTGAAGTAAACTAGCTACTCACTATTTGGCCATGATGAACATGAAGTCTATGTCACTTCTTGGTGAAGAGTGTTGGGGTATGGCTAAAACTACTACGGACTAAAACTCTTTGTGTTTCGGTAGTGACGTGAAAACATGGGACAGCTTTTTATTTATAAAGTCTTTGAATTCCAAGAAAATCCACAAAATCTAAATATTTCAACTTCCCTTTAAGATAAATCAATAAGATAATAATTAAGTTGACAAAAATCATTTAGATATTGTTTTTTCATGAATTGAAATGTAGGAGTTAGAGGTTGGGACAGCCCCAATAGAAAGTAACATCTTTTTATATATTATATATTTATATATTGCTTAGGACCGAAACGTTTGCTTTTTAATTGCAAAGCACTTTATGAGCATGATAAAATATAAGGAACAATGTTTCCCTAAGTCTCATGCAGTCTATAGAAGTATTTAATTCATTTTGTTATACAGTGAGCGAGTCGTGTTCGGTCAAGTTTGCCTCTGTTTTTGAGACCACCGCTCCTGTAGTTAAAGGATAATTCCATGCCTAGAATGCTTTCTTAACTTTCTTTGTAGTTGTTACATCCCCACCAAAGAGATCCAGGTGTTTTTTTGTGCAAAAACTCCTTAGTGGCTATTTTCCCTACCATAAGCCCTCAATGAATTGCATTGCATTGAATGGGAATTGAATAGGGCTATGGGATGTTGTGCTAATTCGCTTATTTCCATCGAAATAAGTATAGTAAAGTGTGCCGCTTGGGATATTATTTACATTATGAAGAGATGATATATACAAAAAATATATAATTTTGAGCGATGGAAATAAGCGAATTAGCACAACACCCCATAGCCCCATTCAATTCAATGCAATTAATTGAGGGCTTATGGTAGGGGACATAGCCAATAAGGAGCTTTTTCACAAAATAACACCTGGACCTCTTTGGTGCGGAATTAACAACTACAAAATATAGCTGCAAGCAGCGATAAGGCGGGACCAAGGAGATAGAGAGAGAGAGAGGACAGAGAGTGTGGAGAGAGCCTGTGGAGAGAGAGAGAGAGAGAGAGAGAGAGAGAGAGAGAGAGAGAGAGAGAGAGAGAGAGAGAGAGAGAGGGTGGAGACAGAGAGAGAGTGGAGAGAGAGCGAGAGAGACAGAGAGGACAGAGTGTGGAGACAGAGAGGACAGAGAGTGTGGAGAGAGAGAGAGAGAGAGAGAGAGAGAGGGTGGAGACAGAGAGAGGGAGAGTGGAGAGAGAGAGAGAACAATATGCACAAATAAGAATCACAGGCTGAGTTGTCACTACCCGGATTTGAACCAGTGACCCTGTGGTCCAAAGGTGAGAGCTCTACCAACTGAGCTAAGCAGACACTGTCAGTTGACTCATTCTAAACAGTAACATCATTCAATATTCATATAGGTATTGGGTGCATGAAGTTTCACAAAACAGCAATATTCATTGTCTCATAAAAACTTCATTTTTTCACTTAACAAAAATGTACCACAATTATTGTCTATTAGAGAGAGAGAGAGAGAGAGAGAGAGAGAGAGAGAGAGAGAGAGAGAGAGAGAGAGAGAGAGAGAGAGAGAGAGAGAGGGGGAGAGAGAGAATAATATGCACAAATAAGAATCACAGGCTGAGTTGTCGCTACCCGGACTTGAACTAGTGACCCTGTGGTCCAAAGGTGAGAGCTCTACCAACTGAGCTAAGCAGACACTGTCAGTTGACTCATTCTATACAGTAACATCATGCAATATTCATATAGGTATTGGGTGCATGAAGTTTCACAAAACAGCAATATTCATTGTCTCATAAAAACTAAATTTTTTCACTTAACAAACATGTACCACAATTATTGTCTATTTGATTATTTGAGAGAGAGAGAGAGAGAGAGGGGGGGGGGGGGGGCGGAGAGAGAGAGAGACATCCAGCTGTTGTCATTACCGGGATTTGAACACACAACCTTGTGGTCCAAAGGCAAGCGCTCTACTGACTGAGCTAAGCAGACACTGTCAGTTGACTCATTCTAAACAGTAACATCATGCAATATTCATATAGGTATTAGGTGCATGATAAGTTTCACAAAACAGCAATATTCATTGGCTCATAAAAAAAAAAAATCATGGAAAGATTTCATCCAAATTCAATCATAACTAACAGTACAGTAAATATAAGCAGCATCGAAAAAGACAAGTACTGAGATTCACGATCAATTGTGGATGTTGTTTAAATGCTATGTTATATTTGAAGTAAGAGGAGATTAGTCAAATTAAACTTTGTATCAATTTATAAGTCCAAACCACACCAAAGGGTTGGGATGCAATCCGTTTAAGATAAACCACAGCAATTAATTCCCTTACCATTCCCAACCATAAAAAAAATGAAAAAAAAACAATTTCCATAATCTAAATAAACATTTGCAAAAACAAAACAAAAAAGTTCATAATATTGATGATGTGTCAGAGTGGATGGGGCTGTTGTTGGAATAAACATTTGCAAAAACAAAAACAAAAAGTTCATCATATTGATGATGTGTCAGAGTGGATGGGGCTGTTGTTGGAATAAACATTTGCAAAAAGAAAAAAAAAAGTTCATCATATTGATGATGTGTCAGAGTGGATGGGGCTGTTGTTGGTGCTGGTGCTCTCTGGGAGTGTTTGGGAGTGGGTGATGGATGTAATACTAAGTGATGGGGTGTTGGATAGTGATGTGCTCTTGGTCCAAAAGGTGCTCTGTGATAAGTGCTGCTGTTGTGAGGTGAGTGAGTTTGTATGCGTTTAAATAAGTGCGTATGGGGCCCATTGTGAGTGTAAGTCTGGTGAGTGGGGGTTGTATAACTATTGTGCCGGAATTGTGTGTGATAAATCTGTGAGTTCGTTGGGTCATGTGACAGTTAGTGCAGGTGTTTGTGGAGGTGTTTGTGGAGGTGTTTGTGGTCAAATGAGGTGTGGATGTGATGACAAAGTGCGCATGCAATATTATCAGTGATTTGTGCTCCTACAATTTCTCCCGTGATAGTGCTCGATGGTGGGGTGTCTATTTTAAGTGCGTGAATTGAGGGGGGAATGACTAGTGGTGTGTGAAGGGGTGTGATTGTGGAGAATTTGGTGGTGGTTAGTGATGAAGTGGGGGATGTGCGGTGAGTGACATTGGTGATGGTGTAGGATGTGTCTATGTGTAATGTGTCTATTTGTGTGTCCCAGAGTGTGAGTTGTGTTTTGCAATTTCAACGAGTTGTAAATTAATGTGTTCCTTTGTGCGTGTGAGTCCGGGTGTGCAGGGGTGTATTTTGATGACGGTGAAGTTGATCTGTCCAATCTGATGAGAAAAGAAAAGACATTAGTATATTATTTAGTTACACTTTTGATAAATGATGGTCAGTGTTGTATAGCCTTGGAAACGCAAACATTTATTTCCAGGGAGGAAACAAAAAAAAAAAAAAATTGGACAGAGTCCACTTCAATTCAGCATAGAGTAGGGCAAATGTTGCGTCAATTTAACAAAGGTACAGACGATCAGACCAGCAATCAAACACAAATGTTTGGTCAAACTATGTGTCCCATTGGAAAAGCATTGTGGTGTCCTAAAAATAACGACCAAATAATTGCTTGATTGGTGTTTGAATGAGGCCTAAGAAGCCATAAGAAAAAGTGAATAGGCATATTCATTGTTATTTGCACTGCAGTCTTGGTTAAGCTATGCCTATTGGCTATTAAGTCATCTTAGCTTAATTGCAGTGCTTATTCTTCAAACAAACAGAAAACAACACTTTATAGGCCTACTCTATAAAAACTATTGTTAGAATCCACCTTCAGAATTACATTTCATTATGTGAATGTATTCTATATTGTGGTAGTTAGAATAAAAAATAAACTCAGTAGGCCTACTTACTTAGGCTGGTTTGGGAGATGTTTGACTTCTTGGAGGGTTATTGCCTGGATCTGTGATGGGGACTTTCTTGGGAAGAGGGGGGCCGAGGTGAAGAGAATGTTGCTGCTGCTGGAGAGTATGATGTTGACTTTCTTGTTGACTGTAAGACAAAATGCACACATTGTATTTATTATGGTAATATTTGGTAGTTATTTTACTGTAAGTCAATAGGCATATCAAATAGCAAATGTTAAATGAGTGAATGTAGGCAATTCAACTTACATTTTGTTGATAGACTTTTTAATGTTAGTTAATTTTGTTGCTGTTTTGTCCTGTTCCAGTTGAGAGATTATTGTATGGTGTGATGTGGAGAAGCTGCAGCAGTCAGTGTAATCGTCTGGTCCGGTCTGTATTATGAAGTTGAAGTATTTTGTGTTGTTCCGGCTGATTTTTATTGTTGATGTGTCAAAAATGAATCCGAGTGCTGTCTGGTCTGGTTCTTCGTATCGTGGTTGTTTTGCTGCCGTTGCCATTGTCCTTGCTGTGTTGGTTCCTTAGTTGGTGTGTTATTTATAGTGGAACTGTGAGATGGAGGATGACTGATTTAAGCAGTCACACCTGGCCTGGGTCAAACTAGAATTGGGCTCAGAGGTGGGTGTGGCTGTGCACCTGTTGTGCATGGAGAGCTAACTGCTCTTCTGTGTAAAGTAATATTAATGTGAATTATTCCATGAACTGAGAGGAATAAACCAGTGTATTTAAGAAAGCTGCACTGTGTTGTGTCCTTCCTTGCCCTGGGTAGTGACTAGTCGGTCACAGGGACATATTTAAATTAGGTGATTTTCTAAATCATGTGTTTTTAAAAGACATATGGACATTATTATTGTATTTATAGGATTTTAAGCATTTGTATATTGTGTTCTTTATATATATATATATATATATATATATATATATATATATATATATATATTTAAAATATTTTGCAATGTTATGTGTGCATTGAAGGGAAACACAGCATATTTATTTAACCAATATGTTATTTCTAATATTATAAGAAAAAGGTTAACAAACAAAGTTTGTTTTATTTTGGGCATCATTTTCAAATGTTCAACTTACTATTTTGTAGTGTATGCCTTTGTCCATGGTCTCAGTTGGAAGAGGTTAGTTTCTGAAGATGCTCTGTACAGAGGGTGTAGAGAGAGAGGGAGAGAGATAGAGAGAGATGGGGGGTGGAGAGAGAGAGAGATAGAGAGAGAGGGGGAGAGAGAGAGAGGGGGGTGGAGAGAGAGAGAGAGAGAGAGAGAGAGAGAGAGAGAGAGAGAGAGAGAGAGAGAGAGAAGGGGGGTGGAGAGAGAGAGAGAGAGAGAGAGAGAGAGAGAGAGAGAGAGAGAGAGAGAGAGAGGGGGGGGGTGGAGAGAGAGAGAGGGGGGTGGAGAGAGAGAGAGAGAGAGAGAGAGAGAGAGAGAGGGAGGGGGGTGGAGAGAGAGACAGACAGACAGAGAGAGAGAGAGAGAGAGAGAGAGAGAGAGAGAGAGAGAGAGAGAGGGGGGGGGGTGGAGAGAGAGAGAAAGAGAGAGAGGGGGGGTGGAGAGAGAGAGTGGGGGTGTAGAGAGAGAGAGAGGGGGGTGGAGAGATAGATAGAAAAAGAGAGAGAGGGGGTGGAGAGATAGATAGAGAAAGAGAGAGAGGGGGGGGTGGAGAGAGAGAGACAGACAGAGAGAGAGAGAGAGGGGGGGTGGAGAGAGAGAGAGGGGTGTAGAGAGATAGATAGAGGGGGGGTGGAGAGAGAGAGAGAGAGAGGGAGAGAATGAGAGAGAGAGAGGGGGGGTGGAGTGAGAGAGAGGGAGGGGTAGAGAGAGATAGAGAGAGAGGGGTGGTGGAGAGAGAGAGAAAGAGAGAGGGGGGGAGAGAGAGAGTTATTACACTATTGCACTTATTACACTATTACACTTATTACACAATCAATGAAAAGAGAAACCATGCAAGACGGGAACAATTAGGCGTTCAGAGTCTTGCTCAAGGTCACTTCGACACTAACTCTCGGGGAGCCTGGATCGAACCGGGTTACCTTCCAGTTTCCAGTAATCACACCTGCACTGGATGTGACTTAATTGTCCAATTCAACTAGGGCCTTTTGTATACTCTTGATGGGGATGTAGAACACTGTGAACTTTTTAACCATTTCCCATTTGATGTTCTCATCCTTTTGTACACCACATCTGCAGAATTTTTGTATTTGGGGGGGTGGGCAAGGGGACCGGGACAAAATGTACTATAACAACATAGTACGTATACGCAGAGACCTTCTGCACAGATTCGCTCCACAAGGACGCTGTAATCATTCAGCCTTTGCCAGCTACAATGGAGAGCTATACTTTGTGGCAAAAACCTGGACCAGACCTTCGACGACAAGGCACACACTGTTCGTTTTGCCCCCATACTATTACTATATAGAGTTGTGTAATGGTGTCAAAAGATAATTATTGTTACGTAAGGCAAGATGTATGTGAACACATACATCTTGGATACAATGGAAATGTGTGCTGTCACCTCAGACATCAACATTGATACAATGGAAATGTGTGCTGTCACCTCAGACATCAACATTGATGTCTGAGTTGACGGCACACATTTCCATTGTTACATCAGCCTTCTGAAAGAAAGAATAAAATGGTATGTGTGTGTGTGTGTCAACACTATATACACATATATGTTTAGACGCTCGGCTAAACTCAGTCACATTATATTGACTTTACACCAGTGCTACTCAACCGGTGGCCTGTGGGCCGCATGCTGCCCCTGCTTAATGTATCTGCAGCCCGTCATGGTCAGACCAATAAATATAGAATTAGTTATGTATAGGTATTGTATTGTTTGTTCCAAGAGAAGCAGTGGACTGACCTCATGCTTCCAAGCTGCTTCTTTTCACCTGACAGGGGAGAGTTTCCCCGGCCGGACGTAGTGTGTGGAAGGAACACGTTATTCCGACCAGTTCCGTTCCCCTCCATCGGGCGCCCCGGCTGGCCAGGGGGTGGTAGTTTAGAGACCAGGATTACTGCATGCTTTTTGTGAGGGTACCTACCCTAGGGGACACGGGGAGAACATGCAAACTCCACACAGAAAGGCCCTTGTCATGTTTTCAACATATATCTATATATATATATATATATATATATAACAGGTATTTTAGACGCTCAACTCGTCACAAAACATGTGTTTTGGAATAATAATCCAAAATGTACAAAGTAACTGTCTAGTAACTTTAGTTTTCAAATTCATGTAGTGGAGTAAAAGTACAATAGCTGGCTCTGAGATGTAGTGGCGTAAAAGTATTGGAAATTGGAAATACTCAAATTAACTACAAATACCTCCAAATTGTACTTAAGTACAGTACTTTGTTACTTTCCACCACTTGTATATAGCTGCACACACAGTGAGCTGTGTGGGTCCAGTGACATGTTAACGGTGCCATTAATCATGTGTCACACAGCTTAATACACGCTGTCTATATCCATCTCGTCTGGCCTAGCCCTGTCCATCTATCTTCCTGTGGTTTTGGCAGCAACCATACCTGCCTTAAGGATCTGTTTTTGGTGAGAGGGAAGAGCAACCAAATGTTGCTAAACAGCCATCTGCCTGAATATCCCTTTCCAGTTGCCTGGACAACCACTTAAATATATTTCCCCACTGCCAGAAATTGGTCATTACGAGACACTCACAATTCAGTTTTTAACAGTATTCAATAGAGCCTGGCCCGATACCCACATTTTGGCTCTGATGAGGACTTTGGAGAGTCCTATAGAACATGGATTATTGAAGTTTTGACCAATGTTTTGTTAAAATAAATAAACATCTTCTTTAATCTTTATCTTTAAAAATCTTAACTCATTGACTGCCACTAAACCCCTGGCGCTGTCTGTTACCGCCACCATAGACAGCGTTCTATTTCACTTGGAAAACAAGACTGTTTCCGGTCCCACTAACAGTTACAGTATAGCTAATGTGATCGTCTATTTAAGAGTCTTCAGAAGAATACGTTTTTTTAACCGTGCAGTAACGATGATTTAGTATTTAGCTCCTAACATCGGCGAGTTGTTCCGTAATTCAGAGAAAAACGTCTATAAAGATGGGCTGCCCCAGCATTGTGTGCTGGCCGCCATCTTGGGGAGGGCAAAACGCAGCCATGCTGAGCGTTGCCTAGCGACCGGAAGCCCCGCTTTACGGCAAATAATAGCGAGACAGTTATTAATTAATACAAAGCCCAAAATCGGTTGTAAATTGGTGTAATGGGATGGGATTAAGTAATTAAATGTCAGGTGTGAGGTGGCCATTGGCAATCAATTGACTGAGGCAGTGGCCGGGAATTGTACAGGTGAAGGGACTCATTAGGCTCATTAGGTCCACTGGCTGAGCCTGACCAGGAGCCTTTTGAGGCAGTTCTGGACAAGCGTGCAGCCAACGACCCACTCGACACTGGGCACTGCACTCCCTGTGGTGGTGTGGAACGCGTGTGAAGTCGGTGGGGCGAACGGTTCTGGAGTTACGTGGATTACAGACGTATGTGCACTCACAGAGAGACGTAGAAATTACATGTTGTCCAAAATGGGTTGCAAATGGACAACTGGTTAAATATGGGGACGATACTGACGATACTGATACCTTCATTTTTTACTTAAAAGTATCAATTCTGCAATGTAGAAACATTAAAAGTCCGGAATTCAACATTTATTTGAGTAAAAGTACTTGAGTAAAATTACAAAAGTGGACCACAATGGAAACAAGCTTTTTTGTGTCTGTCCATTTGGCGTTTTCTTTTGTCAATTTTCTTAAACCGCCAATAAAGTATTATATTCTAGTGTTCAAAATGTACTTAAAGTACTAAAAGTATTCATTGTGCAGTTCAAAATGTATACAAAAATATTTTGAAAATAGCCGATGGCTAGTAAGAGTGTGTGGTTAGTGTGTTTTGCAATAAATTATCTGAATCTACAAAGTAACTAGCCTACAGTAACTAAAGTTTTCAAATAATTGCAGTGGAGTAAAAGTACCAATATTTGCCTCTGGCATTTTCATCGACTAGGCATTTTTTTCTTTCTTTCACACACGTCATCTTGTCAGATAATAGTGTAGGCGGCGGACACGCTTTAGGTCCAGCAGCAGCGCGCGGCGTAGGCTCTCTGAACGCCGACACAGCTAGTGCTCGTATACGACACAAAGCTGTTGGATCTGGGATCTGAAAAACGGCACAGCGGTGCGATGTGTTGCTTCAGCGAGCAGGTCATCCCCCATCTTGCCTTCTCTCTCTCTCTCTCTCTCTCTCTCTCTCTCTCTCCCCCCCCTCTTTCACACATTGTCTCTCTTTCTCCATTCATCTCATGTGGTAATGTATGGAGCCGCCCTTTGATAGTGGCACGCACGCACGCACGCACGCACGCATACACACAGCGAGAGCGCGATGTATGTTCTGAAATCATCTGTCGCCCTTTAATAGTGTCTCTCACACACACACACACACACACACACACACACGCACACACACACACCGAAAGCGTGACCGAGCCTCTGCTGGCTTACACACTCGCGCAGCCATCTCTCTCTGTCTCTCTCCATCCATCTCTATCTCCCTCCCACCCTCCCCTCCCTCCCACTACTCTCTCTCTCTCTCTCTCTCTCTCTCTCTCTGTGTGCGCGTGTGTTCAGTATAATAACGAGTGCGAGCGAGCACAGAGGGGGAAGAAGAAGAAGAAGGGGTTGCGGACGGTGCGTTCGCACAGCCAGCCATCGTTGCCAGATAAGCGTCTCTCCGCTCGGCAGTATACCGCCGCGCGCAAAGTCAGTCATGGCGATGCGTCCGTTATAGCGAGATCCCCGGGAGCAATGATGATGATGATGATGACTGTCTGAGCAGCTTCCAAAAACAAAAAAAACATCTATTCCATCGTGGCTCTTTGGCGTGTGTGCCGCTAAAGAGGTTGCGAAGGCAGGAGAGAGTAGCGAGAGAGAGATTGAGAAAGACGGGGGAGAGTCCTCTCCTCGTGCGTGCGTGCGGTGCGTGCGGTCCTCCTCTGGCTGTGGAGTGGAGTAGTGGAGTGGAGTGGGGGAATGTGTTCGTTGAGAGGCTCCTAGTTGGCGTAACCTGCTCGACGTGACGCTTCAAAGTCTGCTAGTCTTGGGGGGGGGAGGACCTGTTTGATGCGACTCCTGGTTCTGGGGGGGAACCTGTTCGATGCAACGCTCCTAGTCTCATAGTCTTGGGGGGGGGGGGGACGCTCCTAAGTCTCCCACGCCTCTCTCTCTCTCTCTCTCTCTGTCTCTGACCGACCTGACCGACCAACCATCATGCTCTACTTCCAGCTGGTGATCATGGCGGGCACGGTCATGCTGGCGTACTACTTCGAGTGCACGGACACGTTCGGCGTGCACATGCAGGGCT
The DNA here is from genome assembly GCF_964188405.1 of Protomyctophum parallelum. Lineage (NCBI taxonomy): Eukaryota > Metazoa > Chordata > Actinopteri > Myctophiformes > Myctophidae > Protomyctophum > Protomyctophum parallelum. The sequence continues at coordinate 21,934,308 of NC_139712.1, read as the reverse complement.
TCTTCTGCTACGACCTGGCCTACGCCAAGCCCTACCTGGGACCCGAGGAGGGCAGCGCGGTGCCGCCCGTGCTGCTCTACGCGCTGGTGGCCGGCGTGCCCACTCTGGTGGTGAGTTTATCACACCGACACATGCCGACACAAGTTCCTAATAATATAGCCTACAGATGAGACATTCCAACTCTTCCCGCTTTCCTGATCCTTTCTGGAAAATGCACATTTCATCCTTCATGTTTTTTCACTGATTTGGCCCAATTCTACTGCTTTGCTACCGAAAGGAAGTGTCCGGGCAGAGGAAATCTATTTATTAAAGAAGTGTCCGGGCAGAGGAAATCTATTTATTCAGGGTTATCTGGATAGAATTGACATGTAACACCACATGGCAAATTAAATGCCCCGCCACTCTTAACTCACTGACGATGTTCTGTTTCTGACAACCTGCTGAATTGCCAACGGCAGGACATGTGAAGTTCTCACAAGGCACGTCTGTAATCTGTATACATATACAGGGCTGGTTTCTATGAGCTACAGTATGTATACACGTGTGTTTCCCGTGTTGTTTTAAGTCTGTGCTTTTCAACCCTTCTCTTTTTATATCAAGCTCTGTTATTTATTCGGCATTTGCGTCCATTTACACTCATGGACCAAAACTGAAGAATATGTTGTTGTCGTGGGATAATATCTTGTCCACAATTCCATGCCGTATTGATGTTGGTACCATAAGCAGAGATCGTGTGTGTGTGTGTGTGTGTGTGTGTGTGTGTGTGTGTGTGTGTGTGTGTGTGTGTGTGTGTGTGTGTGTGTGTGTGTGTGTGTGTGTGTGCGTGTGCGTGTGCGTGTGCGTGTGCGTGTGCGTGTGCGTGTGCGTGTGCGAGTGCGTGCGTGCGTGGTTTGAGGAATATTAAGTGGAGAGACTGTCGCTGCGTGTGATGTGTTGCCTTTGAGCTGTAGCGTGCGTCGACCACAGCCACCCCATCCATGGCTCTGTGGATTCTGTCAAATAGTTCTGTATAGTTAATACAGTTTCCCTTCAGGAATGTCTGATTTAATTTCACTTTCTCGAGAAGACACCTTCTTTCCTTGCCTTCTCTCTTTGTATATACTATGTGTGTCTTACTAGAACTCCTCCCTTGTTCACTATATCCCCCCGTTCCATCCATTCCTCTCTCGCGCTCTCCTATTCTTTTTTCTAGCATCCATTGCATGTTTTCCACTTTTCATCCATGATTCTCTCTCTCTCTCTCTCTCTCTCTCTCTCTCTCTCTCTGCCCCTCGTTCTATATCCAGTGACGCCCACTCTGGGTAGCCAGCCAACAGGCTGATGTCTGCCTCAACATGCATGAATGCGTGCGTGTGTGCCTGCCTGCCTGCCTGTGTGTGTGTGTGCATCTCCTTGCTATCTCACCCCTCAAACCCTCTCCTTGCTGCACGCGTGAGGCATGCGTTTGCAAACCGCTGAGACTCAAAATCAGAGAGCCCTGCAGCGTGCATGAGGGGAGCCTGGAAGCTGCAAATTACACTCAAACCGATTTTAATTGTGCTATAAGTCTCGCTCTATCGCCTCTGCACGCCGTGGGCCATTTATGTCACACACGTGACAAGTTGGAAAACCATGCACCCACGATTTGTCAGCCCTATGATGACATACGGCTCGGCAACATGACATATTAAACATTTAAAACCCTATAGTCTGAGTTACAGCCCGGCAGCAAGGGAGAGCTCTTGAACTTGAAGCTCACACAGAGGAATACAATTGCCTGCTATTTCCCATCCTACAAGCTCTATAGAAGCAAATTAATGGTAAATGGGGCATTTATATAGCGCTTTTATCCAAGGCGTTTTAGATTTGTGGATTCACCCATTCACACACACATTCATACACCGATGTTGGAGGAAACCATGCCAAGGCACCAACCTGCACGTCGGGAGCTCAAGGACCCTTGGACACTTAACTCTGGGGGAACCCGGGATCGAACTGGGAACCTCACAGCCGGCCTGCATTTTGTGTTTACAAAACGGACTCAAACTACAATAATACAGAAAATCCAATTAAAAAAATAGTGAAAAGAACCTTGTGGTTCCCAAGCCGCTCTACCCCTGAGCCACTTGCAATAGCATATATTATCATAAATACTTCTGTTTTCACTTTTTTTTTTTTTTTTTTAATCTTTTTCAATTATCATGATATGCATTTAGTAAATTATGGTCCCATTAACACCTTGAGGGCCCGGGCCTATTTAATCCATTAATAAAATGTGCCCATTGTCAGCAAGCGGCTCTAGGCTGTAGCGATGCGATCAGTTTTCATAGCACTAATTTGACACATGACCGTGCACTTGAACTTGACGGTGATTAAGTCATGGGCCCCGACGGTGTTAATCAAAAAAGAAAACAATTTGATAAAGTTCGCATCGTTCTCAGCCTTACTCATCTGTGAATAGAAAAGCCTGGTCACAACCTAAGGCCCAAACCAGACCAATGCAACTACCGTATAGGTCTAGTTGCATTAAGCAACTAGTCGACTAGTAAATCCACTAGTCGACCTTGTTGGTACTAGTTGACTAGTTGATGTTTATTTCCACCCCCCTCCCCCGATTTTGTAGGCCTCACGATCAGGTAGATTATAGTTATAATCACCAATGTACACAGTTTTTTTTTTACATCATAGTTAAACAACTAGTCGACTAGTAAACTAGGCAACTAGTCAACTAGTAAAAATGACTAGAAGTGCAACTGCCAGTGGGGATAATGGTTGCATGCAACTACTTACTCGCAACCATTTGGTTGCAAGGAGTTAAGAATCATTGGGTGCGGTCTGGGCCTTAGTCAGAGTGAGTCTAGGGTGCGGTCTGGGCCTTAGTCAGAGTGAGTCTAGCGGGGCTTCCAGCGTCTGAACTTCCCCTGGAAGTTACACGAACCAACGTTTCCGTCACCGTTTCTGCCCCCTCGTTGACGCAACTCTCCAATAGAAGGCTCCAGTCTGGTCCCACCCATATTATGCACAGTTAACCGAATGTTAACGCGGGACCCCATTCTTCTCTCCACGGCACGCCTGTGCCAAAACGAGGGAACTCGTCTTTCTTTAATTTAATTTAATCCAGCAATACTCACATGTTAGACAGCCTCCACACAGATCCGACGTGCACGCGGCCGCGCGCACGCTTAATAGTCCTTTTTTCTCCTCAAAATGAGACAAACTGCCATCTTTAAGACCTTATAAACGTCTAAACTTTGATCACGTTAAGAAAGTGAATCCACCGCACGGCGACACAGCCTGGAATGAGAATGTGTCTCAAATGTGGACGGCTATCATTTCCGGTGCGGGCGGAAGTGACCCGTCTTGTAAGCTTATAACGCGGATTTATCTGGCACTGGCGCCACGTTCTGGACTAGAGGAGAAGCGCACGTTGTTTAATAGAACAAGCACAGCCTCTCAACCATGGCTCTCAACCATGGTGTGGATGTAAGTGAGTAACACAGTTGACCTCAGAATGAGGATTAACAGGGAGTGCACATGTATTGCTAAGCTCTGCTAAACACTGCAATAGAAAGATGAGAGTCACTTCTTGACAACACGCCAAAGGGCTTTCCTGAAATAGATTCGCCGCACTGCTATGTTACTTTCTCAAGACTCACACACAGATTATCTGCTGACCGCTTGGATACAGCTTTGAGATAGGTCTGTATCGCTTGTGGGCAGAGTTCCCAGATTTGGAGTAACAGAATAACAAGTGGTCATGGCATATGGAAACAAGACCAAAAAAGAAGCTGCTAGGTTTGAATTTTTCCTTTTGAAAATAGCACACCCACAAGCTCACAATGGTTGAAAACATATTTTTGAACAAATTTTAACAACACAGATATTGTACAGCATGGGGGTGGGGGGGTTCCTGGCACTAAATATTTTCAGATTACATATTCATTTTGTGGTCCTTTTTAAAAAAACATGCGAGAGCCACTGGTTTAAACATGACATTAGGAAATGAACACCCTACTTGATCATACTACAGCGTCACACAAAAGTGTGAAACGGTTTTGGACGTACAATGTCTCGATCCGACAGAGACAATAATACATTATTTCCATGCACAACCACATATGTTTCAGAAGGAAACATATGTGCTGGCACACAGCTGTTCCCTGTTCCAGTTAATTCCCTTTCACGTGGCTCCGTTTGATCGGCTACGGCGGTGTGAACCGTGAAGGTGTCGTGATGTGTGCTTTCCAGTTCAAACCTGCTGAGAAACAGGTGTGCCGCCTGCTGAAAACTGGGACTGTACAGTTCTGCTAGCGTTGATTTGTCCGTCAACTAAAATTACAGTATGACGTTATTCTGTTCGTAAACTGCATTTTTTTTTCAGGAAAACTACATTAAAACTAATGTATGGTGAGGGACTAGTGCAGAAGAGATTTCATGCTTGGTTGTGCTCTGAAAATATCAGATCCACAACGTCACAATGCGTCGCACTGAGACGTGTTGTGAGCTTGTAGATCGGCTATTTTCAGCGTGCAACCAACAAATGTAAACATCAGCCATTGCGACGCCATCAAGGCCTGCCAAAATACTTTTTTTTTAAACAATATATTTATTGCATTTTTCTTTTTTTGACAGACAATACAACAAAACAATACACAATACACCAGACAATACAATACAATACAATTTCTTAAATTTAAAAACAAACAAAAAACCAAACAAATACATACCTTTTGGCCACAAGACCAAAGAGCTGCAGAGAATACAATTAGACATTTTCAGTTTCCACCATTAAATAAGATAAATCATTAACCGTAAGATATTGGATAAACCGTCCCCATATCTTATCAAACATCTTCTGTTTATTCTTCAAAGTATAAGTGATTCTTTCCAGAGGAAGACACAATGATAACTCCCTAAACCACTGAGCAATACTGGGTTTGCCTATCTTTTTCCACGATAAGGCTATAGCCAAAATACATTTTAGTCGACTAAAATCATATTATATTTAATCGACTAAGACTAGACTAACATTTCAGATGACTGAAATGTGACTAAAAGACTATGACTAAATCATAATTAGCTGTCAAAGTCAACACTAAAGGTCCTTTCAGACAGGGAGCGGGTGACAGTTCAGTGACGGAAAAAGTACTAAAAGGTTTTACTCAAGTAAAAGTATCAATACTGGCAACTGCAATGTATAACTACTTTGTTTCAAGTAAAAGTACTGCAATCAAAATGTACTTGAGTAAATTATGCAGAATACCCCATTTCACACAAGTTCAAAATGCATGAAAATCTTCAGAAAATATCAGATCTACAAGCTCACAATGCATTGCACCGCGACACATTGTGAGCTTGAAGGTCTGCTATTTTCAAATGGCCGAAATATATGTGTGTGTGTGTGTGTGTGTGTGTGTGTGTGTGTGTGTGTGTGTGTGTGTGTGTGTGTGTGTGTGTGTGTGTGTGTTTTCAAATCAATGTAGTGGAGTAAACGTATAATATTTGCCTCTGAGATGTAGTGGAATAGAAGTAAAAGTAGCCCTACTAGAAATCGGAAATACTCAAGTACAGTACAAATACCTCAAAATTGTAGGCTATAGCACTTACGTAAATTATACTTAGTTACTTTCTTTCTAGATACTTTACCTTTACCTACTTTACCTACAAGTTCATAGCGCGGCACCGAGTGCCGCACTATGAACTTGTAGGTCTGCTTTTTTTTTTTCGTGAAAATGTGCCTCAAATCTTTGAATATATATTCTTTCAGAGTTTCAGTTTCTAACACAAATCTGTGCTTCTGGAGGGTCCCTGGAACAACATATTTTCAGATGGGGGTCGGCGGGCATAAGAGCACGTAACGCATACATATAATGCTATAGTGCTTCCTCTAGCTGGCCCATCAGGTTCAATCCCACTTGAGGCTTTTTGGTGCGTCTGTCTCTCTCTGTCTCTCTGTGTCTCTCTCTCTCTCTCTCTCTCTCTCTCTCTCTGTCTGTCTCTGTCTCTATATAGACATCGCAACAACATGTTTTTGTCCAGGATGACCAGTGGTTGTAAAAAATAAGCCGATCAATAGGGCCACTTCTACTACATACAGTAGGTACAGTTTTGCCCACTCAATTTATAATTGACGTTGCAATTTTGGAGCTGGTGTGGCTCGTGGAATCCTGAAAAGTAACAGTTTTGAACATAGTGAGGTTTACCCACCCAACGGAGACCATTGTTATGCATCGGTTGTGTTTTGAATTCACAGATGAATGCCCTGAATTCATCACGCAAACAGTTTCACAAACAAAAGAAGCAAACGTAGCCAATTTGCATAAGCTCAGAAGCTCAGAAACCTCAGAGCTTGTGTGTGCTGTGTGTTTGTTTCATACATACTGAACAATTGCAAAGTATTTACAGCTAGTCGTACTACGGGATTCATTGGAAACGGAGGTTCTCTCATTGTATCTCTCTCGTGAAAAGTAATCGTTTTGGACATACGAGGTTTTGAGGTTTGAGCGAACGCCCCCGCGGGAGGAGGACGAGATGGATGCTGAGACAAAGGAAGCCGGTCCTTTGTAGATTCACCGACCCCCCCCCTCCTCTCTCTCTCTCTCTCTCTCTCTCTGTCACCTTATGCAATTAAGACAGCATTTTATGTAGACATACTGTATAGCACTCTATATACATGGATTATAGTTTCATCATAATATTCCACTGTTAGACGGATGTCAGGTTCTTAGCTTATATAGTCAGGCATCCGACAGGCTTCTTTTGTTTAAAGTGGGAAATTTGGTATGTAGTCTTTTTTTTTATTGGCCTAAAATATTGTCTATATACATATATTTGTGAATCGACTTGCTGACCGGCTGTCAGTATTGGGACATTTTCTATGGGGGTTTCTTGTGACCCTATACCCAAAAATTACAAACTTTAATTTTGCTTTAAAGATGGAGTGCCACAATTTTTTTATTTTTTCCAGTTCATGTGTCTATGATGTGACGGTACTTTAGACACCCTGGAGTCGTTTTTATGTGCAATTATGTATTCCCTTTGTATTTAGGGTTTCTTCCTGGAGGCTGAACCCTTGACAGTCAAACGGGCCAATGAAAAAAAAACAGTAATATAGTGACATCACATTATCAGCCCCTCCCCTAACCCCATCCCTCTTTATCATACAACTACAGCTGTGGGTACAGCTTAAGTTCAGGTGGATCACCACCGACCAGGCAAACCAGGCCTACTTAATGAACTGGTGGGCGTGTCCACATAAAAACATTTTAACAAATACTGTACACATTTCTGAAAAACGTCTTCCTCCTTGTATAACAATAAGACCTGATGATCATGTTTTAGGGTGGAAACAAATCAGGGTACTCCATCTTTAAGTAGCATGTCAAACTAGGGGGTTTTCATGATTCTGAATCCATTACAAGCATTAGTTTTGAACAAAATACACTCCTTGGGCTAAAAGCAGCCATAGCCACTTGCCCAAATGTGCTCAAAATGTGCTAACCTCATCACACACCACGCGTCTATGGCAGTTTTAAGCCCAAGGAGTGTATTCTGTGCAAAACTAATGCTTGGAAAGGATTCAGAATCATGAAAACCCCACAGCATGTCACATGCTACGTAAAGCAAAAGGAAAGTTTGACATTTTTGCCTGCCATAGGATGTGAATGGTACAGTATAGGGTAGCCCGGTGTCTGATGTCATGGACACTGGGCTCACTTCCTTCCTGGACTACATGTAGTCTCAGTAAGACAGCCCTCCCCCTATATGCATACATGAGGAGCAGTGCACCAAATACTTATGGGAATTGTAGTCCAGGAAGGAAGTGAGGCCAGTGCCCATGACATCAGAGACACCGGGCTCACTGCCATAAATTAAAATATCTAAAACCACATAAGTAAGTAAGTAAGTTGCCGAGCCATGAGGGCAGGAGCCTATCTCCTGTTTCTGTAGCCATGAGGCCCATAGGGGCAGGAGCCTATCTCCTGTTTCTGTAGCCATGAGGCCCATAGGGCAGGAGCCTATCTCCTGTTTCTGTAGCCATGAGGCCCATAGGGCAGGAGCCTATCTCCTGTTTCTGTAGCCATGAGGCCCATAGGGGCAGGAGCCTATCTCCTGTTTCTGTAGCGTGAGGCAGCTTGATGTACAAGTACACCCCCTGGACATGACGCTAGTATATCGCAGGGACTTACCCCCAATCCAACCCTTGATGCTGAGTGTCTCAGGGCGGACACTCTAACCACAAGGCCACTGAGCTGGTAAAACCACATAGTACACACATAAAGACCCCCAGGAAAGCATTCTAAAGCTTCTAAACGTCATTAGAAGTGTCCCTTTAAGCAAGTGTCCCTTTAAACAAAACACTTTGAGTACTTGTATGGCTGAATGCATGGCAAGGACAGCATGTGGGAGCGCATTCCGCCCACACGTTGCTGCAACAATACCTCCACCGGTGTGAATTATACACAGTTGCCTTGACGAAGGCATAATAGCCTGTTACTAATAATTAAATAATAACTACGTGGGATCCATTGGAACAGAGGTTCTTTCATTTTATCTCTCTCCTGAAAAGAGTCATCCAAGGTTTCCGCCCGACGACAGATTGCGACTATGCGCAGCTGTTGGAGTTCAGTGGGTTCGGGTGAGCAAAAAAGGTAATATTACTTTTAAGTAATAAGTTACATTAGTTACTTTCCAACATTGCTTCTAAATTTGTATTCCCATTGAGCTTGCACAGAGGGGACCTGTACTGAACAATAAACAATAAATGCAACCTTGAACACTGTGTTTGCTATAAAAAAGGCACACTATTCTAGTTTGGTGTTGAAAATAGTCCGGTTGGTCCAAAATACATGCTTGATTCATGGTGAGTATTTTCTCACTAACGGAGTGCAGCTTGTGAAGGTGGGAAAAAAAAAAACTTTCATCTATCACCACAACCAATGTATCTACTACTACATTATATAGCACGCACGAAAGCATGCACGCGCACACACACACACACACACACACGCACACATGCAAGCGCACACTACCCTAGCACCATCTGTGACCTTCCCCATCACTGCAGGTCAGTGGATCTATATGGGGGTATTTCTGACCTAGTTCCTCCTGACGTCATAGGTTATCTCAAAGGTGAAGTTATTAACATTAACACATTAATAATATCATGTCAGGTGAAATAATTATTTATATTTTAGCAACGTGTATTGTTTCTGTGACACAACCTCGCGCATCGGGGCGGTTGTTTGCGTTCGCTGTCTACCCCCACCACCCCCAATAACTTATGTTTGTGTGTCACAGGCTCACAGCCTCGCATTAATGGCTTAATGCACGTCGGGCCCGCATTTTCAAACTGTCCACTCGTCGCGACGGACCCGACTGTATAAAATATGTTGTGAGTGATTATTGCAGCGCGCTGCGTCTGACTGACCGGATAGCTGCAGTAGGAAGCATTGGCTCCGCCTGTAGCAGGAGTGATTGCTGTCCCTTCCCATTGCCCAGAGGTGCGCATGGATGCAGACGAGGCAGCCAATCAGGCTGGCTAGGCCGTCAGTATGACTATAGGGCTAGAACGCGACATTCCAAAGCCTACACGGGTTGTGCAGTCGTCGCGCTGTGATTGGCCAGTCGCTGTGATTGATAGCCTAACCCTAACCTTAACCTCAGTAAAACTATTCCTAAACCTTATAACGTTAACCTCAGTAATGCCCGGGGGCGTGGTTATAAACACAACCCGTCTAGGAATTAGTATGTAGCGGCTAGAACAGGTGGTCTAGTTTCACCTGACAAAAAAAAAGAAACGGGGGCTGGGCAAAGTTCTGCTCCGCAGTGAAAAAACATTCACAAGTGAATTGATCGCAGGACAGCGTCCCTCCCAATAACTAGTTTAATTTGCAACGTTTTAAGACTTGAACGTGTCCTAAAACAAAACAAAAAGTAGCAAACATGTCATAATTAGGTTTCCACCGGGCAGTGACATTGTGCTGGCAGCCATGAGGAGACTCTCCCCTCCCCCCCTTGTCCTTCGTACCAGCAGCCATCAGGCCAAGCATGACCTCCATATGGACCGCTCTGCCCGTGCTCTTGGATTACCGACTACTGCTGCTAGTCTCTCTGGCACATTCTATGGACCAAGGACGTCCATATGTGGACCCCCACTGTGGTCCACCTATAGGCTGCATGAAGCGCGTCATGGGATTGAGTCCTGATCCTGGGTGGATCCGGACTTTGCTTCATGTCACTCCCTCCCAGTCCCTCTATATCCCCCATTTTCTGTCAGTCATCTTTTTCTTTTTTTTCCCTTTTATTATGATTCTTTGTATAGGCCTATTCTATTTTGGACATACATGGTTTCCATCCGACTGCGACGATATGTATCTTTATGAGAATGATAATAATTCATAACATACTGTACTGTGTACACTTGTGTACACTTGTTTTAGCAGCCTTACAGGTTGCCCTGTCTTCGCCTCAGTCAGACTGTGTGCATCATGTCTTAATATCGCTTTAAGACTATTCATAATAATGTCTCTGTTGGGTGGAAACCTCGTATGCATTTAACTTTTCAGGATAAAAACAAAAAAATGCAAAAGTAGCAGATCTACAAGCTCAAACCGCGTCGCCTGATGCCACGATTCGAGCTTGTAGATCCGCTGCCTTCGATGCTGTTGTGTGACTCTGTGCAGTATGATCAATTAGGGCATTAAAATGTATGAATTAACACGAAAGGTTAAAACACGGAGATGGGAGGTTTCTCTCCGACAGCGACGATGTTTATTTCCTCGTTGTGGTATTCTTATCTCTCTACTCTTACCTGCAACCCACCCTGTGTTTCCTTCTGACACCTAGATTTTCCCCACAGGAATCAATGAAGGATTTATTCGTCAAGCTAGCTGGGCTATAATGTGTTCAATTAACCTTTGCATAGTGTTGTGTGCGGTGCATAATTGAACAGCATTGATCTGTACACCGAGTTAACACCGGGCACAACACTCGGGTCCATGTTCATGTTCATCAACTGGTGCAGTGTTGGAAAGGAACTAGTATAGCCTACATTTTACTCAATTGCATTCTGTTTTTGAGTGGTGCAACCACTCCAAGGAACAGCAATGTCCGAGAGAGCGAGAGAGAGAGAGAGAGAGAGAGATACTGCATACATAGTCTTATATTCAGGCAAATAGGGTACAAGCTCACAAAGTATCGCTTCATGTGGTTAACCCATTTTGACCTGAGATCAGATTCCAAAAACGTCTTCTACATCCTGACGGTTTTCTGAAAAAGCTATGTTTCTATGTCAGTCGTTCTTCGATTTTTCAAAAATAGCAGGTCTACGAGCTCGGTGGCGCGCTATGAGCTTGTAGATCTGCTATTTTTCAATAGCTAAAGCATAACATAATGCTAACACCAAAAGGGGTTCCCGCCCAAAATGTTTTAAATAGAAGAATGAAGCACTGAGGACCCGAACCTGAGGATTTTACTACTTTGCTGGATTGTTAAATTAACATTCCACAGAGGAGGATGTGAACGTGTTGTCAGGATTACAGATTCACTGCACTCTTTAAGCTTTAAGACGGGGCTCAGTATGCAAAATAACTGAATTAATGCGGTGCCCGGCGTGCTAGGGATAATTCATGAAATGTAGTACGAATGCATTGTGTCACGTTTGTCCGTCGAAGATCTGTTATTGTGTGTGTGTGTGTGTGTGTGTGTGTGTGTGTGTGTGGCTGTGTGACTGTGTGTGTGTGTGTGTGTGTGTGTGTGTGTGTGTGTGTGTGTTTGTGTGTGTGTGGGAGTGTGCGTGTGCGTGTGCACATGCACGTGCTTGCGTGGAAAAGAGCTGGCGTCTATAAGCCAATGTTTCCCAAGCAGTGAGCTGGCGGGTCCACCAGTAATATAATATGTGTTTTATCAACGCACCAATAACGTGAAACATAAAAACTATCTATATACCGCGGCGCATTCCGACGTCTCCTCTTTTTCAAACGACAGTGTCTGTGCTCGGTTACGACAATATCAAAGTTCCATTTCTCATGACCGTATCTTATCTCACAATCCATGTTCCATCCACCACAACATTAAGCCATTTACGACGGGAACGCAGCTGTGTCGCTTTAGCGTTTTAACCACTTTAACCATTATTTTAAACTTTAGCTGTTGAAAAATAGCAGATCTACAAGCTCATAGCGTAGCTCGTAACTCAAATATTTGCTTCTAGGGGTCCCTGGAACAACATATTTTCAGATGGGGGGTCCGTGGCCAAACACAAATAATCCTGGGGGTCCTTGACATGAGATAGTTTGCGAATGCACTCACATTGAAACATTTTTTTTCGTTTTTCGGAAGACGTTTAGTAGAATCTGGCCTCAAATGGGTTACCGACGTTACACGAGCGGAGATGTGAGGAAATGGAAGGGAGAGAGAGAACGGCAGGGTTTATAATTACAATCTGTGCCAGTCATCGAGCCGTTGTGTCGACTGGGGCTGGAACAAGTACTCGCAAGTACAAATTTTGGATCTGCAGTAGAAGTAAAATTATTGAAATTCGGAAAATACTCTGGTAAAGTACAAATACCTCAAAATTGTACCTAAGTGCCCTTCTGTCCATGTTCCACCCCTAACATTAACTATGGAGCGCTACAGACTCCCACAGCAACCATTTGGTGAGCAATAATATTACACCAACCGAGACGTATAAAGGAAAGGGACGGGAGAGAGACTGCAGGGTTTATAATTATAATCTCTGCCAGTCATCGAGCCGTTGTGTCGACTGTGGACGGTTGTATATTCGGGCATGTCAGATCCCCCCCGCCCCCCCCACCCCCATTTCTTTCTACTGTGTTTATATCCTCTTAAAATAGCCCAGCGTGCTTGTAATGACACTAGACAAAGGTACCGGATAACTACCCTTTACGTAACGCAGTTATGGAATTAAGGCGTATGTGTGAAAGGGAAGTGTGCCCACTTACATGGTTGGATGCATGTGTGGCGCGGGGGGGGGGGGGGGGGGGGGTCCATGATGCCTCTGCATGTAATATCCACATCAGTGTTATGGTGTTTGATTTAGTCTAACGCGCCATTTTTGTTCTTTGTCCTATTTTGTCTTCTGCAATTGTTTAGTCTAGTCATACTCATAGTCGACTAAATATCAAAATATTAGTATTTTAGGCTTGTGGTCTTAGTCTTAATGGAATGTTAATTTAGCAAGAAAATATTTGAATAACACACCATTTGGTCTCAGTCCTATTCAGTCTCCTGAAATGGTTTAGTCTGGTTTAGACTAGTGGCATTCCGACGCACCGCCATTAAGACTGCGCGACTTCCACGTGCAGTTAGGGTTAGGTAGGGACACGGTTAGTAATGCGGTTAGGTTTGGGGTTAGGGACACGGTTAGTGATGTGGGCACGCCCGAATGGCAATGCGTCGGAACAGCCGGGCTTTGGAATGCCGGTGCCTACGTTCCCTTCTTGAATACGTACGTGTCTTTTAGGGGAAACATAGACTCATATTATGTTTGATAATATATCACAATTTAACGCATAGATAGAGGGATTACCTCTACCGATCCAACGGAAGCACAGAGGAGGACTTGGCCTATTGTGGGTGATGCTTTTCTTTTCACTCAGTTGTGGGGAGAGCTGTCTATATTTTATTGTATCGTTTTTCTTATTTATGGCCTTGTTTACCCATCACAGTCTCACCGACACCCGACTATTTAGGACACTTACAATGGGACAGATGGTCCCATTGTAACAGTTTCATTTGGGCTGGGGGGGGGGGGGGGGTATAAAAACACACTTTATCTAATGCATTGTCCTGGAGACTCTATCTCACATGCAGGAAGTTGGTCTGGCTCTGGGGATCCCTGTGAAATTCTCACCTGTTTATTTTATATAATTTATGCAAAAAATAAAGTCTGTGTCAAACAATGCAAAAAAAGTGGCAGTGACACTCCCACCCGGTCACTCAGGTCTGCCTCCTCCACCAACCTCACTGTTCCCCCAGCTCGTTTGTCCACCATGGGGGGTAGAGCTTTCAGCCGCTCTGCCCCTCACCTCTGGAACAGCCTTCCCCCCGGCATTCGAAACATGGACTCACTCCCCACCTTCAAATCCCACCTCAAAACTCACCTATTCAGACAAGCTTACTCCCACCTTGAGTAAAAGTCTGCTGCAGGCCTTTGTGTGTATTTTAAACTTGCTGTATTTTAATCTTGCTTTATTGTATTGTATTTCTTTTCTGTTTTGTTAGGCGACCTTGAGTGACCTGAAAGGCGCCATATAAATAAAATGTATTATTATTATTATTATTATAGAGCACCGAAGTCTGACGTCACTTTCAGTAGTCCCCAGGTTCATGTATTTGTTTAGTTGCATTGAAATCCCCATTGAGGCGATTTGAGATCGCCTCATATAACAACTGTGTTTGAAAAATAAACATGTCACCCCGGCCGCTTCACTCATATGGATATGAAGAATCAACTGACTGAGAGAAAACGCTAATGTTACTGCTGCTGAATTAGTTAGATCTTCGCTAGAAGCAGACTGTATCATATATGAGTGACTGACTGTTGCAAACGATACAGAGACACCTTCCCGACAATAACGCCGAGACAGCTTGTTTATTTTTGGACCACAACGCTTATAGTAGACGATATTAAGATCACCCCATGTTATTCTCCATAGAGAAATCACTTCCGCGAACCAGGGGAATCGTCGGGATGAGCGAGTTACGTCAGGACTTCGGTGCTCTATTACTGTTTGTTCAGGGCACTAAATAATGACGTAAGGCGTCATGTGGCTGATTTTAAATTCAGTGGGTCCCCCTCTCTTCACACGAGTCTGATTATTTTCCCCAAGTATACATGGCGGTTGACCTGCAGAGTGACCAATGTGTGTCTTGTTGTAAATCCTCATAGCTACAAAGGACTGAATACTGAAACCAGATATAATCATTAAGGAAAGTTTATGCATGTACTGTGCAATATGTAATCTCTTAATTTCCATGTCCCAGCCATTCAGTTGCAAAAAAACTTTTTTGCAAAAAACTTTTTTGCAGCTGAGACCCACAGGTTGAGAACCCCCTGCACTACTGTATATCCAGGAGGTGGGGGGGTTGCCATGATGGCCTCCAGCTTTGAGTGCCTGACGCAGTGCCCAGCCAGCCTCATCTTTCTCTCTCTGACCCTGTCAGTCTGTGACTACACTGTAGCTGCGAACGAACAGCCGCCTCTCGAGGTCTTCTCTTCCGTGTCATGTCATTTGCACACGCTCATCCTCCTCATCCCGTGAAGGGCATTCCAGGCCCAGTGCCCTCCGGACCTTCAGGTCCTGTTCCGTACTTGCAGTCCGGGAAGAGAATCTTTATTCAGTTTGAGTCGTAGTCTTTTGAATTATTTGATCATTTAAGTTTTAGTCCGTTTTAGTCACTGCATGGTGGTGTTTTCTTCAGTTATGGGGACGGATTTCCATCTGACATTTTGGCTCTGATCATCCGGTGGTCAGTCCAGCAGACATTCTGCACAATAAGTACTTCTTCTGATACTTTAAGTACATTTTGATGCCAATACTTTTGTACTTTTCAAGGTTCAAGGTTGTCTTTATTTGTCTCCCTTGGGAGAAGTCACAGCTGCATACAGATAACATACACGTTCACATAAGAAAAGGAAAAACACCATGAAACACCCAACATACAAAAACAGAAGTGCAACTACTGTAGTCAATAAAGTGCATTCGGCAATCCCTGAGTCTCTGATTGAGTCAATACACTTTTATTCAAGTACATGGACTTCTACTTGTAACGGGGTAGTTGTACATTGCAGTATTGACGATTTTGAGTATACTTTTTCTACCCCTGGTATAGGTGGCAATGGGCAATCTGTCATAATAGGCAAATATTGTGCAGTATTAGTGTTTCACTTGTCCGTATGTCCTCTATCCAATTACGCTGGGCCAGCGGTATTAGCGGTCACGGATTAAAATGCATTGTCCATGTTTTCCTGGATTAACCCATCATTCAATCCGCGGGAAAGAATCTGCGTCATTTTCAGACTTTAGCTCCTATATAGCACATTGGTTCTCAAAGTGGGATCCTGGGACCCCTCCAGGGGTCTTTGTGGGGTGGGTGCATGTGTGTGTGTGTGTGTGTGTGTGTGTGTGTGTGTGTGTGGGGGGGGGGGGTATAGCACATATGCAAGCTCATAGCGCGTCACTTCATGCCATGCCCTGAGTTTATAGTTCTGCTGTTTTTGTGCGTGCGTGCGTTCGTTCAAAAGGATCCCCGAAGTTATACGTTTATCTCAGAAAAGTGTTAGGATTATGTGTGGGTTAAGAACCAGGGTGCAGGGTGACCATGCAGCTCATGTCGGTCCCGTCTAATCCTCTGCCTGGCCGCTGGCTGTGACTATACTCTCATGGTCATGTTTATGCAGAGAGATTAATGGCAGGATCTTTGAAGGGCCATTTGAGGAGAAGAAAGCCGCTCTGTGGCAGGATCAAAAGCCTTCACAACTGGCAAAACAAGCTAAAAGCTGATTTATGACAGTGCTTAAAGGGACACTTCACCCTTTTTGCAAACAAATATATGTTAAGGAGTGACGTTTAAAGACTGGATGCAGACTTGAATAGGAATAATTTACACATCAGTATAATCTGAGTTTTTCGCTTGTTCGTGCGTGCGTGCGTGCACTTTGCCTGCTTGCTTGCTAACTCATAAGATCCCCATCCTTGTAGATTGTCAGTACTGGCCATGTCCTAAAACCGTGGTTTTCACCCGTGGTCTGGGAGCCACCAGTGGTCCTTGAGGGGGTTCCAGGTGGTCCCCAGCTAAAATGATGGAATGTTAGTAACAAAATGGACCCTTATAAATCTTTCACTTTTGATCTGCATTACTTAATTTGCATTACTTAGACTTAAAAGTCTACACAATTAGATAATGTAAAACAATTGATCAACATTTTGCCTGTCATCTCTATCCCCCCCTGATGGCACCACATCAACACAGCATGATATTTTGGACAAAATCTCATCCAAAGTTAACTTAAGTTAGTTTTGGGTGTGCGATGCTGAATGTCATCAAATGGTGGTCCGTGCTGCAAATGCAGAATATGGGCCTTGATACAAAAAAGGCTGAAAACCACTGTCCCAAATACTAAATAGGCAAACATTTGAGGGATTTTTTTTTTGGCTGCGATGCGTTGTGAGCTGATTACTATACGTATTCAATGTTGGTGTTTAACAGACAACACTAATCAAGGCACAGCGGGAGGTCTACTCTACACCACTGCATTAAAGGAGGGATTTAGCATAGATTATAATGGTTTCAGTACTTGTATGCTTTTCTTCAGTCCCTCAAAATGCAGAGAGCCTGGTTGACAGATATAGTCTGTCATATTTAGGGCACTGGTACCCTCCATTAAGCTCTGTTGATGATGTTTGAATGGGTCCCCGCGCACATCACAGACCTTTACAGACCTTAGTTTACACACACTATAACAAGTCAAAAGACAGACTTGTCCCTGTGGCTGTTAAGGAGCGTTCCGTGGTAGCGTTGACATTTCCATGGGTGTATGTGTGCGTGATGGGACAAGGCAAATCAAAGAGTGATTGGATTATTTATAATAGGACAAAATATCAGCTAAGACATGGGTTCTCCGGGAGTCGGACCCTAAGGGGGTCCTCAGAGTTACTAGTCTCACGTGTTAAAGCTAGACAACTATTCCACAATCTATAGTCTATAAATGTAGATCTTTACATTTATTTCCATTTCTGCTGAGAAGCAAGCTATATATATGCTTAGATTGTCTTGATTTATATTAGGACAAATGTGCGCGACTGTGTAAAGACGAAACGGAAGTGGGGAGGAGGCTTCACATCCCCTTTATATTTTACTCGCGACCAGAGCTTCCGTGTAACCGACCGTACGGCCGGGAGTTACTAACTTACATTAAAGGGACACTTCCAAACTACAATACTTGGAAAAAAATCACCTGCATGGAATTTCTTGACATACAGTAGCTCATAGCATGTCTACCGTGGATTTTTATGAAACAAACACTTTGCAGATAGAAAGAGGATAATTGAAGCTTTTCGTACAGCTGCAATGTTGGTGAGTTTGCTTATTAGTTTTAGTCACTCTTAGTCATTTGGACAAAATGCTTAATTAGTCTTAGTCATTTCAATCCTTGATAGTTTTAGTCTAGTTTTAGTCGACGAAAACTCCTAAGGGTTTTAGTCAGTTTTAGTCATTTTAGTCGACGGAAACGTAAAAGGTTTTAGTCCAGTTTTAGTCACATTTTTTAAAATGTCTTTAAATAAAATGTCTATAGCGTACATGTATTAATACACTGGCATTGGAATCAAGGTTGACAGGTTGTACAACTTGTACTAGGTTGTACAACTTGTAACAGTCAAAAATAAAATGGAAATAAATTAAGCGCCAGCACACAATAAATGCCATTATTATGAATAAAACATTTAGGGGTTTCATGTTTGTGTGACTTCTTGACTGGGAAAGACCTTTGCTGTTACGTTTGGTTCCCTTCCCTAATGTGTCTCTGGATAAACAGCAGCAACACACGTGTCTGCTGTAACATTAGCAGCATATGTTTAGCGGTCGTCTATTTGTGTTCATGTTAAATCGCCACGTTGCGATATGTTATGCTCATCCCCTCAGCAACCAAATATGTGACCAGTGCCAGTAAATTAAACCACAAGTCGGCTCTAATGGAACTTCACATTATACCAAATTAGATTCTTTTTTTTTTTTGGGTGGTTTTCGTTTTTAGTCAAATTAAAACAGTTGGAATGTTAAAGAATGTTTTTATTCCATCAGAAAGTCGGTTTAGTGTCATTAAGTTGTTGTAATTACGTTGCAAAAATGTCTCTATAATGTAAGACTATTTTCCGTATTTTGGGGGTGTGAACATTCCTGCACGTATTTACATAGAGCTGTTTCGATTGGCCATACCTATGTATTGTTCTCCAGTTTCACGTAGCCGATCACCGCCCATCAGTACAACGTGTTCAGGCTGTCAGTAAACACAACATCATTCTTGTTGTTTGCTTGTGATCATGGCTAGTAACTTGGAACGCTTGCTTAACGCTTTAAATGGACCGGCACAAGACGATCTCCTGGGAACATTTATTTCAGATTTCATACACGGTGGCAGTGACCCGGGTTTAGAGCTCACGGATGAATCTGACACGGATGATGAAGACCATGGCGTTGTTTTCGATCAAATCAACAGGAGTTCGTGTTGTGATAACGAGGACGAGGAAGACGAGTCTGGGGGAACAGCTGGGCCGGGTGGTGTACAGGTCGGCATCGCCTCGCTTTTACTTGTACCAGAAGTTAATAATGTAGCCGTGGACACCGACCGAACAGCAGAAATGGAGAAAATAATAAACTTTGATTGCGGATGTCATCAAAGAGCAAAAGAGAACGTAGAACAGCCGCATTCGTCTTGCAGTAAACAACTCGATCCAGGCATGATCTGGGAGACCCGAACAGACATGGCAGCGTTGACAAAGGACCAGAAAGACCTTGTTATTTTGGCGATTATAAAGACTTGTATGAACGACTCCGAAATGACTCAATCCACGAAGAAAGTCAACGCGAAGCGAAAGTTCAACAGATCCACATACATGGTGAATGCCATCGTGGTGTGTCGAGCTACATTTTGCTTCATCTATGGGTGAGTTTCATTATCATCTTGTTTATATTCAGGGTCTATAGTCTCTGAAATCAGTCTGTTTATGATTAGTTTGTTTTAAGTAAGACTAGTCTTGATACATGATGCAGTAGCGTTTTAATTTGCAGTGTGTTAGCGTTAGCGCTGTTTATAATAGCATCCGGTATAGAGCGGATACGGAAACGTTTGTGTGCGTGTATGTATGTGTAGGTTTAAGTGGGCGGGCTCTAGACCGGATCCAAGCGCTGAACAGTAAATGGAGTCCAGGCAGACTAACGTTGTTAGTTAGTAACCCAGCGTTTGTTGTTTTTTGTCCAGGATCAGCAGCACCCTTCTAAAAGCAATTAAGCGACACTACAATGAGAATGGTCTCACTCCACGGCAGAGGAAAAAGGCTCCCAGGACGAACAAGAAGTTTCTGACTAAAGAGGACATCACATTGGTGTTGACATTCATCACAAACTATGCAGAGGTCCATGCCATATCTTTGCCTGGTCGACATCCCGGACACAAGGATTACAGCCTGAAGTTGTTGCCAAGTAATGTGACCAAAGCATCAGTCTGGCGTCTCTACAAGGCTGCAATGGAAGCTGGTAGGTTATTGTTTTGAAAGAATAAAATAAAAAAGAGTGAGCTTGTAGATCAGCTATTGTTGAAATATTTTTTCTTGATGTTATATTTATTTAGTTATTTTTTAATAGGGATTAAGTCGTGTATAGGATGTATGTACAGTTGTACACAGCCCATTTTAATTAAGTCTCTCTTTCTCTCTATTGCAGGGAAACGTGTTGTTGGACTGAACTGCTTCCGAAGGTTGTGGAAGGCGATTATCCCCCAGGTAACAAGCGTCAAACCCAGGACCGATCTGTGCTGGCAGTGCTACAAAGACAACTACCAGCTGAGCCGAAGTGTGAACATAAGCGACGAGAAGATGGCAGAAAAGCACCAGCAGCAAATCGATCACCTGGCACTTGTTCATAGAGAGCGTCAGTTGTACCAGGAGATGTCCGCTGCCAGTAAGAAGATCTGTGCGGATGGCCAGCTGTCTCTAGGCCCCTCCACACATGCAAGCAGGGACCTCACAATGCACTACAGCTTTGATTTCGCACAACAGGTAGGAATGATTCTCATCCTCAATATTGTTTGTTGACTGTGTTACTGTGATAGGCATGTGTTAGGGGTGGGCAACTTTGATGACGCCACTACATTTCCACACTTACTCCAGAGTGCCTTGCATATTACTGTCATAGCAATGTCCATTCTGTATTCAGTCAGGATATTGATTTTAATGTATATATTTGTTTCAATGTTTCTTCTTTCAGGTGCACTACCCTTCATCTTCTCTCCAGGTTAGCCAGTTGTTTTTCCTCACTGCACGCAAGTGTGGCCTTTTTGGTATCCACTGTGAAGGATTGGCGAAGCAAGTGAATTACCTGATTGATGAAGGCATGGCATCAGGAAAAGGCAGTAATGCAGTCATCAGCTACTTACATCATTTTTTCAACAACTATGGAGTTGGAGAAAAATACGTTGACCTTCATTGTGACAACTGCAGTGGCCAAAACAAAAACAACTTCATGCTCTGGTACTGTGCGTGGAGAACCATTCACAAGCTACATTTGAAGCTGGGAGTCCATCTGCTGATTGCTGGCCACACCAAGTTTGGTCCTGACTGGTGCTTTGGACTGTTCAAACAAGTCTACAGGAGAAGCAGAGTTGACACCTTGGCAGACATCGCGACAGTGATGGCTAAAAGCTCTGAGGAGAAGGGAGTGAACCTCTCCCAGCTTGTCGGACATGAAGATGGGACAGTGCTTGTTGAAGGCTTCGACTGGCAAAAACACCTGACTCCCTACTTCCGCAAACTCCCACAGATAAAGAGCTACCAGCACTTCCGTTTTGACACCACGAAGCCTGGTGTGGTGATGGCCCAAAAACACCGTGACTCAGAAGTAGTGGCGTTTCAGCTGCTCAAAGATCCCAAGGTCTTACCCCCAGTACATGGTCTTCCAGTACAACCCCCACCTGGACTGGACACAGCCCGTCAGGAATATCTTTTTAAAGAACTCAGAAAATTCTGTCGTGATGATGCACAAGACACAACGTGCCCCAAACCAAAGTCCACAGCACCAAAGAAGACTGTCCGAGTGTAACATTTATAAATCTATTGTGCCATTTTAAACTGTATATATTTCTAGTCCACAAAGTGAGATTTTAACCTTATACTTTTTAGTCCCAGGGAAAGTGCACATTTAAACTGTATATATTTATTTAGTCCCAGGCAAAGTGCAATGTTAAACTGTATACATTTCTTTAGTCCCAGACAAAGAGATTTTAAACTTTATATTCTGTATACTCTTTAGTCACAGGCAAAGTGCAATTTTAAACTGTATATATTTCTAGTCCATAGACAAAGTGAGATTTTAAACTTTATACTTTTTAGTCCCAGGGAAAGTGCAAATTTAAACTGTATATATTTATTTAGTCACAGGGAAAGTGCAATGTTAAACTGTTAGTTGTATTTTATTCTTATGCCACTCTTATTTGTCATTGTCACAGTATGCAAATTCAAGTATGTGGAAAATAAACAAACTAATTAGAATTCTCATCTCTATTTATTCTTATTTTAAGAGCCCACTTGGTTCACTCAAGTCATTCTATGCACACTTGACACTTGACAGCTAACCTAGTGGGGGGAGTGGTTAGTGAATGGGGGGGAGTGTTTATGCAAGTATCTATGGGTCACACCCATTCCAGGCCTCAGAGATGCTAAATACTTTGAAATCTTAGAATGGCAAATTCAGTACCTTGGTGTTTACAGTTCAACAAGTTTAAAATGGTCATATCTTCTTCATTTCCCCCCCAATTTCAATGAGCAATACATCAAATGAAAGGTTGCAGTGTGCAGTTTCATAATATGTAAAGAACTGAAAAATGACCATGGCCCCCTTGTGGTTTAAATCACTGGCACTGGTCACATATATGCGACGGCAACTCAACGTTACCGCCGCATATATCTCTTTGTGGAGAGCCTTGAGGTGTCACTTTAAGTTGGTGGTATTCTTGCCAACTAACTTGAAGCCACATGGTTTGTCCCCGTGTCCCGGTACGAGGCACTCTGTTTTATTTGTCGTCGTTTTCGACGACCACCAAGCCCCGGCGTTGAGGCTGTGGGCGCCGCCATCATGGTCATCTGACTCTGTGTGTGGAAGTTAGTGGCAGTGAAGAAATGGGACTTGGGACGGCGTGTGTGTGTGTGTGTGTGTGTGTGTGTGTGTGTGTGTGTGTGTGTGTGTGTGTGTGTGTGTGTGTGTGCACGTGCATGCATGTAAGGTGATGGGCGTGACCAACAAGGAAAGGAGAGGAGGATAGCAGTGAGAGCAGCATTTGTGACATTATTGGTGGAACATTTTCATGCAAACTTTGTTCGTCATCCACTAACATTTCCGTCTAGCCTGGTCTCGTCAACGATAACACACACACGCACACACACACACACACACACACATCTCGTCATCGTCATCAAACAGAGCTGATTTAGCTCGTCAGCGTCAGTCTTGTCCCGGATTATTTTAGTGTTGTTCGTCAACGTCACGTCTTAGTCCTGGAAAAAAGGGGCGTTGACGTCGTCATTTACGTTATCGTCATGCCTGACGAAAACAACACTGCAACGCTATAGAAGTTAGAGCCATGTTTCAACTAGCTGTCATTTTTAATAGGGTGTGGTCATTTCCGGGTATTTCGTCCCAGATAGAGAATTAGTCATAGTTCCCAAGTTGTTCGCGGCGGTCCTATTAGCCAAGAACAGTTGAGATATTCTCTCCTAAATGAAGTGCATACATATCTTAGCTAGGTCCTCTACTACGACGAGATTTGTTTTAGTGAATAATGTCTGAAAGGTCTAGTGACATATTATTATTCATTTATTTTATTTTCTTTTTCTTTTCTTTTATTTGTTGTTGTTTGATACCCTGAAGAAGGCAACCTGCTTGCCGAATCGTTTGTTGATTAAAGTTTCTAGCATCGTGACTACGAGCTGTTTTCTTTAGTCAAAGTGTTATCTCCTGTGGTCAGCACCTCGCCACTACTGGTGTGCGCTCCTACCTTTCCGTTTGTTATTTTATTTCTGGTTACCTCAATTGCACTGCAATTCAGACACGATGTCCCAGAGGATACAAAAAAAACCCCACAATAAAGCCCTGAGCTGAGGCTTATTTATATTCAACACAGACACTACAATATACAACAAAACTACAAAATCCTTGAGGAGAAAAAAAATAACCTAGCTATACTAGAAGACTGCCAGGATCCCTGAACTTTATTTTTCCTTGCACAAAAGAAGTTTCCGAAAGGAAAAATAAAGTTCTTTGAAGTTGAAGCTGAAGCCACCAGCTCACATGTATTTACAGGCAAGATAAGAGAGAAAAATGAATAAAAGGAGCATTATTTGACTTTGCAGTTGGAATAAGTCAAATCCTGTTATCCAGCCATGTAAGCCCTGTACTTTAAAAATGTACAATTTGATTTGAGAATAAGTACTGCCAGCACAATAGACTTACAAATAGCAAAGTAAAGAACAAATAATGATAATAATTGGCTCTGCACTGTAGTGGAGTTCAAAGTATCACAACAATGGAAATAATTAAGTCAACTAGTACTGGAGTCAAAGTAGGCTATAGATACAATACCCCTGGTCAAATATTAATCAACTACAAGTGAAAAGTATTCTGATTTCTGAATGCATGCTTATAAGAATCGAAAATACAAATTACAAAGTGCATTTTCTTTTTTTTTAATTCCAATGCATTGCTGCATTCAAACGTTGACCCTCTTGAACGAATGCCGATTTTCCCAGAAACTTTCAAAAAAGTACAAAGGTAGATCGGGCCAATACTGTAACTTTTCCCCCTTCCTAGTCAAAAGTGCAATAGATTTGTCTTTGAAGCATAGTCGAGTGGAAGTCATGAATACTGTATAAACCCCCTCCACCCCACCCCGGGGAGACACGCCAATCTTGAATCACGATGCTGACTCGGAGGCTCAGTGCCCTGGCCTCTTTAACACTAGCAGGTCTGAAAAAAATTCACTCCTACTCAGTCTGGCTATTTCGGTCAAATCGACCGATGTCCCCCTTTCTCCCCCACTCTACTTGATCATGGTGGCCCCCTGAAAATGGCTCATCTGCCAGCTCACAAAGCGCTGTCATGCAATGACTTTATTTCTCCCCGAGACGGAAACAATATATTGCGACCTCTTTCCTTTCTTAGTCAAAGGCTGTTTTCAATTAAATTACTTGTGTATAATATGAATAAATGCTACATCCTACAGTACATTGTGCATTGTGTTCGATAACACACGCGTAGCCTATAATGTTTCCCCCTCTATATAAAAATGACAATATATAACTCTAATGTCGTATTTCCTCTGACTCTGAGCAATGTGCCTGGCTCTGGCTGTTATACAATAACGTGCGCTCACACCGTCACTATAATTATAGTTTGGTAAACTGAAATGAAGTTAGAATGTGACATGCCTGGTTTCTATTTATTGTGCAAGGCTTACATCCGGTCTAAAGCCCACCCACTGTATGCGCTGATTTCCATACACAATACATACACGATCCGTATCCTCCCCTCACCGGATGTTGAATTAACAGTGCTAACGGCCGTATTTGAACGACGTATATCCAATATTTTACACTATAAACCGATTTCCCGACATTTCCTTTTCACTTGATACCGTTTCGTAGAGAGGGCCTACACAACCGATCTATATACCAAATGAAAGCTCGAATTTCGTAGTTTACATGGTATTTTGATTTTTTTTAAATGAGCAAAAAATGAGCGAGTTATGATTTAAAGAAAAGAGGGGTGGAGGGAAAAAAATAACACACAACACACAGACAGCTACTGTAGCTAACTAGGCTAGCTAGCTTCTAGCCTGTTGTGTGTTGGTGAAAGTCTATTCTCCAGGCTGGGAAGCGTATTTGAGCGAGTAGCTACGTGGTTTTGTTTATTTTCTGTAAAGTATAACCCACATGCTCCTCCATACTATAGCCATGTAGAATAATTCTGTGTTTACAAACACACAAGCACGCTAATGGGCGGTGATCAGAGCGTGAAACCTGAGGACAAAGACATCCTAGGACCAATCGAAAACAACATGCAAACTTTTTCGTTTGCATGGTCGGTTTGACCCGATGCGATTCTTTGGCACAATCAATCAAATATATAGAAATATATAGAAAAAAAGAAAGAGGAATACGGGCAGTTTGCAGATGATCGGTCGATTTGGCCGAAATAGCCAGACTTAGTAGCCTATATGGTATATCTATGCCTAAGATCAAAACGTTTCAAACAAAAAACAGAGATGATTTCAATCGAATATTTAGACAAAGTCATGCAAGGGGAACTTTCTCTGGACTTCATGGGCTAAGAAAATACACTTTAAAATCTCAAAATCGGTCAGAACGGCTGCTCCGATTGTTGCTTTATAGCAACAATTTTATTTTAATTCATTACTTAATTATTATTATTATTTTCTGTTCTTTTTTCACCTAAACGTCATCAGTGATGTTCATTGCAATGCCATTGCAATGCCATTGGTCATGATATTTGCATATAAATACCCCCCACAGAGGCTGAAATTCACACAAATTAAAAGTGTCTGGACTCTGAACCTATGACTTTTGATCTTTAACCCTAACCCTTGTGATCATTAGAATGTCTAGAACATGTTTTATTCATTATTGTGAAAGATATCCCCCAAATGTAAATTATTAATTTATTATATTATATAATTATTATAAATTATTCATCAAACTTATTTTTTTAACATATCGAGAGAGAGAGAGAGAGAGAGAGAGAGAGAGAGAGAGAGAGAGAGAGAGAGAGAGAGAGAGAGAGAGAGAGAGAGAGAGAGAGAGAGAGAGAGGGAGAGGGAGAGGGAGAGGGAGAGGGGGAGAGAGAGAGATGGGGGGGGGGGTTGCACCACTCAGTTCACACGGGTGTGATTTTTTTCTACATTTAGTATTTAATTATTACTACTTCAAAACATTAGTCTTTTTTTCAGTAATTTTATGAATGAATCAATGAAAAAACAAATGAAAGAATACTTTTAAGACGTGACTATACCTTTTCCCACCACTACGATGCCAGCATCCTCTGCAGTGATGGGACATGAATGTATTCATGCTCCATGTGGTCGCCATGGCAACAGATCCATTAAAAAGGTAATTAAAACACTTTGGAAGAGCAAACAGTCGAGGTTATTATAGGCCGGCTCGCCAAAAAGCCCACGCGTCGTCGTCACTTGAAAACCTTCTATGTCCAAAACCATTCTACTTTGCAGCAAAGCGTGGCTGTCGGGCAGAAACCTCTCTCACAGCAGCACTGTCTCATCAATCATGACAATGAGTTGTCCTGTACAAAAAAGATTGTCAACATAACAATTGCAATCGTATTCCCGGCTTTTAGGCTTTGTAAAGCCCCCCCCACACACACACACACACACACAAACAGGGAGTGCAGTGCCCGGCCTTGAGTCAGTCGGATACACGGTTGTACAGAACTGCCAGAAATGGCTCTTTTCAAGTCCCCACACCTGTGAAATGTCCAGGCTCTGCCTGAGCCAATCGATTGCCATGGCAACCCCACCCTACACCTGCCATTTGATTACTTAGTCAGTCCACTTTTCACAGTCAGTTTGCACTCTTTAGACATTCTCCACACATTATCCACAGACATTTACTACCACACAATGACTTTCTGGCAGTGAATGACTTAACCCATTCAGGATGGGAACCCCTTTTGATCTGCAATTTTTTGAAAAAAAAACATGAACATGTGGCGCAAATCTTGACTGAGGGACTGCCATTGGATTCTTTTGAATTTTTGTTTTTTCTCATGTATAAAAGCAGGGAATCATAGCTTATAGTTATACATAGTTAACCTATAGTTTTGGAGATATGACTTATAGAGTAATGTCTTGCAGAAAACAGCGAGTTGAGAAAACAGGCTTGAAAGGTTCTGTGGACAGGCTTGAAAGGTTCTGTGGACATGTCAATTTCAGCTCTGACACTTATTTCAGACATGCTCTAGTATGTGAAGAGTCTGCCTGTGCTATTAACAAAAAAATATATGTTTTTCTCCTCTGGTGAAAAGCTGGAGGTTGCGCGATGGCAGGCTCTCAGTCTAATCTGGTCACATATATTATTTCACAGCAAATAATCTTTGCTTCTTGGGGGGGGGGGGGGGGGGGTATAAAGGGCCTCAGGTATAAATGTGTTTATAGTCCTTTCTTTCTTTCTTTCTTTCTTTCTTTCTTTCTTTCTTTCTTTCTAGAACAAATAAAGTCCAACACAGGCTGTCATGCATGTTGACAATCCTGAACGTTAGGACCCTGTAGAGTAGGTTTGAATATTGGAGAGTGAGTGGATTGTTTCTGGATGTGCTCTTAATACTAAAACCACCGTTCAGTGCATCCCTGGAGGCTGGCGTTCTCTCCCAGACGAGAGTTTGGTCGGCCACCGTCCGTCCGTCCGTTCGTCTGTCCGTGGAACCCCTGCTCGGGCCAAATTAAGGCCTGTCTAATTCTCCAAAAAGCCTTAGCGCCGCAGTGCGGTGCCGTCCCCGTTCTCCAATCAGCAGTAATGTGAGCTGACAGGTCAGGCAACATGGAGCGCTTGTTTAGAGACACTAATTATGTCTGTCTGGCTGTCTTGCTGTCCAGTCTCTCTGTCTTTCTGTCTGTCTGTCTGTCTGTCTGTGTCTCTCTCTCTCTCTCTCTCTCTCTCTCTCTCTCTCTCTCTCTCTCTCTCTCTCTCTCTCTCTCTCTCTCTCTCTCTCTCTCCAGTAAGTGTGACAGGGATAGGGGGGAATGCACTTGACATTGAGCCAATATTTGGGCAGTTTGTTTTCTCTGCCGCCTTTTTTCGCCCTCGATATGGTGTCCTCTCCAAGGTCGGGACAATTAGAGGAGGTCACATTGCGTCTCCATGTCCAGAAGAACCTAATCATCCTTGCGAGGGTTGCCAGGTGTGTTAAGAAAGAAATGGAGTCGTAGGGTCGTTTCAAAGTCTGACCGATGGGGGAAGCCTTCGCAGAAAAACACTGAACAGACAACGCACAGACAACTCCGCTCGCTATGGGGTTCCAGTGGTTAAGTCTGGCGGCTCAGGCTGCTGGCTGTGGGTGCAGTACGTTGTTCAGACTAGGCATCGGTCCGACAAATGACAACCCACCTCATCTCCTAACCTAACCACAAGCACGGGGAGCAGACGCTCCCGTGCGGACGCATGTCGGACTAATGCCCTGTCTGGATTACATGCGGTTACCCGTTGGCGCGTTGTTTTGCGTAGGTACTCAACTCAACTCAACTCAACTTTATTTAGCACATTTTAGCACATGACCAGGTCAACCAAAGTGCTGTACAGGTTCAGCGACAAAAAACAAATACAATATAAACAGGCATTTAAAACATGAAAACAAACGGGCATTTAGAAGAAATGAAAGCAAAAATATACAATATATAAGCAGACATTACAAAGGAGCAAACAAAGCAGACTATTGCACCAGTGCAGGGGGCTATACTTCAACTGTCGTTGAAAGCCAGGCAGCAAAGATTTTAAAGTTGTGATACAGCTCAGGTACAGCTGCGAGTTCAGGTACAGCTGCGATATTCTTCCGTTATAAGCAAGCCCCCGCAGTGACTAAATAATATTAAAAGTTACTCACTGTAATACAGTGAATGCTCTAGTCTACAGCAGCGGATCTCAAACATATTTGCTTCAGGGGACCCTTGTAAATTACTTTTTGGCACTCAACTGTGAGAAACCCTGGCCTACGGCCAATTATGTGTACAGTATATAGCCAAGGTAAACGGGGGGGGGATATGTTGCAGTGTCACGAGCTATGACGACTTTGCAACATAACCGTCGAACATCAGTTATTCTCAAACCTTTTCATGTCAAGGACCCCCAAATTGACACTAATTAGTCTGTGGACCCCCATTTGAAAAGATATGCCAGGGACCCTATAATAAGAGAAGATTTTGACGGTTCTAGCAGTGATTCTCAAACCGTTACATTTGAAGGACCGCCAGTTTGACAAGCATTAGGCTACGGACCCTCATTTGATGGCATTTCTATCTCTGGGACCCCCAATTTATATTGTAAAATCAGGTCCATTTGGTTCCATCTGCGCACTCTCAGAGTTACAGACCCGTAAGGGTCCATTTGGTTGATTGGTTCCAAACTATCATTTAGCTATAGGGCCCCCTGGAACTCCCTCAAGGAGCCCTGGGGGGGTCCCCGGACCCCAGAACCACTGGTCTACAACCACACAGCGTTCTGTGAGAATACGTTGTTTCCGTCCATCAAACCCCCTGCAGGACACTATAGCCACTTTGATAACGGGCCCGATGGAGCGTCACGCCCTTGCCTCCACAACGCCATCGATCATGGCCCAGAGCCTCCCCTTCCCCCCACCACCATCCTGCCATAGTGAATGACTAACTGCTCCTCCCTACTTCACAGCGATATAGCCCTAGAAATCCATGCCTGGCTGCTCTAAGTAGGTCCGTTGGACTGGTACAAATGGCTGATGATAATCCTCCTCCGCCGACCCGGCGCTGAATTATTGTCCTGCGGGATGTTATAGCGTCGCTCGTTGAGTTTCTTTCTTCGTCCGTTTCTTTCTTGCGGCTGCATCATGCGGTCTCTCTCTCCGTCGCTCGCTGGACGGTGCACTCGTGACCCCCCCCCCCTCCCCCACACCTCATTCATTCATTCATTCATTCATGCATTCATTTTAACCCATTTAGGCCCGACGTCAAAATAAATAAATAAATCTTCTAAATTCTGACAGTTTTCGGACATGTTTCTGTATTAGTGTTGCTCAATTTGTCAAAAATAGCAGACCTACAAGCTCATAGCGCGCCACTCGGTGGCGCGCTATGAGCTTGTAGATCTGCTATTTTCCAATAGCAAAATGATAGCATAATATTTAAAACACAAAAAAGGGTTCCCGCCCAACATAGGTTAAACCCATTAACCACATTAACCCTAGTCTGGGATCGGTACCATTTTCGGGTTTCTGATCCGGTCTGGAGCAGAAGTGGGACGATGGGCGTGCTGCGATTGGCCAGTCTTGGCTTTGACTGGCAGTTCTGCCTTGGTCTCCCCACCCAGTCTCCTGTACATTGCAATACAGACAAGCTCCTATAGCAGAGACCCCCCCCCTGAGTCCTACATACATTTATGGAAGGATCATTAATTGTTATACTGTATTGCTTTAGGCCTGACATCGAAACATAAAAAGAAAGAATATATATTCAAAGATTTGTGCCGCATTTTCACGTTTAAAAACAAAATAGCAGACCTACAAGCTCGTAGATCTGCTATTTTTTCAATAGCTAAAGTATAACATAATGCTTAGTTAAAACACCAAAAGGGGTTCCTGTCTAGAATGGGTTAAACATGTAACTTTATAATGTTGTGGTGTAACTTTATAATTGTGTGGGCCACGTGCATTTTCAGAGCGTGTTTATCGTAATGATCAATACATCATAAAATGATTGTGTTGTGGCTTAGGTCGCCTTGCATTCACACCTTGCATCATTCTTGCATTTTAAATTTGCTGCGTTTGCGTTCACTACTATGCTGTGTCAACACCACAGTAAAATCTGATAGTGTTCAATTATGAACAGTGAAGTGTAACCCCCGTTTTTTGTTGTTGTTGCGAACTATAGAATGCGTGTTTGATCAGCACCAGAATTCAAATGAGCCTTCTGAATGAGCCAAATTATGCATACTTTCCGGCAGTACGGAGCAGGATTTGTTTTGAACATACTGCACAGCCATTAAATTGGCAGTTCTGCAGTACATTGACTCTCTCTCTCTCTCTTTGATTTGATTTGATTTGATTTATTTAGAAAAGCAATCATAATACAGCATTATAATCAGCGATCCAAGGATTACACAGTAAAGTCCAAAGACTTATTTCCACTGGGGTCCTCTCACACTGAACAGAACAATACTAAATTAAAATACATCACAAATACATAACAGTACATATACATTACATACACAACACAACAAGTACGTCCCTATCCATCCCTCTAAGATGACCCTTTATAGGGGAACCTTTTCCAGTAGCCATTTTTTTGTCTTCTGTTTAAATGTCCTCAAATTGGAGGTCAGTTTAACACTGGATTCCAGGCTATTCCACTGTGTGGCTCCTATATAAATGAATGAGCCTTTGCCCACTTTACTTTTAAAAGCAGGGAGCACCACATCTGCAATACTGGCTCTGGTGAAATGGTTGTGTACCTCGTTTACCTGCCTGAAACATGTTCTTAAAACTTCTGGGACCTCTCCGTATTTAATTTTATGGACCATGTTTAGTCTAGCCATTGTAACCTTTGATTCAACCGGGAGCCAGTTCAGCTCTCTGAACTGGTTCCTTCCTATATGGGTTCTGGGTTCCATCCCTAGTATAACCCTGATCAGTCTATTTTGAGCTGACTGTAGCTTTGTTTTAAAAGACTTAATCAAGCCCTCAAACCACGATGTACACGCAAAATCAAAGTGGCACAGGATAAGGGAGTTTGCTACCACTAATTTTGTCTCCCTATCCATGTATCTTGCTGTTCGAGCTAGAAACGTAGTCAGTCCGCAGACCTTGTTTAGCACCTTGCTGGCCATATTTCGGCCGTCTAAGTTACCCTCTAAAATACAACCCAAGTATTTCACTGATGATTTTGCTGCTATGTATTCCGAATTTATTTTGATCTTGAAGTCTGTGCTTCTTCCTAATTTGATTTTCGAGCTAAACAGAATTGATTCTGTCTTCCCTGAGTGTAAAGATAACTTATTATATGTAAGCCAGGAACTAACATTGGCTACTTCCTCAGTCAGGGAGCTTTCTAATGTGGTTTGATCCTTGTGGGACATTAGCAGTGCAGAATCATCAGCGTACAGGAACAAATCACAGTTACAAGCATCTGTCATATCATTCACGTACACTGAAAATAGGGCTGGACCTAGAATGCTTCCTTGTGGAACTCCACATTCCATGGTGTTTGGGTCAGATAAAATGCCATTCACCTCTACCCTTTGTTCGCGCCCCGTCAGATATGATTTGAACCATTTACAGGTTGCCCTGTCCGCCCCTAGAGCCTCAAGCTTGCTCAGTAACCTACAGTGGTTCACTGTGTCGAATGCTCGCCGTAAATCCAGCAGCACCATTCCACAAAGTTTTCCATTGTCAACTTCTTTCCTAATTTGTTCTGTTAAATATAATAAACATGTGTCGGTTGAGTACGATTTTCTAAAGCCAGATTGGAGTTTATACATTAGGTTATTCCTATTTAGGTATTCATTTAGTTGCTCATTAATCATCTTCTCGAAGATTTTTTATACCGAGCTCAAAATTGACACCGGTCGGTAGTTACCGGGGTCATTTTTGTCTCCTTTTTTATACAGGGGGAGTATTTTTGCCTTTTTTAGATCTTGTGGGAAGACACCCTGTTCTATGGATAGGTTGAAGATGTAAGTGATATATGGAGTTATCTGTGCTGCTGCATCCCTTAAAAAGAGAGGAGATATACCATCCAGACCTGTGGCCTTTGCACAGATAATCTCAGAAAGCATCCCTGAGACCGCCTCCACTTCCACCTTCTGCAGGGAGAATGAGTTAGAGGTCACCCCCTGGTTCTCATAGAAGTTCCTAACCCTGTTAATGTCAAAAATACCCGGAGAAGCCGGCAATTTAGCGACCAGCTCTGCTGCTACATTATTGAAATAATTATTGAATTGGTTTGCCACTATTTGCTTATCAAAAACCATCTCATCATTGATTTTAAGGCCGATCTTGCTGCCTTTATTATTATTGACTTTATTACCTGCTCCTAGCTCTTTTAGGGTTTTCCAGAGTTTTTGTGTGTTACCTTTATGCTCCATTATCTGATCTTTATAGTGGGTCCGTTTTGCCTTATCTATGAGCCTCTGGGTCTCATTTCTTAGCTTCTTAAAAAGAGAAAAATCTTCTACTGAGTCGGAATTGCGGTAAGATTTATGGGCTCTCTCTCTGGCCCTGATGGACTCCAATATTTCATTATTAAACCAGCGACTAGACCTCTGTTCAGTTCTCACCTGTCTGAGGGGTGCAATTGTGTCAATGGCTTGGGTGAATTCCTTCCCAAAAGCTTCCCAAGTTTTATTGACACAGCCTCCCGTTAGAACTGGTGTCCAGTCCCTCTTTCCTATTTGCTCTGTGAATTTGTCCGCAGAGTAATTTTTAAGAGACCTCGCCAGGACAGTCTTATGGTCATTGTATGTATCCCTTACTATTTTTCTTGTGCAGAATGTCATATAATGGTCGCTAATGCCATACTCGATGGTTCCACTCTGTGAATTTTTTGTGACATCTGAGACTAAGATAAGATCTATTATGGTTTTTGTTGTTTCACTTACTCTAGTAGGTTGTTTGATTAGTTGCTTAAAACCATAGGAGTTACACAAATTTTCAAACACTTTCATTGTAGGGTGGGTATGTTTAGATACATCGGTATTCATGTCTCCCATCAGATTGATCTCCATTGAATCAGCCACGTTGGATAACACAGAGTCCAAAGAGTCATAAAACTCTGTCTGATCTGGAGGTCTGTAGCAAGCCCCAAATAATATGGGTTTTGTTTTGGTTAAACAAATGTCCAGCCAAACGATTTCCAGTTCATTCATGAGATCCTTTCTGACGTTGAAAGAAATCTCTCTCTCTCTCTCTCTCTCTCTCTCTCTCTCTCTCTCTCTCTCTCTCTCTCCCTCTCAATCATACTCATCCATTGTCTACCTCGCTCTGTCTTTCCCTGAGATCGCTGCCATTCAGAAAGTCTGTGCAATCCAAAGAGTCTAATTGTTAAATGACTGCGTCAGTTGTGATTGCATCGCCACTCAATCAAGCAGTTATAAACCCTAGCACGCCACCGAGTGGCACGCTACGACCTTGTAGGTCTGCTATTTTTTCAATAGCTAAAGTATAACATAATGCTTAATTAAAACACCAACAGGGATTCCCGTCCAGAATCATTTTAGGCTTGTGAAATGGGACATTCTGCATAATGAGTACTTTCTACTTTTTGTACTTTAAGTACATTTTGATACCAATACTTTTGTACTTACTTACATATATATTTTTTAATTCCAGACTTTTACTTGTAACAAACATTTCTATATTGCAGTACTGATACTTTTACTTAAGTAAAAGTGCCTTTTTTGCATCTCTTCTGTGTGTGTACAGATGTAATCTATTGTATATACCCGTAAGGGTCCCTCTCTGTGCACACACACGTGTGATTTCACTGTGTTTAGGTCCTATGGCTATCTCCACTATGGCAGTGGCTTTTCAGCCTGCCAGAGGCTGCCATTCTTATCTTGACTGCACAGCGAACAACACGAGAGGAACCGTTGCACGAGTCCTACTGACAACTGGATTGTATCCAGCTGATTGGCCAGTGGGCACTGTGTGTGTGTGTGTGTGTGTGTGTGTGTGTGTGTGTGTGTGTGTGTGTGTGTGTGTGTGTGTGTGTGTGTGTGTGTGTGTGTGTGTGTGTGTGTGTGTGTGTGTGTGTGTGTGTGTGTGTGTGTGTGTGTCACAGACAGACAGGCGGGCAGCGTTATCTATTTCAATCTCTCTTTCACTTGCTGTTTCGGATTGCATTCACACCTACAGTGCACTCTCGTGCACTTGGAAGCAAAGCGAAATATTCCGATAAATGTACAAATATACCTCCAAAATCGACTTAAGTAAGAATCAGAATCGTCTTTATTGTCTACGTCACAGTTTGTCTACACTCACACACACACACACACACACACACACACACACACACACACACACAGCATAAGTGCAGTAAAGTAAATGTAGTAATGTACTTATGCTGAGTTCAGACGGGCATATACAGTCTTCCATGCATTGTCAATGGAAGCCAGCGACATGGAGAGATGCAAAAGATGCATCAAAGCTACAAATTGAAGCTGAGCTGAGGTCACCTTCCAGATGCAAATCTGGCTGACGCCAACGACCGTGTGAGCAACAGGTTTTACAGAGTGACAACGCAACAAATTATGTTGCATCTTTGCGTCTGCCTGCACTGCGTGAAAAGAGGAATTAACGGGCAATTGTGGGCACTGTATTTTGCCCGTAAACCTCAAGTTTAGCAGCATATACAGTTGATATACAGTAATATACAGGTGTGATGGTATAAAATTCGGGAGTTTACCAGAGTTTGTTGGGAAGTTTAACGTGAGTTTCCTGTAATATACACATCCGTATTCCATGCTTTTTTGCGCAGCAGTTACTTTTCACCACTTATACTTTCATATTTACATATTTAACCCATTATTTTGGTGTTTTAACTAAGCATTATGTTATACTTTAGCCATTGAAAAATAGCAGATCTAAAAGCTTGTAGGTCTGCTATTTTTGAAAAATCGTAAAAATGCGTCTCAAATCTTTGAATATTATATTCTTTCAGAGCAAACATTTTTCTTATTGCGACGTCAGGCCAAAATGGATTAAGTCCAGGCGGCGGAAATTATGTTTTTACGACCCAGGCCGTTGTGTCCGTGTGTCTGTCTGTGTACAGGGAATCTCGCAAACCGCTGGACTGATCTGTCCCCCCCCCCCACCCCACCACACATACATGTTGTTTTAGAACTCCCCTCATAGGCAAAGACTATGCCCATTTCTGCCTAGGATCCAATCTACCTCCAAATGGTTTTGAGGTTGCCTCTAAACAACACACAGCCAAACGTGATTGCACTGTACACCTTGAGGCATGCAAGGGAATGTTTCAAATGTCACTGTCGTCTGTTGCAAAATCATGATTTTGTTCAGCAAATGGAAGAACATAATAGAGATGGGCGGGGCAATATAATGAGGCAATTACATGTGAGGCTGGATCAAGTGCATTTTCTGCACATTTGTTGAGGTGAAAAGGTTACAGAATACTAATTGATGTGACACTGTTTGGATGCTTTCATTCTGCATTCACAAATGGGAATGTGTGTGTGTGTGTGTGTGTGTGTGTGTGTGTGTGTGTGTGTGTGTGTGTGTGTGTGTGTGTGTGTGTGTGTGTGTGCGCGCACACTGTATGTGTTAATTGGCAGCTGCATATTGGAATTTAATTATGGCTTCACGCCTCAGTCAAAGGTTGGAAGACGGCACATAACACCTCGTGTCACATGCAGAAGACATAGATAAAGGTGTTTCTAGGATCAATCCGACGTCTGCTCTCTATCTCCTTAGAACTCAGTGGCTGGCCCTGAAAACATAATATGGAATTGGCTGGTATTTGGTAAAGTGTTGCCGTGGGGTGTGTGTGTGCGTGCGTATACGCGCGTTGTCCAATGTTTTGGCTATAGTTGCAAGAGTCTCAGTCTTAACAAGGATATTGATTTCATGTGCGTTCTCTAATTAAAATATGTGTTATTATTCTCTATGTGCTGGTTT
This sequence comes from Protomyctophum parallelum, assembly GCF_964188405.1. Taxonomy (NCBI): domain Eukaryota; kingdom Metazoa; phylum Chordata; class Actinopteri; order Myctophiformes; family Myctophidae; genus Protomyctophum; species Protomyctophum parallelum. The sequence continues at coordinate 21,897,132 of NC_139712.1, read as the reverse complement.
GGTCTACACAGTTGTTCATGTTCAAAATGTTTTTTAATTTACCGGGTTGTCGCGCACTCATTGGTTGTCAAATATGTTTCTATTAAACAGATTATAAATTATTACAAACATTATGATATGAAATACTTTTTTTATGAAACAAAATGAAAGAAAAATAAACAAGACAAAAAAGAGAAAGAAATCCCTTAACCCTCCCACCCATACTGCTCAGTGACACTGCATACTATATAATAAGATGATAGAAAGCTCATGGAAAACATCTGAAAAGAAAATGGCGTACAGTCAACCATATCAATGGTATCCTGTCTATTAATTGTTTCTACTCAGGTAATGGACAAGGGGCAGCCAAACCTTATCAAACTGTCTCTCCCTGTTTCTCAGGAAATAACTTCAATGTGTAATTACTAATCAGGCCCTGTTAACTGCCACGCGCCCATGTGCATTTAGCACTTTGTTACGTGTTTAATTACTAGGCTGTTGCGAGTTGTGTGTTTAACGATAAAGAGTGTGTTTAAAGGGTGTTTAATGATATCAATCAAACTGTATTGACAGCCGTAGCCAATGGAAGACAAAAAACAATTAAAAACATACAAAACAGTTACAAATAAATACAGGAGTTCATAAAACTCAAAAAATCTGTCATATAAAAGAAAATCTATAAGAGGCACTCATACCAATGTTTCCACATCAAAGAGCGGTATCTAACAGTGCTAAACCTAGGATTGGTCAACACCTTAACACATTTGATGCCAAGGATGGGTATACTCGCCCTAAGGCCTCGCTATTTTCCATTTTTGGAATAGCTCACCGTTGCTAGGCATGGTTGCTATAGGGCCTCGTCACTGCCGTCCCAACCACATTAGCTCTTTTGCATTAGCCACGGCCTTTGCACGCTCTTTTCTCAGAAACTACGGCGCTGCCCTGTCTTGGTTACACAATATATGTTTCGGGTGAATTGAATTAAGATCCGCGCGTCACTTTTCACAGCCGGTTTCTACTTCCAGCTCATCTGTAATGTTTCGCCTTCGGCGGGTGGGGGGGGGGACTTCACCCTGCTGATGGCTGCTCATAGGGTCTAGACTCTCTAGAGTTGAGCCCTCGGGGGGGAGGCTTGTGGGTTTAAGTGTGTACTAGCTCAGGAAAACGCAGACCTGTCTACCCACTCAGCTACGACTGCCAGTAAAGGTCATTAGACCATGTATGTGCCGAGAATAAATAGCTTCTGGCTCGAACAAATACTCCTTTCGCTTCTAGTTACTCATAGTCTGAAATAAAAATGTAAATCACTTTTTTGGTGCATGGAGATATATAGCTTTTTTATTATTAACATTTGATATCACAATTTTGCAACCCATTGTTTCACCCAATGTCAAATATATAATGTAATCCTGGGCGCTACACTTCCTCTGCCAACCTGGGGAGAGCAACGGACTGACCTCATGCTACCTTCAATACATGAGGAGTCCAAGCCGCTTCTATTCAACTGACAGGGGGGGAGTTTCTCCAGTTGGACATAGCGTGTGGAAGGAACACGTTATTCCAACCAGTTCCTTTCCCCTCCATCACACGTCCCGGCTGGCCAGTGGGAGACCTTGACAATTAATTGTTTTTCCTATCTCTCTAGCCCCGCTTTTATGAATAGTTTTCATATCGTTTTAGCCCCCCTATGCACGGCAAATTCAGTATACAGTATACAGCCCTATAGCCCTATAGCCCATTTGTGTCGGTCTTGCTTCTCGCAAAATGTTATACTAGTTCATGCTTGGCCTTTTCATTTCTTGGCATTCAGTCAAGGCCGCGTGCGGCTGCCTCGGCTTAGTGCTGTTGTTTTGAAAGTGCTTATGTAAATGAGGCTGGCTACATTTAAACCCTCCAGGCATACAGTGGTCAAAAGGACCTACAGAGTTGGCTCTGTATTGGCTCTGCTATTTTCCCCCTAGCAATACCTCCCTTTGAAAAAAAAATAAAAAATAGCAGGCAATATAGAAAGTGTAGCTCACAACAGGTCACGTTGGGGTTAGGAAGCATTGTCAGCTTCTATATAGGCTATTGACGTTCGAACAATGAGGTTCAAGTATAGTTGACGGGAAGAAACGGGTTTGATTCGTAGCACATTTAACCACTTAAGCCCTATTATAATACTCACGACGAACCTGCAAAGGTGACAGATCTATACAAACTCACAACGTGTCACAATGCAATGTGTCTGTCTTGAGCTTGTGGATCAGCTATTTTTATGATTTTTTTTTCTTATCCATCAAGCCTGCCCACATGAGTGGGGGGATTTATCTTAGGAGAGTCAACGCCCACACTCTTTATTTTCAGCCTCCAGAGGTTGGTCTCTGCTCTGCAAACCACCTTCAATCCTCCGCCTGTCTCAAGTGACTACTGGACAATCACAGCGCATCTTTTCCGGGACTTGTCAGACCCGAGCATGCGCTCTGTGACGCACGCTCATGCTTCCGCGGGGCTTCGCAAGGAAACTCTGGGGTTTTTTTGCCCCCCCCTTGAGCACATACACTCCAGAGCCGAAACCTTTATATGTCTATGCAGGGGGGAAGGATAAAGACAGCCAAGCAATCTGTCCTCGGATCCCAATCTGTCCCCAGATGCCAATCTTGCGTTACTGTCGGGCATGCCTCTTATCTCCATATTTTATGTCTCATTGTCTCCACCAGGCCGAAGGCATGCATGGGGAGAGAGTATGTTTTGCACTTCATCCGTGTGTGAGTGTCTATGTGTGTCCGTGCGTCTGTGTCCGTGCGTCTGTGTGTGTGTGTGTGTGTGTGTGTGTGTGTGTGTGTGTGTGTGTGTGTGTGTGTGTGTGTGTGTGTGTGTGTGTGTGTGTGTGTGTGTGTGTGTGTGTGTGTGTGTGTGTGTGTGTGTGTGTGTCCGTGCGTCTGTTACCAGCTAATCTCCAGCACCGTTGACCCAGTCAATGCCAGATGTTGTGCACACACTCCCTGGATGCCAACGTTGAACCTCTGCCCCACATTTTCCAGAACGGCCTGTTATAGCGTCACCAGGAGGCCGAATTTTGTAAAACATTTTTTTTCCAATATTACTCCTCTAGATTGCAGCATGTGATTTGTGAGCGGGCTAGCCAATAAGGGCTCTGTGTTGCGTGTGGAGAATTGTGTAGGTTAGTGTTTGTGGTGTAGCCAGAGCGGAGCTGAGCACACTTCAGATTTCACTTTAGTTTGGTGACAGGTCTTATAGCTGCATTGGAGAGCTTATACTTCCACAATGTTTTAGTGCTTTATTTACTCACAATAACCTGTAGCAACAGTGCACTCTCAATTCATCCTGTAATTATGTCCTGTTAGAGTCTTGATCAACGCTGATGAAGGCTATGTGAGCTAAAAGACGTGCGTTGTTGGTCTCGGTGAGGAAAATAAAATGATGAAAAGAGTTCTGCTGGATTGTTTATCTTCTAGTTGTATTTTTTGACCGTGCCTGCCTACAGTATACTGCCTGCCCTAAAGCCTCGACGTAATTTACTTTGGAAATTAGATATATAAGTGCAAGCACTGCGCTGTTAGTTTCTGTTCCTGGATCAATGCCAGGCAGGTCTATTAGTAGTAGTAGTTGCTGCGAGATTGAGGTCTAGCCAACACCAACTCGGGATTCCGGGATCGCTGCCATCAGGTTCTTTAGCTCTGCAGTGTTGTCAGCCAAGCTGTCGCGCCGCAGCACGTCTACATACTGTAGGTGGTACGCTTCTTTCCCCTCCTGGCTTTGCCCTGGGTTGGCTCCCTTAGGCTCAATTTACTTGCCTCAAGTTCTGGGTGCCTGACGCAGTGCCCTGCCAGCCTCATCCTTCTATCTCTGACTTTGTCCGTGTGGTAGGTCCCCATAGAGGTCCACATTTCTGATGTGGTCCGTCCATGTGACACCTAGTGCCATTCGTAGCATTCCTGTGTAGACTCCATCCAGAGCTTTTTCCTGTTGTACTGTGAGGGTCCTTGTCGGCCCCAAACAGCAGTACTGACTCCACAGTAGCTATTAGGACACCTAGTGGTTGGATTCGGTGTTACCAGTGTTACCGGTGTTGAGAAGCACGGTGGAAACGGTGGGGATATTCTAGCACCGCGACAGGCCTACCAACAGCAACTATTTATAATGATGTCTGCCCGTCCGCCCGCCTGTCCCCACACAGAAAAGCCCTATTGCCAACCCCACTTAGGGTGTGGGCGCTACAAACTGCAGTTTTGAATCCAACTCCTTTGAACGCACTGTGTCAGAGATGCGCCTTGTCGACTAATGCACTCATTGATATGTGTCATTTAGCGGACACTTCGAGTGGCGTCTTCCTCAGAGTCAGAACAGGTTGACTCTGAGGAAGACGTGAGTCAAAATGGCACCAGTCGAGTGCTCCCGTGTTTTATTTGGATATAGACTCTCCTGAAGTGCCCGGGTATTATTCTCTCTGATTCAAGTTGTCCCTGTTGAGCACCGAAGAGCCCTTCACATGTAGTAACAGATGGCTACACATCGTAGACCCGCACACACACACAGTACACACACACACACACACACACACACACACACACACACACACACACGCACACGCACGCACGCACACTCCCTGGAAATACAAACGTCTGGGTTTCCGAGGCTACTTACTCACTCACTCACTGACTCACTCACTCACTCACTCACTCACTCACTCACTCACTCACTCACTTGTCAGTTCAAGTCCCCCTCCCCCGTTATACAAACATCCTCCACAGTGTGAACCCATGTGTCTGCGGTGACACTGATGCGAGGTCACTATGAGTCCCTGGTGGGACTGGGGAATAATGCTCGGAAGAACATGGCATCCGACGATGCGTGTTGTGCTGATGAGATGTATGATATGTAGTGTGTGGCTGGCCAATCACAGCTGTGCGTTGCTGTGTTGTGCCGTGGGGTTGTGGCATGTGAGCGGGCTATAGCCAATAAGGGCTCTGTGTTGCGTGTGGAGAATTGTGTATAGGAGTGAGAGGGGGATGTTTCACAGCAATCGGTGACCCCTACATTAAGCTGTGTCCTTCCCAACATGCAGTGCGGGGGCTATGGTGGGGCTAGGTGTGTGTTTTGGGGTAAATGTATTACATTTGGGTATTACACACAAGACTTTGCTGCAGGTCTGCCTCGCACATTGTGCCGGGATCGGAGGGTGTTTTTTCGCGAGGCCACGGCAGGCTGGCCGTTCTCCGTGGCGTGTGGTCGTGTCCGTTGAAGTCAGCAGCAGTGTTTTGCTAAACGGCTATCCTGCCCTGAGCTAATGTGACGCGCAGGTTTAGGATTGTAAAATAGATAAGAGACTATGCAGTATGCACATGCGTCACTTTGTTTCCACCGTGACATGCCCCCCTCGTCTAGACTGAGTGGCAAAACATTGAGCAGCATGGAGCGTTGGCTTTGAAGCACTCGTTGGAAACCACTCAACACTCCTGCGTACTACTGCACATGCTTCTAAATCTCACATAATGCACGAGGCGGAAGGATATTATTACTGAAATGTGCTTCCAAAAATAATCACCTGCACACTATTTCAGCATAGAAAGTATATTAGTATAGTATAGTATAGAAAGTAGCTCAAAACATGTCTACGGTGGATTTTCATGAAATAAAAACATTGCAATTCAAGCTTTCCGTACAGCTGCAATGTTGGCAAGTTTAATGTTGATCAGATAGGACTTTTCTGTTTGGATGTATGGGCTGTCAAGGCCAGAATGTTTGTTTCTTTTCCTGCATAACTGTGCAGGAAATGATGATGTATGATGATGATGATGTCACGTGCATACCCTCTATAGAGCGTTGCAGTCCCGCCCCCTTTCATGACGACGCCAGGCCCAGGAAATAGTTCCCAATGCATTTTTCCCATAGACATTTCAAAACGTATTTATATAAAGACCTTATAAGCGAAAGAAGAAAAACAACAACAAAAGTGTTGTAACCTGCCTGTTTTCTTCTTCTTTCTAATTATTTGTCCAGCCCGAAACATTGTGTTTGTTGTCATGATTTGTCACAGCAATATTTGGCTTTATCCAGCGGCGTAAACGTCTTTAAATAAATACTTTCTGAAAAGTCTATGAGGAAAAATGAACGGGGATTTATTTTCCGGGTCTCTCGAGGGGGCGGGACTGTGACGCTCTATTGTGTGGAGCTGGAATTAAACCCTGGACGTGACGTGACACTAACTGTCCGTCCAGTTGTCTGAGAGGGACCACAGGTGTCCTGCAGACCGTATTGTCTTCGCTGTCTGACCGCCGGTGTCCTTTTACGTGCAACACCGTCGATTCTCTGGAGGAGTTGCTTTGTTTTCTTTCTTCCAAGTGAAAGTCTATACAAAATGAGATCACGCCTTGATCGGATTGACTCGGTTCCAGTTTTGGAATTCAACCTCGGGGGAATTGAATTTGAGAACACGGCGGAGAAAATAATCATTGACGCATTCTATTCGGGGAGACTATACTATACACTGTCCCATGGCACGTTGTGTGAATGGAGGTGTGATATTATTTTGTCTCCATCTGGGCTCTCTGCCTTGAGTCCACACACACGCACACGCACACACACGCGCACACACACCTCGTAGTAGCGACAACCCGACACCGAACATCCTATCAAGGCTTGGTCTCAAATAATGAAAATAGCCGTCTTCAAACGACACGTTGTGAACTTGTATTGATCAGCTATTTTTGGCTCAAAATATTTTCAGATGGTGGTGGGGGGTGTGGGGTGTGGGGGTGTGGGGGGGCGGCGGCTCTGGCTCAAATTACCGCCCCCATCTGGCAGAGTCAGGTGAGGTGCACAGACACTCACACTGCCGTCATGTCGGACAAATGTGATTATATTTGACTGAGGGACTTCATTTTAGTTTTTTCATGTCATGAAAGCAGGGAATCATAGCTTCAAATTGACATATCGGTTGTTCAGTTTGACCCACCAGTTTTGGAGATATGGCTTATAGAGTAATGTCTTGCAGAAAACAGCGAGTTGAGAAAACAGGCTTGAAAGGTTCACTTCTGTGGTCTCTAACATTACACCTACAGTATAGCTACATGTGTAAGCATTTATTTCATATTTACATTCAGCTCTGACACTTATTTCTGACATGGTCTAGTATGTGAAGAATCTGCCTGTCACCTGTCACGGCCGGGCTGCCATTGACTCCTTTCTTTAAGTAATTCAACGCGCTCCTATTCAGTCACGCTCTGGTATTGTGTGGTCTGGTATTGTGTATCGCCTTGTCCACCCCGTCCTTTATGCTTGTGTATGGAGTCGATGCCGGTATACACAGAATGTGACAGAACATAAACTCATCTTCCTCTTCCCGCTGTGTCTTATTTCTCGGCTCACATACAGATCACGGTGACGGAGACGGTGCTGTTCCTGATCCAGTACACGTCCAAGGAGTTCGACCGCTCGGAGAAGAGCGTGGCCACGGGCGACTGCTGCTACCTCAACCCGCTGGTGCGCCGGACCTTCAGGTTCCTCGGTAAGGGCCACCGGCCGCGCTTTTTCACGTCCCCTACATGTGTTCTCTTAAAACTGTTTGGTAGCCATAAATGTCTAGACGTCTAATTGCCAATTACGTACCGGATGCCACGGACGACAAGACGTCTTCCCTTTTTTTTTTTTTTTTTTTTATTCATATTTTGAAAATTCCTCTAATCTGGTGTACAGGTGATGACATGCACATTACATGCATAATATAATTACAAATTATTTCTTTCTTTATAATGGGATAATTGGCACTCAAAGCCTAAACTGGTGACCACCAGGTGGCGCTGAAAGAGTTCCATTTTGGGGTGGGAACCCCTTTTGGTGTTTCATTATGATATACTTTAGCTATTGAAAAATAGCAGATAGCGCGGCACCGAGTGCCGCGCTATGAGCTACATAGGTCTATTTTAAACATTTATAGCAGCCAGCAGCAGTTAGCACATCATCACAATACAATCTGCTATTACCTTCCCCATTCATTCTGTACACACGCACACATATGATACGGGGAAAACAATTAAATATATTTGATTTATTTATGTGTGTGTGTGTGTGTGTGTGGGGGGGGGGGGGGGGGTTCTGCTTAGCACGAAACAGACTGAAGCCAAAGAACATTGGCGTGGCCTTCGACTGCAGGGAAAGTTGGCCTGTGTCGATTCAGCTGATCACACATTTGATGTACAAAAATGCCGCTATTGGGGAGGATGTTTTAAAATGCACCATCAAAGCAAGACTGCAAGTATTACCAACCAAGTACAATCTGTCAATCTGGTAACCCGACACCCACACTCCACTCTGTATAAACCATCATGATTCTGAACAACACCCATCGCACACATAACAAATGGATGTAGTGCATACACAAATGTGTATATTGCCCACCACGACCGGATTGTTGACCTAGTGTCTGATGCAGTTCGAAAACATGTGCTATATCTAGTGCAGCAATGTACTGTGTAAACATTCAAGAGTGTTACCAGATTGGTTTAGCTGTGCATGCGATGTCTTTGCTAACATCCCAAATACACAAACTTGGATCAGAGTATTAGATTTTTTTTTAATTTTGTTATAAAGTATATTTATTGGGACAAACAGACATTACACAACAAGAACATAATAACAAACAAAAGAAAATAAAAGAAAAACAGCTCAGGCACAACACTATTATAAATAAAAAGATTGAATATACAAAGACATGACAAGGACAATGAACCATAATGACAAGTGACTTTCGAATTTTCATAGACTCCCAATCAGGGAATACATCCATACAGTATATTAATACATATTAAAAAGGCAGACTTTGACCCTCTCAAATATCCTTGATACCTATTCAAACTAAGTGCAGCGCGTGTAAAAACGAATGCCATAAAATCACCTAAATGATCTGCCGCGGAAATTAAATGACGACGCTGAAGTGCTGGACTGAAATGAAATGGAAAAGAAGATAATGTCACATCTGTCTCTCTACAGTGACTGCTCATTGATCTGCTGATTAGGTTCTTTCTGGTTTAATTGAATTGCTTCTCAATTCCAACCCCATGAGGAGCTGTTTCAGGCCACTGACTCTGGCATCAGCCCATGCACCGCTTACGCCAGTAAATAAAGCGGATCTATCGTTACGGAGTTACATGGATAACAGACGTATACACACACACACGTATGACACATACGTACACACAGAGACTTGGCGTAGATACTGGAGCGGTGCCCATTGGAGCCTCTACAGCCGTGTCCCCGTTGGGTACTACTACTGGCCTACTTGGAACGATGCAAGTTGGAAATGCATGCCCCACCCAGATATTTTGTCTGTGTCCCTTTTTATGAGAGCGGACGTAGAACATGCACATCGACATGCTGGGTGCTGCAGGGCTAAAGGAACTTCAGCAGATATTGGATGGAGCCCGTTCTTTATTGAGAATTGAGAACGTCTCGATCCATTTGATCTTCACCAAAGTGTGGTGTTTTGATTGGACATTAGGATGTTGTTCATATTCTACACCTGAGGGACGTTCGATGTGTGTCACACATCCATCAGGGGGCGTATGTACTCAGACACGGCGCCGCGCCGCTAATGGCTTTCCGAGACTCTTGGGAGAATGGGAGAATGTCACCGCACTCCACAACCCCCCCACCACAGGGACCACTTAACAGTCTGAGCCATTTCCCATAGTATGACACTAATGGACACGAACAGGCACATTTGTGCAAGTGCACACGCCAGTGCATTCATAGTAAGGATACACACACACACACACACACACACACACACTGTGATGTGTACATGTGAGCTTGTAGCAAATGAGCTATTTTTTTGTTTGTTGCTATTTTGGAACAATAAATGTATTATCTTTGTTGTGAAGGCTGAAGACCAGGGAAGAAGGATCATTTTCCGCTGTACATCTCAAACTGTAGTCTGACATATACCAACAGTCCGACATATACGTGGCCTCTTAAGACTCACCCGAGGCTTCGGCATTCGTTGCCGGTTAAAGCCCAACACACACCGGGTGCGCAGCGACGCGGCACAGGCGTTGCCGCGCGGCAACACCTGGGAAATATAGAACAGTGGCGTATCATCGGAGCGTCAGGCGAGGCGTGAACGCGCGTCAGACGCCGCCAATGTGGGATAGGTTCATTGAAAATAACGTTTTGACGCGCGGCGTTCGCAGACGGTGTGTGATGGGCTTAAGACACATGCGTACATGGGCGATTAAGACTCATCCGGGGCTTCCGCGTGTGTGTAGGTTTTGGGTAGGGTGTCGGACAATTGCGTGTCGGAAACCGTTAGGACATCGGACCAGAGATATGCACCCCTTTTCACCACAATATAGGACGTTATATTTGAAGAACACGACCACACTCTTGTGAAACAATCACTTGTGCAAGTGGAAATGTGCTCTTCCGTTGGTGTAGCCATGTTTGAACCAATAATGGTTCTCAAACACTTTTCATGAAATTGGCCACGTACGCCATTTAAAAAAACATTATGTGCCATGGACACCTCATAAGAGAAGACTCGCTGGAACCGGCCCAGCCCCCTGGGCACGTTCCGGGGGGTCGGGATGTTCCGGGGACCCCCACACGAAAACCGTTTCGGATGCAGGCGGCTCGCCGGAACGGCGTCGGCACCCTGGGCGCGTTCCTGTGGGTGGAAGTTCCGGGGACTCCTCAGGGACCCCCACACGTAGTTGCACCACTCATTTCACACAGGTGTGATTTTTTAAATAAAAATGTCATATTTGCCCTGTGCAATTTGTGATTACAATTTGTGATTATTTGCCTAAAAGGCAAAAAAATATGCAATTCCCATGTTCAATACAAAAAAAAAGAAGTGTCCCTTTAATCATAATTATTTATGTGACAATCAGTCCGACTTCCCGTTAGTCCGACCTACGTTGCCGGTTAAGATACAGGTTAGGGTTAGGGTTTGGGATAGTGTTAGTTTGGACTTTTTTGGAGGTCGGAATAATGACATACAAGCACCGGTGAGAAGTGATGTTAATGTTCTAAAAAGGGCAGATAACCTACCGTCGGTGGCGGTGTTTGCCGACCGGCTCTTGTGTTTGCACCATTGTATATCAGCCTTTTAATCTGAGAGATGGAGTTCTCACTGAGACCCGACCCGGAATGGCAGTCACTTTGAAGAGAGGCCATAAAACAGACCATACTCCCCTGTGACTTGCTCGCTGAGGTGCACACGATACTAATGGCTCTGCCGTGCCTGGTGTGCTACACTACAAGAGCACCCATTTACGGGCGCTCGGAGGCAGTAATTACTTAGCATGCCGCCGTTGTCGGGTGGAAAGCTTTTCACGCCTGGAACCGTAACCGTTACTTGTCACGACATGGAAAAAAAGATAACACTATAGGTCTGCTACACCACCTATACTACAAGTTAACGGATTGTACAACGTGTATGTACGGCTGTTTTTAGGCCAAGGAGTGTTTTTTTGTGCAAAACTAATGCTTGGAATGGAATCATGAAAAACCCCTAGTTTGACATGTCACATGCTACTTAAAGCTAAAGGAAAGTTTGGCATTTTTGACAATTTTGCTTGCCATATAGGATGTTAATGGGAGGGTCACAAGAAACCCCTAAAAAAAAGATTGCCCAATACTAACAGCCGGTCAGCAAGTGGATTCATGAATGTATGTATATAGACAATATTTTAGGCCAATAAAAAAAGACTATATACCAAATTCCCCACTTTAACCCATTTTGGTGTGCTGATCTTGATGCTTTAGCTATTGAAAAATAGCAGATCTACAAGCTCATAGCGCGCCACCGAGTGGCGCGCTATGAGCTTGTAGGTCTGCTATTTTTGAAAAATCGAAGAACCACTGACATTTTTAGAATCTGATCTCAGGTCAGAATGGGTTAAACAAAAGAAGCCTGTCGGCTGCCGGACTAATACATACTAATACTCTACATTCTATATGTACTGTATGTGTGGTTATTTGGTTGTCTTACTGTAAATCGCCTTGAATAAGAGTGTCTGCTAAATGCCTATCCATCGTAAAGCAGAGGGGTCTCGATGGAGAGGGACCGCGTCACGCCTCTGTGTCGCCGTGAATGCAAAGCGAACGTCGACCTGGTTCCGCAGGGTTCAGGGGGAGGGGAGAGGCACACGCTGCGGTAGTCAGATGAAGCACGCCTCGCTGCTCGGCGGGGCCGTGGCACCTCATGTTTATTTATGTCTGAGTGTTGCTGTAGATTTGTCATGCACTGTGTGTGTGGGCGTGCGTGCGTACAGTACTTCACAGTGGATGTGCTGCTCCTACGTCTGCTGCTGCATCTCTGACCTGCAATGCCGCACTGTGTGTGTGTGTGTGTGTGTGTGTGTGTGTGTGTGTGTGTGTGTGTGTGCGTTATCAAGCACCTTTCAGCACAAAGTTACAAGGTGCTGTATACAAATCAACCCCATAAAGTGAGTGGCAATCAGATAGGACTTTTATGTCTGGATGCCACTCTGTAGGCATTGCCACATAACTTCAGGGTATGATTGACGATGTCACACACCAACATTTTACCTTTTATTTACAGTAAAACTTTTACTTTTGTAGAAGTTGCCTACCCTCTATACCAGGTGTGGCCAAAAGGTAGATTGAGATATACCAGTAGATCACAAAGGCTGGCAGGTATTGGTATAGACCACATGACATGCCCCTAAAAGTATATATAAAACAATTTATATTCATGAACAGAAGTGACTTGATTGATTGACATCAAAAAAGGGGCCTGTCAGCTCAAACAAACAATCCGAACATATCCAGGTTATATGCGGCATCCAAATTGGTGGTATCGGCACGACTCTACTTGAAACGTTTTCATTTAGTTTTAGTCACATTTTTAGTCACCTGGAATGTTTTAGTGTTTGGTCTAGTTTCAGTCGACTAAATGTACGATTTTTGTCGACTAAATCTACAGGTGATTTAGTCGACTAAAATGTATTTTGGCGGGCCTTGATGCCGTCATAATGGCATATTTTACACTTGCTGAAAATAGCCGATCTACAGGCTCACAAACTGTGCGTAAACTTTGCATAATTACGACTAGCATGGGCTGCAACCGGGGGGCGATTAAATATACAGCGAGAGGTGGCTCGTTATGTTAACGCATCACTCTCTGGTCCTCTCCTCCTCCAAGCTGATTGGACAGAGTCTCGCTCGCTTTATTATAGTTTGACCGCAAATCCCTCGGTTAGTGTCAAAACCCAGAGAGCGGCAATGAGCAATAAAAAAACAGGCTTTAAAAATAGATGAAAGGCTCCCCCTCCGGAGATAGAACACGACGGTGGTGGTGCATGCATGGTGGTGGAGTTGCTACACACAGGTCTCAAGGTTCAAAGCGCTCAGGCGCGCTGGTTAGGAACGCTCTTGAAGATGCACTCTCATAAACAACACTGCATGCTGGATATTGTTTGCTCACAAATAAACGGCCTTCATTTTTTTCAAGCTTCTTCAAACAAAGCACTACAGAAACATTTCAGCTGCGGCATTGTTGCTTGTTTTTTTGTTTTTGTTTGACTTAGATGAGCTTCGGCATGAGGAACTGAAAGATGGTGTTATTTTATTATTGTATTTTTTTCCATTATAGCCTATAGTACATGCTGGCTCATGTATATAGAGTGACTCTTATGTTGCTTGTTGTTGTTTTAGATATATGTGTTGAATAGTGCAGACATTGAATGGGGTGATATCCAACTGACTCAAACTGAATTGATAATGTATGCATAGAATTACTGTGTTGGAAAATATGTCAAAAGACGTCGTTGTCGGCCCAGGCCGTAGCGTAACGGTCTGGGCACCGGACTGGTAATCCAGTCGCAGTGTGCCGCGGGTTCGACTCCCGGACCCGACACGGCCTTTACTGCATGTCTTCCCCCATCTCTCTCCCGTTTCCTGTCAGCCTACTGTCTGTCCCTTCAAAAATCAATAAAAGGCGTAAAATATCTTTAAAAAAAAAAGACGTCGTTGTCGGGGAGCACCATTGGGAAAAAAAGACGTCAAAATACATTCTTGGCGGCGAGTGAGTTAACACTCCGATTGCCAGGGGTTATTTAATCCATTAAATCATAGCGCCCGACGATTTATAGTAGCGGAGCACTTTTACCAACGGACCAGATGTTAGCCCGGATGTGGCTGTAGCAGCTAAATGTATAGCCAAAACACTCTAGAGCCGATCGACAACATCACAATTAGCGACGGGACCGTGGTGGGGCGTCTAAGACATGATCTTTTCTTAGAATTGGACAGGATGATTTAGATCAAGAGTTATTAACGTTTTAAGATTTTCGGTCGCGTCGGCAAAACAGGGGGGGGGGGGGGGGGGGACATTTTTGATGACGTCCCACTTCTGGGACGTTGAATGTTGGAACATCAAATGTTGCGCAACAGGCACTCCTAGGCTGTGGAGCGATGTGACATTGGTTTCGATAGCTATCAACCTCCATCTTTTTGATAAAACTTTGTCCTGGGCGCTGGGTGTTACTAATTGAAAGGATTACAAGACTGTGCTAAGGAGGGAGAAGGTGCGAAAAAGACAGGTGAATATTTGGAACGAGGATTCCGCTCTTGCCCTGCAGGGGTGCTTTGACTGCACAGTTTGTTCTGTGTTCACAGAAGACTGTTAAGGTTTTTCCCAATAACAAACCCTGGGCATCATCAGCCCTTAAAGGCTTAATCCACAATAGGAAAATTGCTTTCAATGAGGGTGATCTACCCAAGGTCAGGGAATTAAATAGGGAGATCAAGTCTGAAATTAAAAAAGCTAAACTAAGGTACAAAGACAAAATCGAAGCTGAGCTGAGCAGTAACAACCTCAGGGAAGCATGGAACGGCATGAAATCTATGACGGGGTCAGATGATAAAGGCCATAAGCACATCTCCATGCCTGGGTTTAACTCAGACGTACAGCTGGCCAATGAGCTAAATAACTTTTACCTAAGATTTGAGAATCAGGACTTTGCTGAAAAAATTACTCAATTAAAGAACGAGAATAGAGCCCCTCCAGACCTAGTTATTGACAAAAAAAGTGTGGAAAAACACCTCAGACACACCAAGTTAAAAAGTCCAGGGCCGGATAACATATGTGTTAAACATATTTTAACTTATCTCTTCAACAACAGCGGGTCCCTAAGTTATGGAAACTGTCCACAATTGTCCCAGTTGCCAAAATTAGGACCCCAAAGTCATTAAATGACTTCAGGCCTGTAGCTTTGACTTCATTAGTAATGAAATGTCTGGAAAAGCTAGTCAAAGATAATATCCTAAAGCAGGTGGTGAAATCTCTAGATCCCCTGCAGTTTGCATACAGGTCTGGAAGAGGTGTAGATGATGCCACTATCACCCTACTGCATTTCCTGTACCGCCACCTTGAGGGGAAAAAAACACAGGCCAGATTGTTGTTTGTTGATTTTTCCTCTGCCTTTAACACGATCCAGCCACATCTCCTAGCCCAGAAGCTAATCAGTTATTTTAAACTGGATCTTTACCTTGTTGGCTGGATCTTAGACTTCCTAACTGTTAGGTCTCAGTGTGTGAGGGTAAATGAGGTCATGTCTTCTCTGCTGCTCTCCTCCACTGGTTCTCCCCAAGGCTGTTGTCTCTCTTCATTACTGTATATTCTGTATACCAACGACTGTTGTAGCCATCACCCTAACAGGTATATTGTCAAATTTGCCGATGACTCTGTAATTGTTAGCCTTCTTGAAAATAATGAAGTACAGCATGGGCCAGTTGTCAATGACTTCATATCCTGGTGTGACAAGTCATTTTTACAACTAAATGTGACCAAAACTAAAGACATGATCATCAGCTTTAGACGGACTCCTCCCAGTCCTGCTCCTACACTTATTAAGGGCACAGAAATTGAAGTCGTAGAGAGCTACAAATACTTGGGTGTCGTTCTGGACAACAAACTCTCCTTTGACTCTCATGTTGCCTCTACTTCAAAAAAAGTCCAGCAGCGTCTTTGTTTTCTGAGGAAAATGCGTTATTTTAATGTCTCATCTGTAATGATGACTCTTTTTTATAGAATATAGTTTGAACTGTTGCCCTCAGGTCGTCGGCTGAGGGTGCCCGCCACAAAGACTAATCGGTTCAAATTATCATTTGTCCCAGCTGCTATTCAACTGCTGAACAGCAAATAGCACTTTATTCTTGCCCCTTTGCACATACTGCCCACTAATGCACTTTTGCTGACTTTGCTACTACTGTATGTCATGAATTCTCTGTCTCTAGTGCCCTGTTCTTAGTCCTGTATTGAATGTTGTTGTTGTGTGTATTTTTACTATGATCTGGCTGCAAACCAATTTCCCGCAAGGGACAATAAAGCTAACCTTGAACCTTGAATAGCACTGATTTATTAAAGAAAAGATTAATTGAGATAGCTGGTTTCTGCCCGACAACGACAATATCCTACATTGAATCCTTTCCTCCTTCTCACAGATCAGGTCATCAATAACACATCGTATCAACACGTAACATTTTTGTCAAGATGACTCGTATAAGCTTGCTTTGGGAGCCACTATGGGAGCCACCGGAGGCTAGCGATGGATGCTAAACACGGCTAACGAAAATAATATACTATTAATTCTGGATTAAATGATATTAATCAAACCCAAGACTTACTTACTTACTTTATTTATTTACACAATGTGTGACATTGGGCCCAAACAATGATCGAAAACCTATGAAAGAAAACTTTTTTAAAGGTACATACATAGACCTATAAAAGCAGGTTGGATATAAATGCAGTGGTATGACACAGGCACACATGAGACGTTTGCCCTCAATGCTTTCTGGCTAAGCCTGAGCCTAACCTTATAACCTCACTAAACTGAGCCTAAATATAACCTCAACCTTGGTAAACTGAGGCTAAACCTAACCCAGGGTGAATTTGGCGGTTTTCTAAATAAAATATACCTTTTCTACGTTCGACATTAGACATGAATTGTGGGCGGCAGTATGAGTTAATACAGTTTACTGTATACTCAGGATTTGTTTTCAATAGCGGAAATGGCTGACCTGCAAGCTCCCAACTCCCAACTGTTGCGTGCTCTCTGACTACATGGCATCATCACACACACGGTGACGCCACCTATTTCATCTGCTACTCTCCGTCGACTCCCCACATGTTGCTCAGCGCTCACGAAGGACCACCGTCGCCATGCGCTTATCTTACATGTTGCTGCACCACTGCTGCTCAGCACAGCACTGTAGAGAATCCGTTTTCCCATTGCTTTTGTTCTTGTTTTTGTTCTTGCTGTGCGTCTCTCCCTATCTCTCTACCAAGTCCCTGTCCCTGTCCCACCCCCGCTCAGCGTGGTGTGTCTACAACGCGCGCTCTGGAGAAAACAGCTCATCTACAAGCTCACAACAGTTTTCTCAAGCCAGAGCTCAAAATTGTGCACATTTTGGACGCAAATGCACCTACAATTTGATCTGTGCGACTCACAAAGTTAATTTGGGAGTACCTGTGCGACTGTCCATACTTTCTGTGGTGCATGTCAAACTGGGGCTCCTTCATACTTTTCAAATTTGTGTCTGTGGGCTAATAAGTGAGTGCAGTACTTTCATCCGACGGAGCATTGGTCCGAACGACAACCTACCTCCTCCCTCACCCTAACCCTAACCTCCCCCGGGGCAGACACCTAAACCTAACCGCAACCCTCTCCCGACCCGCAGCGCACCTCGGAGCATTGCTCCTTCGGAGCAATGCTCTGTCGGATGATAGTATGCCTCCCCTAATAAGTGTAAATGTTGCAGACCTTGACATGAAAATATTTCCCTACCATGCATTTTAGTTAGAGAACATTTGCGAAATGTGTGGCAAATCTGAAAAGGAAATGCTTGCCACTAGCTTTCTTCACAAATGTGTTCATAAAGGTGTCTACTATAGACCGTTCTTCAGTTAAGAGCCTTGGCGTCACGTTTGATAATAACCTCAAATTCGACAAGCACACTGGCTAGCTTCTTTCAGCTTCTTTCTGGCTTCTATAGGGCCTATCTGCCCCGTATCGACCTCGAGAGAGTCATCCACGCCTTTATTTCAACTAGACTAGATTACTGTAACGCTCTCTATGCAGGCATCGATCAGTCAGCTACAGTAATAGGCATCTTCAGCTTGTGCAGAATGCCGCCATATCACCCCAGTCCTCGCCTCCCTCCACTGGCTCCCTGTCCGCTTCAGAATTGATTTTAAGATTGTAGTGTCTGTTTTATCACCCCCCCTCCACACTGGTGACAGACTGAAAAATAGGAACTGAACTGGGACTCTCAAAGTCACCACCTTAAAGGGGCCCCCATTTTGTCTTTTTTATTTTCTATACATGTTGTTGAAATTCTGTTTTTGAAGTTAAATAATAATATTTCAGTTAAACTTTAACCCCAGTTCCTGCCTCCCTTATTTCTTTGGTTTTCACTTACACCTTGAGCTCCATCCAAATCTGGTACACTCTGGTTTATGCGCAGTCAATTCATTTAACTACCTTCATTAGTTATCCATTTGCTACACACAGGAGTGTTTTTTGTGCAAAACTAATGCTTGCAATGGATTCAGAATCATGAAAACCCCTTAGTTTGACATGTCACATGCTACTTAATTAAAGTATAATGACATTTGGAAAATGTTGCCTTATAGGCCTATTGGTTGATAATGGTACCCCAACCTTCAGCAGCTGTCACACATTTTCCCAAAACCTGCTATATTCTCACTGTCCATGGTTTTGATCGGAACGGCAAAGTTCTGTCATAATTTCTGACTTACCAAGCATCTCGTTTGGAATATATAAACGCTTCTAAAGAGAGACCAGACTTGACAGCGCGAGGTAGTAATGGAACATCATACCCGGTTGAACTGCTATTTTCGTTTGGTGTAGATGGGGAAAAAACAGCAGAACTAAGTATACAGTGAAAAGGTCAAGTTTACTAACTATTGAAGTGGTTAAATGTCTGAAAAATGCACAATAACATGAATCCAACATAGGCTACAATGATGACAACGCTGTCAAACAAGTCCACGATGCTATGCATGCGGAAATCTATGAAAAAGTTTAATCTGCACCATCATGTTATACAATATATAGTGGGGAGGTCACTCTCTCTCAGCGATGGGGTCCTTGCCCTGAAACATGTGGAAGACCCGTGCTCTATAGGGCAATATAAATGCCGTCCATTTATTATTCTATCCCAATATACCACTTTCCGAACCCTCGTGGAATTGGTTCGGGCACTGAGTCACGCCCGCACTTGACAAAATGTATTTTGATGGCGGTGGGGTGGGGCCTGTCATCGTCCTGAGGGTGACCGTAGAGCAAGAGAAGGCAAATACTTGGACTGTGACATTTAAAGTGAAACGTAGCGAGAACAGCGGAAGGGATATAGATGAGTCACACTGCCACAGCTGCCTGTTTCCATGGATGTCTTCCAGCTAAACGGGCTTCAAAGTCTCGGAGTGAGCGTGAACGGTTGCAAACTCCGTCTCCGATTGCCAAAGCTCCCTATTGTTGCGATACAGATATATACGCATAGTGTATATACACGTGCGTGCGTGACGTTGCCTGTGTGTGTGTGTCTGGCATGAAGGCCTGTTTTGGTGATTTAGCGTGGCAGAAGGATGGGGCCCCCGCGGTGGAAAAGCCATAATTTCCGTTAAAGCCATCACAATCACAGAGACATAAAGCACATCCCTGTTAGTTTTTAAGAGCCATGGGAATGGATGGCAGCCCATTACCCACAGTGAGTGTGTGTTTATATATGATATACTGTATAGGTGTTGGCAAGCACGCACTGCAGGGGAAGCTGTTCCAATCCCAACACTCATCCATGTCCTGCTTTATAGGGGCTGTGACGATCGATTGCCGTGGATATATCACGTCCCAAGTGTGCTCTTCTTACTACTAGGCTTGGGATCCGGAAAAACGGAAGAACCGCATCCAACCTGTTGGGGAGAAACCACCTAACTCCAAAATGTAAATTTTCTTAGAAAATGAAGAAAAAAAAATCCTGGAAATTAAAGCCTAAAATTTTGAAATCAAAGCAAATACTGCCTCATCAAAGATGGTGGTGTGACTTTATATTATTGTCAATTACTTGCATTTAATAGCCCTTTGACTACTTTTCATTGGTTCAATATAGTTATAACCAACACACAGACGTAAAGGGTGTTCAATTGCATTGATTTATGCAAAAAAAGTAATGAAATTCTAAACCCTCAAAAATGCAGTCCTCCCGACAGCAACCAAACCTGTGCTCACAGTACAGCGTCATGGCATTAACCCATTCAGGCCTAAGGCCGATTCTAAAAACGCCTCTAAATCCTGACCTAAGGTTTCTGAAAAACTTCAAATATTGATATAGCAGAATCAAAATTTTTACATTTTTGAATACTGTACATACTGTACAGAACCCAAATATGGGTTCCCGGCCTGAGGGGGTAAGGTACAAATAGGGAACCCCGCCCAGAATGGGTTAAGTATACCTGTGCGTTAGGGCCGTTGTTAACTCACAGTACAGCGTCATGGCATTAAGTATACCTGTGCGTTAGGGCCGTTGTTAACTCACAGTACAGCGTCATGGCATTAAGTATACCTGTGCGTTAGGGCCGTTGTTAACTCACAGTACAGCGTCATGGCATTAAGTATACCTGTGCGTTAGGGCCGTTGTTAACTGTGCTCACAGTACAGCGTCATGGCATTAAGTATACCTGTGCGTTAGGGCCGTTGTTAACTCACAGTACAGCGTCATGGCATTAAGTATACCTGTGCGTTAGGGCCCTTGTTAACTCACAGTACAGCGTCATGGCATTAAGTATACCTGTGCGTTAGGGCCCTTGTTAACTCACAGTACAGCGTCATGGCATTAAGTATACCTGTGCGTTAGGGCCCTTGTTAACTCACAGTACAGCGTCATGGCATTAAGTATACCTGTGCGTTAGGGCCCTTGTTAACTCAGAGTACAGCGTCATGGCATTAAGTATACCTGTGCGTTAGGGCCCTTGTTAACTCACAGTACAGCGTCATGGCATTAAGTATACCTGTGCGTTAGGGCCGTTGTTAACTCACAGTACAGCGTCATGGCATTAAGTATACCTGTGCGTTAGGGCCGTTGTTAACTCACAGTACAGCGTCATGGCATTAAGTATACCTGTGCGTTAGGGCCGTTGTTAACCTGTGCTCACAGTACAGCGTCATGGCATTAAGTATACCTGTGCGTTAGGGCCGTTGTTAACTGCAAAACAGAAGATTCTAGGGCCCATTTGATTCAGATTCTTGGGTTCATGATTCGATTCTAAATCGATGTTCCCTATTCAACTCGATTCTCGATCGGAAAACTTTTTTTATTTTTTATTTTTTTCGATTCAAAGGCAATTTCAAAACGATTCTCTATTCAAAATTATTCGATTCAATACATAGGATTTCAGCACGATCTACTCCAGTCTTGCGGCATGAAAGCAGAGTACATTTAAAAAGCTTTGATAATTGTAAATGTTTTATCAACTGACTGATGTAAACATCCAAGACAATTCATACAAAACATTTCAACTTCAACGAGGGTCAGCTGGACCCTCGTTGACAGAGACACTTCAGCTGTGCTGAAGTGACTGACTGGAGTCACTTGAAAATGACTAAAGCCCCATTCACATTGCAGCTAGCTTCTGCTTTAGCTTCGTGGTACCATGTATCTCTATGCAGAGCAGCTTTTGCGTTTTTTTTTTCTCCCCAAAACTTAACTTTCAAGCAGCTTTTAAAAGCTGAAGCTTTTAAAAACTGCGTGTAGCCAATCAGAGCACAGCGTGGTTTGAGGAGGCGGAGTTGAGATCATTTCACAAAAGGAAAAGGCCCTGCAAAAGCTGTCCACTGCGATTCTCCGAATTAAAAAATAAACTTTTTAAATATGGGCTGTATATGAAATATGAATGGATATTTGGCAAGACCATATAGCAGATTTTATCGATAGAAATGAAAGTTTATATGAGAAACAAGTTGTCGAAGCGGTGAAAACAGGTTGTGTTCCGTGTTCACAAGGGATTGTCACGGTTTCTGGGGAGAATTGATCCTGCATTCACCCCCCCCCCCCCCCCCCCGGTTCTCATCGAAGCCATTGATGCGGACTACTGCCCAGTCCAGAACGCTATCCGTCGCTGATGCTGATTGTGGACTAAACAGTGCACACACACACGGTTGATAAATTAGCAGATATAGATAGATAGATAGACAAACAATTAAACAATATAGTTCCAACCGGTGTCGGAGTTTCCCCCCAAACTTTCCCAGAGAAGAGGAGAGGAGAAGCCCGCTCTCAGCACTCTTGTTGTGTGTGTGTGTGTGTGTGTGTGTGTGTGTGTGTGTGTGTGTGTGTGTGTGTGTGTGTGTGTGTGTGTGTGTGTGTGTGTGTGTGTGTGTGTGCGTGTCTGTCGGTAGCTGCAATGTAGACAGAGACCATAGCATTTTTATCGATAGAAATGAAAGTTTATAATGAGAAACAAGTTGTCGAAGCGGTGAAAACAGGTTGTGTTCCGTGTTTTTCCCCAAAACTTTCCCCGAGAAGAGGGGAGGAGAAGCCCGCTCTGTGGTCGTCGTGTGTGTGTGTGTGTGTGTGTGTGTGTGTGTGTGTGTGTGTGTGTGTGTGTGTGTGTGAGATATTGAGCACCGCGTGGAGGAGCCGTCACGGGGATCACTTGCGAGCCATGCAGTTCTCTCTCAGTGCCCTTGCAGTAATTACCCCCTCCCGGTTCCAACCGAGGTGAACTGAAACCCGTAGCTGACTCTGACCGTGGACTAAACACACACACGGTTTATAAATTAGCAGATATATATATATAGTATATAGACAAAGAACTAAAGTTCTGAGTCCCCAGCGCGTCGTGTGCACCGCGCGTGCGTGCGTGCGTGTGTGTGTGCGCGCGAGAGAGATCAATAATTAATAGCCTTTATATGATTATATCAGTTGTATGATATGCATGTGGACATCCCTGATCCGACCTGTCCTGTCCTGATTGTATTTCTACGGTATGCTCTTGCTAAATCAACATTAACATTACATACAGAGCGGCTATTTAAAAAAATGCCCGGAGGGTTTTGCTCGAGAGGGGTAGAGGAGAGCGGAGTGGGGGGAGATGAGCACTGAAGACTGGGGAGGATTGAGATCCGGTCCGTTCGGTTATTTACAAACAAGTTTACCAAGATTATATTATTTATTCATCGATAAATAGGTTATGATGTAACTAAATATATAATTATTTCTCATATACAGTCGCTATTTTACATTTTAGACTTTCAAATGCGCAATCTGCTAAAAAACTGCCTGTGTGTTCTTCCTCGTCACAAAGCCAGTCCAGGCAGGTTGAGTGACGGGTACCTTGTACACGCCCACTTTCTAAAAAAAAAGCTGCGTGGAAATGAGTTTAGCTTTTTTTTTTTTTTTTTGCTTTTTTTTATCTGAACGGGGCTTAAGACATGATAATGTGTGCTGTGATTATGGTAAGCTTACATTTCATATCACAAACACCATATAGTGAAAACTCCTATAACTGTAACCAGAAAGAGGAAAAAAAAGCAAATCTAAAAGATTTTTTATTTTTTGGGGGGAATTCTGTAGGCATTAATAGTTCTCTATCTCTCTCTCTCTCTCTCTCTCTTCCCTGCCAGGAGTGTACACCTTCGGCCTCTTCGCCGTGGACATCTTCGTCAACGCGGGCCAGGTGGTGACGGGCAACCTGACGCCCTACTTCCTCACGGTGTGCAAGCCCAACTACACGGCGCTGGGCTGCCAGCTGGCCGTGCGCTACATCAGCCACCAGCAGGCGTGCACGGGCGACCCAGACGACGTCCTGCGCGCCCGTAAGACCTTCCCCTCCAAGGAGGCGGGGCTCAGCGTCTACGCCGCGCTCTACCTGGCCGTGAGTCGTCCTGCTTCTTCTCTGCTTCTATGAACGTGTTTTATGTCGTAGGTCGTGGGACAAAAAAACGTGACCGTAGACGCAGACCTACGTAGACCCCCGCATGTCTTATGTCTTACAAGCTACATGTATGTAGCTTGTAAAAGCTACATACATGTAGCTTGTAAAAGCCACATACATGTAGCTTGTAAAAGCTACATGCATGTAGCTTGTAAAAGCTACATATATGTAGCTTGTAAAAGCTAAATACATGTAGCTTGTAAAAGCTACATGCATGTTTTCACTTGTAGTTGTTCGTGTGCGAGTTGTTTGTTTATTCATTTCTCTGGGGACCCCATGGAACGTCCCCAAGGACGCCATGGGGTCCCCGTCCCCCAATTTGAGAACCAACGGCGTATATGATCTACTCTCAGTCCCACGGCTTTGAGGATGTGAGCTGAAACTGTGAAATGAGCTCCACGACCCATATTTCACGTAGAGACTGCTGCTGATCTGTCAATGTACGCCGTTAATGAAACCGTAATTGCCAAAAATAAGGAAAAGCTAGATAAGACTTTTACATGAATTCTGCATCCGATGCTTCCAGTGATCCAAAAGGCTTTTGGAAAAGCACCAACATTGCAGTAGGGGAGAAATTCTACCTACTCCCTCACCGAATAAATGTGTATAGAAATAATTGATACTTTAATCTGGTGTCCTATTTGAGGGGGAAGGGAAAATGATAGGTATCCACTCACTCCCAGCCTGTCTGTACTGCAGTTACGTGGGGAAATGGAGCTAATGGATCTTCTGCTTGATGCCTGCTTCATGACTCATTGTTCAACGACATTGCAGACCACAGACAGCAGATACACTCCTTTTGCTAAAAATGGCCAAAGACGTCATGACAAATGTGATGAGGAGTGTATTTTATGCAAAACTAATGCTTGGAATGGATTCAGAATCATGACAACCCCCTAGTTTGACATGCTACTTAAAGCAAAAGGAAAGTTTGACATTTTTGCCTGCCATATGATGTTAATGGTAAGGTCACAAGAAAACACCTATTAAAACAATTTCCCAATACTAACAGCAAGTGGATCCATTAATGTATGTATATAGACAATATTTTAGGCCAATAAAAAAGACTATATACCACATTTCCAGCTTTGAACAAAAGAAGCCTGTCGGCTGCCGGACTAATAGCTTCTTAGATCTGCTATGTTCGGGCCAATATGCCATTGTGCAATGAAGCATTATGTCCATACTGTCAGGCCGAAACTCTTATCTCATTATTATTCGAGGCAAACAGTGTGCGCAAGTACTGTAATCAGCTGCGTATGTCTCCCCCCCCCCCCCCCCCTCTTATTGGTCATGAAACCAGAGAACAGGATTTGAGATTATGCTGTCCTTGGGACTTGTATTTTGTATTTTACACTTTACTCTGTATGTTTTTAAAACAGTGATTTTCAACCAGTGGTCCTTGAGGCCTAGTTTTGTGTCTGAGAGGCTAAATCTCATCAAAATGGTGGCCCGGGTGGCACAGTTAGATGCCAGCTCATGCAGTGAGTGGCTACATCGTTAAGCCATTTAGGCCCGAGGACGCACCTGTGTCACCTCATAGCTTTCAACAACTTTAAGCATTATTCTAAACCGTTTAGCCGACGGAAAATAACAGGTCAAGCTCATAGCGCGTCTACGAGTGCCACGCTATGAGCCTGTAGATCTGATCGTTTTTTGGAAGAATCGTGAAAATGTGTGCAAATCTTTGAATATATATATTCATTCACAGCGAACGTTTTTAACTCATATCTTTGCTTCTGAGGGGGGTGGGTCCCTGGAACAACATATTTTCAGACCGGGGGTCGGCGGCCAATTACATATAATTTCCTGTCCTTGACATGAAATAGTTTGAGAACCACCGACATAGAAACATGATTTAGAAGACATTTTGTAGAATCTGGTGTCACTCTCAGGTCTAAACGGCTTAACCACATAATAGAGTAGTAGACCTTTTCAGCACAAGTAAACACCACAGCACAGCAAGCTCTTCGCAGCACAGCTCTCCAACAGACAATCTAATTGGTCTTGTCTATTGATCTCAGACGGTAGTAGCAGTATGCATTTTGGTTAGCCCCGACAAAAACAAATTAAATGTAAACACACTGAGACCAGGTTGTACAAAATGTCTTCTAAATCCTGACAGTTTTCCGTGTCAGTGGTTCTCAAACTATTTCATGTCAAGGACCCCAATTTTTTTCTGTATTTGGCCTATATCTAAAAATTCTGTATGTTGGTTCAGGGCAAGAACCAAAGATTTGAGTTAAAAACTTTTGCTGTGAAAGAATATATATATTCAAAGATTTGTGCCACATTTTCAGGATTTTTCAAACATACTGTACAAGTTTAGTTCGTAGGGCACGCTCAGATGCTATGAGCTTGTAGATATGCTATTTAACAACAGCAAAAGTTTAAAATCACGGTTAATGTGGTTAAAAGCTGTAAGGTGACACAGATGCGTGCCCAAGTCTAAATGGGTTAATATAGGCCAGGGGTACTCAACTGGCGGACCACCACTCCGGGCCTGCACTCTGCACCCCATTATTGGTTGGGTGGAAGGGGATCTGATTTGTATAAGCTTGGCTTGACCATACTAAACGGGCATAGAGCCCCGCTCTCCGAAGGACGCCGCGCATGGGACCGGACCTCGGTCTTATTCAAAAAAAAATTGTGGACCTTCATCATTTCTAGTTGAGGACCCCTGATATAGGCTATTCAATATCTAGCCTGTGTGTGTGTGTGTGTGTGTGTGTGTGTGTGTGTGTGTGTGTGTGTGTGTGTGTGTGTGTGTGTGTGTGTGTGTGTGTGTGTGTGTGTGTGTGTGTGTGTGTGTGTGTGTGTCTTGGCATAAGGTCAATAACTTTTAGAACAGCAGTTGTACTAGACATTACTTAGTAGCAATGCTTGCGCACAACTTGGGCACCTCGACAGAGTGCATTTCTAGTTCTAACATGAATGTTCCGTAACGCATCACGCTACATCACCAACTGTACTGTGAGGAGAAGAGCACATGGCAGGTACAGTACACTGAAATAATGCCTGGTACTCCATCTGCAAAGTACTAAAGCCAATAGAACTATAGCAGTCACAGTCACAAAGTAAGCCAAACAAACAAACAATGTAATCCATTATGTGACATTCCTTGTAAGTGTCACAGCTTGCCTGTACAGTTATATCCTTCGCACAGTTATAACCTTCACACACATGTCAGTGTGAGAGACAGTCATTATTCTAGTTTGATCGAGTATCGGAGGAAAAAAACGACGCTCTTCTGTCGAGATCAAAGAGAGAGCTCCATCCATGACATCATCTTGTCTCCACCAGGCCGAAGGCTTGTGGAGAGAGTATGTTTTGCACTATGTCCGTGTGTGTGTGTGTGCGTGCGTGCATGCGTGTGCACGTGCGTGCGTGGACAGCTAATCTCCAGCACCGTTGGCTTGATCACAGCCACACTCTGCACACACACACTCCCTGGATGCCACAGCTGAACCTCTGCCCCAAGGTTTTCACTTTGGCCTCTTATTAACGTCCTGTTAATATGCTAAATACCACGCACAGAAATATAGTATTGATACAATCGATTATTTGCAGAGCAAAATGATTTGATACCGATGATTTGCATTGCAAAACGATACGATACGATGCATAGTCATTGTTGCCGTTTTCCTTTCGATATACTTCGATTCTTGAAATTTAAATCGATCTTTTTTTTGATTGAGTTACTATATCGTTACACCCCTACTGAAAAACACGTGCAACATGTGTGCGAGTGCGCGTGCGGGGGCGTGTTTGTGTGTGAGACAAACAGAAACAGAGAGAGAGAGAGAGAGAGAGAGAGAGAATTATCACTTGCATGCAGGTACTCTTTTCTCTCGAGTGCCTTCCTTGCGTTTCCCGGGCAACCCTGGGCTGCTGCCGTCGTGTGTCTGTGTGTGTTCCTCCTCTGCTCTCCCCATCTGGTTGTCGTGAACAGCGTGGGATGTATACCTATATGCATTTCCTCATGTATACACACACTATCTAACATGTACATACTGTACATGTTGTCTGCCTAACGCGGTCTAATCTAGGAGTCTATAGGCCGGATGCACTATACGGCCGGCCGGTGGAAATTCCCCCGCTGTCGGGTGAAAAGAAGCAGCTTGGACTCCTCATGCATAGAAGAAGCATGAGGTCAGTACGCTGCCCCCCCCCCACAGGTTGGCAGAGGAAGTGTAGTGCCCAGGATTTCATTAGATAATTGACACTGGGTGAAACAATGGGTTACAAAATTGTGGGATAAATAAATAATAAAATAATAATAATAATCTAGGAGTGGAATGGACTACTGTCATGTGTTTGTCACAACGCGACACACGTTGTGAGCTTGTAGATCTGCGCTATTTGGTACACAAATCTGGTATGGGGCTTTTATGGGGCACAAAACATTTTCAGATGTGGGGGGTTTATGCTATAATATAACACATGCAGACAGCAGACATAGCGGCTTCGGGTGTCTCGCCAAACCATTTGTACACTCTCAGAGTTACACACCCACAAGGGTCCATTTGGTTCCAAACTATAATTTAGCCGGGGACCCCCTGGAACTCCCTCAAGGACCCCTGGGGGTCCCCGGACCACACTTTCGGAAGCACTGGCCTAATGCATGTGCAACTTTGGGTCCATGAAATTTAGGGATGCACCGATCCGATACTCGTATCGGAGATCGGCGCCGATCCAGGCTAAAATTCTAGATCGGGTATCGGATCGGTGGCCGATCCATTATCCGATCCGATCCGATCCGATAATTATGTGTAATTACAGTATGAAAACAACTCTACCTCCTCTGTGACACAGCAGTGTAGTATTGACAGTATAACATGTGGAATGCAGCCAGGCTAGCCTGCGCACACATTAACCTGGTCTAATTGTTGCACAGTTATTTAATAAATAATTCAGTGCATTTATATCTGTGTTTGTTACATTTTGTTTTACAAAGTTGGGAAAGTAATGTTTAAGTCAAGCCTTGATGTTGCCTTACACAAAATAATGATTCCAGACTCCACACAGTGAGGCATACAGCTTAATAGGTTATTACGTTTCTTTGTGGGGGGTATCGGATTGGTACTCTGTATCGGCAGATACTGGACCCCCATGTATCGAAATCGGTATCGAATGCCAAAAAGCCGGATCGGTGCATCCCTAATGAAATTAATGTGTTCTGGAATCACTTCTGTACAAATCTTTTCTTATCGGAGTCACTGGCACATCTTTTCAAATGGGGGTCCGCGGCCTAATAAATGTTGATTTTGGAGTCCATGACACTGCTTTACGGCAGCTAGTTAGGATCTTCTTCTGTACTTATCCGTGTGCCGTACATGCGAAACAAATTTGGGCTATCCAGCCTTTGTCAGTGTATAATATTGGCATAATCAGATGGGGGCTGTTTGACGGCCAAATAAATACCACATTAGGGCTTCTTGACATGAAGCTTCACAGGATCAAATTAGACTATTCCTCAGTCTATTCCTCAGATGGGATCCTATTTTGGTCGGGCAGCTTTTGAGTATGGCTTTAGAAATTGCACGCACGCACACAACTACTACTATTTCGGGTCTGTTGGCCTTTAAATCATCTAACATAAGCTCTAACATATAAGCCACAATTAATCCTAAAACTGTACCCATATGGATTTAAGCACCAGTGAAATGTACTTTGTTCAGGGAGGGCTTCATCACATTTTCAGTAAGCTGGAAGGGCATTTTATAGAACACAAACTAACAGATTAAAGACCTGATTCTACATGACTTCTAAATCCTAACAGTTTTCTGAAAAACAACAACCAGTGGTGGAAGACGTGCTCAATTGTTTTTCTTATGTATAAGTATTAATTAATACTGCAATATGTGTACAAAAGGTACAAGTATTGCCTTCAAAATGTACTTAAAGTACCAACAGTAGAAGTAGTCATTATGCAGTAAGTCCCATTTTGAATTTCCAAATGTTACACATTTTCAAAATAGCAGATCTGCAAGCTCACAACGTGTCACATCACCATGACACATTGTGAGCTTGTAGGCCGGAATGTACTTTATATAGCAGTGGTTCCCAAAGTGGGGTCCGTGGGCCCCCAGGGGTCCATGAGGGAGTTCCAGGGGGTCCCCAGCTAAATGATAGTTTGGGTCTGTAACTCTTGAGAGTGTACAAATATTGGTTCCATTTGTTTCCATATGATTAAGGCACACATTATAAACTTTATTATAATGACTCATAATATGAATATGTATGAATTGATATGTATTCCATGTATTCCAACGCATTATAATAAATATAGGACAATATAATTTTCTCAGGGTTCAATCCCCGGCCGGGTCATACCAGAGACTCTAAAAATGGGACCCAGAGCCTCCCTGCTGAACTGGGGGTAAGTCCCTGCGACATACTAGCGTCATGTCCACGGGGTGTACTTGTACATCAAGCTGCCTCACGCTACAGAAACAGGAGATAGGCTCATGCCCTATGGGCCTCATGGCTCGACAAGGCTACTACTACTTAACTGCCTGTCATAATTTCACCCCCTCCCTATCTAAGTATTGGACAGTATTAAGATGTTGATATTTATTGTGTAATCATCTTTAGGGCCCCAAATCACACCTTAGAAAGCACGCGTTTCTATTTCAAACACAAAGTTTCTTTTTTACTGGGGGGTCATATTTTGACAGCAGCAACTGCCTGTCATAATCTCACCCCCTCCCTATCTAAGTATTGGACAGTATTGATATGTTGATAAACAGAGAAGCAACTCTGTACTCCTGTTGATATAGAATTGAGCATAGAGACCCAGAGCTGACCTTCTAAAAGAGGTCCCTAAAAACAATAATAAAAAAACAGTCCCTTTTGTTTATCACAATTTACAATTTAGGCATTTAGCAGACGCTCTTAATCCAGAGCGATTTACAATAATCAAGAACAAAAGCATGGGAATACATCACAAAAGCATTTATCATAAAACATGCGTAAGCTAAGAAAGTAACAGTGGAATATCTATATTATGAGACTATACATATAAACTATATATATATATATACTACTATGCTATACATATGTACTATGGCGTGCTATGACTATATACAATGCAATTATAGTGCCGTCTACATAACATGCTATAAGTCTGTGTCAGATGCTATCTAAGTCTACAGAGATGCTATCTAAGGGGGTAGGGTAAGTGCTATGGGCCATGATGGAGTCTAAAAAGGTGGGTTTTCAGACTACGGCGGAAGATTGGGAGTGATGCTGCAGTTCTGACTGCAATGGGAAGTGCATTCCACAGTTTTGGAGCCAGAAGGGAGAAGAGTTTGGGACGTGTGGAGCGTTGTCCCGGCGTTTTTAGTGAGGGTACTTCCAGCTTCCCTGCGTTGGCTGATCTGAGTGCGCGGGAGGGTTTGTAGGGTTCAATCATACTTGCAAGATATGGGGGAGCCATACCTTTGGTTGCCTTGAATGCCAGCATCAGAGTTTTGTATTCTGTGCGGGCAGCGACCGGGAGCCAGTGGAGGGAGCGGAGCAGGGGGGAGACATGTGATAATTTTGGCTGGTTGAAGACCAAGCGAGCTGCGGCATTTTGGATCAGCTGGAGAGGCTTAAAGGGACACTTCACCCTTTTTGCAAAAAAATATATGTTAATGTCGTTAAGAAGCTTTAGAACACTTTCCTGGGGGTATTTATGTGTGTAATATGTGGTTTTAGATATTTTAGATTGTAGCAGTGAGCCTGTTGTCTCTGATGTCATGGACACTGGGCTCACTTCCTTCCTGGACTACATGTTGTCTCAGTAAGACAGCTCTCCCCCTATCCACAAGGAGGAGCAGTGCACCAAAGAATTATGGGAATTGTAGTCCAGGAAGGTAGTGAGACCAGTGTCCATGACATCAGAGACAACAGGCTCACTGCTACAATCTAAAATAACTAAAACCACATATTGCACACATAAATACCCCCAGGAAAGTGATCTAAAGCTTCTAAACGTCATTAACATATATTTTTTTGCAAAAAGGGTGAAGTGTCCCTTTAAGTGCACATGCTGGTAGGCCAGTAAGGAGGAAGTTACAATAGTCGAGTTTTGACAAGACTGTTGTCTGGATTAGGAGCTGGGCTGATTCCTGGGTGAGGAACGGTCTAATTTGTCGTATGTTATAGAGTGTGAACCTACAGGATTGAGTGACAGCTGTGATGTGAGCTTTGAACGAGAGCTGACTGTCCAGGACAACACCGAGATTCCTGGCTGTTTGGACAGACGTTACCAGGGCGTTGTCTACGGAGATAGTTAGCTCCCGCATAGGGCAGGACTTAGCTGGGAAGAAGAGAAGCTCAGTCTTGTCTGGGTTCAGCTTGAGGTGATTGGAGGACATCCACTGTGAGATGTCAGCCAGGCATGCAGTGATGCGCTCTTCCACCTGAGTGGCAGAGGGGGGGAAGGATAGAAACAGTTGTGTGTCATCAGCATAGCAGTGATAGGATATATTGTGAGCAGAGATGATAGTGCCAAGGGATTTAGTGTACAGTGAGAAAAGGAGAGGACCAAGTACAGATCTCTGTGGGACCCCACAAAATACTCCAAAGCTGCTGAATGTTTTAAACACATTTCTCAACAAGCAATGGCACATTTTGAAATCTGACCCACAGCTTCACAATATATTCCCTGACCCGCCTATAGCATGGTCTTCTCTATAGGGGTAGAAATCTCAGAGATTCGTTGGTTCATTCTGACCTTCCCCCTCCACTCACAACGCATCCTCAACTCGATACGAGACAGGAATTATAAGTGTGGTGCTCCGCTCGCGCCCAATAAATGCAACGGTACTTTCAAAGCCACTTATTTTAACCCATTTTGGGCGGGAACCGCAGTGTTTTAAGCATTATGTTATACTTTAGATCTACAAGCTCACGAGCTACGAGCTTGTAGGTCTGCTATTTTTTTTTTTATCGTCAAAATGTGGTGCAAATCATTGAATATATATATATATATATATATATTTCAGAGCGAACATTTTTAACTAAAATATTTGCTTCTGGGGGTCCCTGGAACTACATATTTTGAGATGGGGGGTCTGTGGCCTAATAGAGATAATTCCTTGACATGAAAAAGGTTGAGCACCACTGACATAGAAACATAGGTTTTTCAGAAAGATGTTAGGATTTAGAAGCCTTTAAAAAAAAAATCTAACTCAGTCCAAAATGGGTTAAAACCCCCACACGGTAAAGCAATTCCTATTAAGGGCATGATTTCCTGTAACACCAAAGGTGTGATTTACTTGATCTGTTGCCCCTGCAGTAAATATTATGTAGGTAAAAACATTCGTGCTCTCAAGACACATATAGCGGAACAACACCACAGTTCCATTAGATGCAATGATATGTTCTATCCTGTTGCAGTCGAAGCTGGTCACTATCTCCTCTCTCCGTTATCTAGGCATAGAGAAGTTGCCTGTCCCCAGAAGGAGACTTTGATGATGCATTATTAAAAAGAGAAGCATTGTGGATTCACTCCTTGAACACTTTAGCCCCCAATGGCCTCAACATGGAATTTGATCGAAGACCCTTTCTATGATGGTGGGATGTCCAGCAGCCTATAATGGCAGAGACTTATTTCCCTCTCCCCCTCCCCTTGATGGCTTTTTGTAATCTAATGTATTACTCTACCCCTTTATACATGTTTCCTGAATTAAAAGGCTAATTTAAACCCATACCCTAAATATTTTGAGAACCCCCCCCCCCCTTATTGGTCTTGAAACCAGAGAACAGGATTTGGGATTTATATGCTTTCCTTGGGACTTGTATTTTGTATTTTACACTTTATACTCTCTATGTTTTTAATATAGGCTATTCAATATCTAGCCTCTGTGTGTGTGTGTGTGTGTGTGTGTGTGTGTGTGTGTGTGTGTGTGTGTGTGTGTGTGTGTGTGTGTGTGTGTGTGTGTGTGTGTGTGTGTGTGTGTGTGTGTGTGTGTGTGTGTGTTGTGTGTGTGTGCGCGTGTGCATGCTTCGGGATGCGCATGATTCCTGCAGGCACATTGGCTTTGTTATCTAGGTCATCTAGCAAATGTCTTACAGCACACACACACACACACACACACACACACTAGTCACACTTTGAGTAGCCACAACATTCCCACAACATTATGTAGCTACGATTATGTGCCTATATCGGGTTGCAACTCGGACGGGGCTGAGTCCACTCAAGCGAACTTCGCAACGTTCGACGCGACACGGCAACTCGCTCACTTTAGCTCGCTCGGTGGTGGCTTGAGACAGCGGCCCTCCATGCCGGTCTAAAGCGTCACTTTATCGGCAAAAAACTAATTGTTGGCACAAAAACAGTGGCACAAGCAGCATTCGATACCAGGAGGTGTGCAGGTTAGGGGATTTAGGAGTTGTCAGCCAAGACGAGGTCGGTGCTGAAATGGGGCATTCGGTCTGTATTAGAATTGTAACGCCCCGAATCCTGTAAAAAGAAGGAAACCCCGCCCGATATTTCTGGCAGATTTATCCATCCTGCAAAAATGCACGGCTGCCGTGTTGCCCCAATACCAGTTGTCATAGCACCCGTCTGTCTGTGTCCCTTTTGTCTCCATATATGGAGACACAAACCTGTGTCTGAAGAGTGCAAACTGACTGTGAAAAGTGGACTGGTTAAGCAATCAAATGGCAGGTGTGGGGTTGCCATGGCAATCAATTGGCTGAGGCATGAGGCTGGGAATTCTACAGGTGATGGGACCTATAGGCTCATTAGGTCCACTGGCAAAGCCTGACCAGAACCTTTTGTGGTGTCGACCGACTCGACACCGGGCACTGCACTCCCTGTGGAGTGCAGTGTGTCGATGTCGGTGGGGCGAACAGTTCTCGAGTTATGTGGATTTTCAGACGTGTGCACGTACAGTACCTACTGTACACACACACACACGTATACGAGACGTGGTGCATGTATACATATACTGTAGATGACGGATCGGAAATAACTTTCTGCCGAGGTGATACGTGAGTGTGTGCACGACCATCGAGCAGAACTAATAGTGTGATATACTGTAGCGGAGCTATTTCATGATGAGGGAAACTGAATCACACCTTCCTCCCAGAAATGTCTCGTTTATATCCATGACACGTATACGTGATATCTACCTCAATGCGGACGGAGTCCCTCATAAATCTCATGTACGCTGTTATCACGTTGAATTCAGATTGTGTTCTTGCACATATACTGTATGAGGTTTCCTCCCGACGGAGACGATACATACGCTCACTCTCAGGTTGATGGACGGCTGCGGCCTTCGAGCCCCGGATTTGCCGGTGACCTATTAATGCGTTGTGTGTGTGTGCAGTGTGTGTAGAAAGGAACATATCTGTGCCGATAAGACTACCTTTCAGCTGACAAACACTGTGTAAGATAGCAGCGTGCCCATGATTGCACCAGACAGACCACACAACACAATGGGCATGCCCCATGGGAGCAAGGTCATTTGGTGGAAATTGTGTGGCGACGGTGGTGGGCGCCTGTAGCGGACGGAAGATAGCAATGATAATAATGCCTCTTGTGTGCTCTCTCTCTCTCTCTTTGGATAAAAGTGCTATATGAATGCACCATTTGCCATTTACGGAGCTGAACTCTATCTTTCTCGTTCATTGTTCCGTTTCATAAAGAGCGTCGACGGCCAGACAGACAGGGGCGTCGACGCTGATTGCAATGCCCATGCCGCGCGTTGCGTCAGGGGTGACTGCCTGGGGGTGTTTTCAAAGCTATAGGGCCTCCAGGACATGCCATGGGGGCCAAATGGAAAAAGAAAGACACATTTAAAATTGGAATAATAACAATCCTAGACCCCTAGACCCAAGAAGAAAAAAGCTATATACCGGTATATATATATGCTATATATAGCTATATATAAGCTATATATTAGCTTATATATAGCTTATATATAAGCTATATATAGCTTATATATAAGCTATATATAGCTTATATATAAGCTATATATAGCTTATATATAAGCTATTATAGCTTTATAAAACTATTGTCCGTATAAAACTACTACTAATTGTCCGTCAACACTGTATAGTCCCGTAAACCAGAGTACAGTCTCCATTCACATGAATGGAGTGGTTATTCTTTGATGTGGCCTCAAAAAGAGACCGAACTATAGTGGATCGAGCAAATCATAACAATTAACTCATCAGGAGATTTTTGACGAATGAGTGTGAGCTTCAGTTCCTCAGGGATCCTGTCACGGCCCTCTACCATATTGCAGGATTTTGTGAAGAACGATACCTCGGAAGTGCCAAACTGCTAAAATGGCGGAATGTTCACGAAAACAAAAGGGGTCTGTCTGTCTACGATGAAGGAGTTGGTATCCAAATGGACTCTTATTAAATATAGAACTCTTGAGAGCGTAAAATGAAACTTTTACACTCTCAATATTTAAATTATTGGTATACATTACTTACATTACTTAATTTACAACTGACAAGTCTACACATTTAGATAATGTAGAAGAATTGTTATTTTGATCAACGTCGACTGCCTGTTATCTCTCCTATGGTACTAACATGCAAAATGAAATGTTGTTTTGGGTCCGAGAGGTTAAATCTAATCAAATGGTGGCTCAAATGCCCAATAACTAATGGGCCTTGATATGAAAAGGGTATATGAAAACCACTAGCGCATGATCCCATTCATCACATTGACCTGCTTTTGAATCCAACTCACGGACAGCACTGGACTCTCATTCCTCAACTCTGTCCCATATATCGTGAGTGTCTGCACCACTCTGCTCCCCAATTAAACAGTCAAACGCCTAACAAACAATTATTCCAACCGTGAGTAATGCCCCGCCGGAGTGAGAAAAACACCTTTAAATCAAACCTTTACTAAAGTCGGCAGAGTGCTAATTAATTTAATTAGCGGCGACTTAAATCGCGCCTGCATCCGTCCTCTGTGATTTGAACACGGCGTCGTTAGAACGCTTATGGGCAGATTGATGTGATTGACGATGGAAGTGTTGTGGAAAGAGGCCCCCCGCTTTACGATTTACCGCACACAGCTCCCCATTTAACCCCGACGAGCCCCTGATATAGTGGCGTACCGATGTCCGCTGATGTCGGAAATTAAACAGGAAATATAGGCTTGAGCAGCATGAAGCCCGTCTGTACAAAGCTCCGCCATGGCTTCTTAATGTGACTGCAAGTTCGCCTCCGGGTGGAGAGGACAATATGAGCCAAGAGCAGAAATTAATTTAAAAAGTATATTTGTTGTATTATATATTTTTGCTCTTTTGTGAGACATGCTGTATGGGTGTTCTCTAGGCCTATACTGTATGTCTCTCTCTCATACGCTCTCTCTCTCTCTCTATCTATCTATCTATCTATCTATCTATCTATCTATCTATCTATCTATCTATCTATCTATCTATCTATCTATCTATCTATCTATCTATCTATCTATCTATCTATCTATCTATCTATCTATCTCTCTCTCTCTCTCTCTCTCTCTCTCTATGTCTGTCTGTCTGTCTGTCTGTCTGTCTGTCTGTCTGTCTGTCTGTCTGTCTGTCTGTCTGTCTGTCTGTCTGTCTGTCTGTCTGTCTGTCTGTCTGTCTGTCTGTCTGTCTGTCTGTCTGTCTGTCTGTCTGTCTGTCTGTCTGTCTGTCTGTCTGTCTGTCTCTGTCTCTGTCTCTGTCTCTGTCTCTGTCTGTCTGTCTGTCTCTCTGTCTCTGTCTCTGTCTCTGTCTCTCTCTCTCTCTCTGTGCTGCATCAAATCACATATGTAGGCCTATCAAATCAATTCATAAATGCAGTATCCAATATTGATATGTACAAATCACATGCACGTCTCTCCTTTCATCTCTCTTATCTCTCCCTGCTCTTTTTCGTGTGTGCGTGTGTGCATGCGTGCGTGCGTCCGTGTGTGTGTGTGTGTGTGTGTCTCTGATGATCTCAGACTTCAGTGGATAATAATGTAGCTCTCAGTTTTTCATATCTTTCCCTTCAGCTAAGGTTTATTGCTTTCATTCACAGTAGCAGATTTAACCTTCACTACATTCACAGAACACAAAATGCAAACGACGTATTCCGACAGTAAGTCTAGGCGGTTTCTCTTGTCTCTCTCAAAACCGACCAGTTAGTACAGGCAATCTAAGGTTTAACCTCAAACAAATTGCAACACAAACTCTTTCCACTTTTTTGTTTCATCAATATGTTAGTAATAACATATCAAAAGTCCTAAGAAATCGGAGTAGGGGAACATAGTGAAAAATGCTGAAATATATGATGTCACAATTCCCCATTGACGCCCATGTTAAAAATCGAATTATGGATATTTTCTTGTCTGATGTCCAAACAAATGGTTCACTACTGTCCAGAATCAACCAGAATAAACATTATAAAGTTACATTAATAAAGTATTATAATAATTCTTATCACATTTATTATAATTATTATTACTATAAAACTACATTTTTTATGTCGGACCATTTATCTTTTTGCTTTACTAAACCACAAAATAGGAACCTTTGATGATTAATTATACCTGTCAGGTAGCCTACACATTTACTGTGGACCACATCCAATATCAGTAATGTCACCACTGAGGAAGATTATTTCAGAGGATGATAACCCAGCTGGGAATGGAACGGGAGAATCAGATCTGGATGAAGTAGCTCTCCTCTATGCACAGTTGATGGAGGGATTAGTATCTGCAGAGGTAGCTTGCAATGCTGATGTGTTGCTCAGAATCAAGGAACAACTCAAAAGCAAAACTGAATCCTTGAAATCCTCCAGCAGGACTGCTGCCCTGTGGTTGCAGTACATGGATATGGTAGACATACTTCGAAAGTTTCTGAGAGGCGAACGTACTGGAAATTGGGCATTGCACCTTCAGGCAATATCAGAAATGCTTCCTTACATGGCAGCATCTGGGCACAATCTCTACACGAGATCTATGTGCAGCGAATGTGCAAGCTCCAGGTGGATCACCCAGACGTCTACCAGAAATTTGAAGAGGGATTCCACATGGTCAGACGAAGTGATCGGCTATGGGCTGGCCTGTCTGTAGATTTAGCTATCGAACAGGTGCTCATGAGGATGAAAACCATGCAGTGGTGGCCTCACAAAAGGGCGAGGGATGCCAGAGCTAGCAGAAACATTTGACATGGCTGCTCTCCATGCCAGCTTGTGCTAAAGTCAACATTGCAATGCAAGAGCTGACAGGGGTGAACCACAACACTGGTGAGCAGAACATAGACCTGACAGTTGCAAGACAAGCACGTGATATGGAGGACACTCACAGTTCTGAAATATTTCCAAGAAAGGCATCCTTTCTCTGATCCAAGCTTGCGCAGTATTTCAACTGGGGTCCACGCACACCCTTCTGTGAATGTCGATGCAGCAAAGGTCATCGGAAACACCATCTTAGCCAAGATGGATGGACAGGATGCTTATGAGTACTCATTTAAAAAGAAGGATCAGGCAATCACCATGAGGACAAAATCTTCATTGAAGATTGATGACGAAGCAGTGCACATGGATCCTCATCTACTTTTCCAGCGACTCACAATTGCTGCAAAAGCGTCACAAGACCTGCCATCAGTGTTTACATATGAGCTGTGTAGTCATCCTCCAGCACTGTTTGACGCCTGCTTGATGCTTCGACAGCCACAGAAGCCAGTGCTAGCTGAGGCCATCTGGGCGCTCCATACACCTGACCTTTCAGGAGTCACAGGCCCTGTTCAGCATGTGCTGGATGGCGGAGCACTTATTCAGCGTGGACACAAGCGGTACGGCGAGTATGTGACAAAACGCTATGGAGTGGCAGTTGTCGTGTTTCATGGTTATGAGGGCACATCCACCAAAGATATGACACACACCACAGGCGAGCAGGTGGGAGGACTGGAGCAACCGTGACCATCAATGACTACTTGCCTGTTACAATGCAAAAAGACGAGTTCCTTGCAAACAACAAGAACAATCAGCAGTTCATCAATATGCTCAGTTGTCACCTACAGTCAAAGAACTGTCAGACATATCATGCCCCAGGAGATGCTGATCTCCTCATAGTAGAAAAAGCAGTAGAGTCTGCAACCACAACAACTACTGTGGTCATTGGTGATGACACAGATCTGCTCATCCTCCTCATCTACCATGCTGACCTCAAGTCACTCAACCTCATCTTCAAACCTGAGCCAACATCAAATCTCTGAAACAGCAGCTGGGTCCCAGTGTGTGCAATAGCATTCTCTTCTTCCACGCAGTAGCTGGGTGTGACACTACCTCCCGGCTTTATGGCATTGGAAAAGCAGCTCCCCTCAAAAAAATCACAACCATCAATGACTTCCGTGAGCAAGCTACAGTGTTTGACAAACAGTCAGCTTCAACAGTAGAGGTTGTTTCAGCAGGAGAGAAGGCTTTGGTTTGGCTGTACAATGGGAAGTCTGGGGAGGGTCTTGACTCATTAAGATACAAGCGCTTTTGTGAGAAGGTGGCTACTAGCACATCTCATGTAAAGCCAGAGAGTCTGCCACCGGCACCTACAGCTGCAGCAGCAAAGTATCACAGTCTCCGTGTGTACTACCAAGTCCAGCAGTGGAAGGGAACTGCATGTGAGCTCCTGCCGCAAGAATGGGGATGGGAAGAGAATGATGGGGGGCTTGTCCCTGTCCAGACGGACATACCTCCAGCTCCACAGGAACTGCTACGGGTCATCAGATGCACCTGCAAGACAGACTGCAGCAGCCTGAGGTGCACTTGCAAGAAGCATGGCATTGACTGCTCTGTTGCATGTGCAAACTGCAAAGACACAGGGTGTGCAAACACATGTCTGGTTGAAAGTGATGATGATGAAGATGATGAAGAATAGTGTAAATATAATGACAACATTGCTTTTATAACTTTAAAGTTTTGTAATGTCCAATATGCATGTATTTTACCTTTCATTGCATTCATAAACCATATTTCCGATTTTCTCTTGTGTGAAGATTGTCCCTTTTTTCTCACAAAGCCTATAATATTAAGAATTTCCTTGTGCACAATCAATTTACTGCATTCAACAGATTTTCTAGGAAATTCTGGAAAGTATTTAACCTTTTCTTTGGACACCAGCTAAGAAAACTTCCATAAATCGATTTTTAACATGGGTGTCAATGGGAAATTGTGACGTCATCTATTTCAGCATTTTTCACTATGTTCCCCTACTCCGATTTCTTAGGACTTTTGGTATGTTATTACTAACATATTGATGAAACAAAAAAAGTGGAAAGAGTTTGTGTTGCAATTTGTTTGAGGTTGACCCCCTTTTTTTCTTAGATTGCCTGTACTAAGTGTCTCTGTCCTTCTAATGAGTTCCCAACAACAGTGGTGGAAACTTAAAGTAATGGAGTAATTTTAGGCATATATACTTTGGTTGAGTATTTCCAATTGCCTTTACTTTTACTCCACTACATCTCGGATCCAAATACCCTATTGTACATTTTACATGCATGTGAAAAATGTACTATGTTGTAGATTTTGATTATTTTTACAAAACATATACACTAACCACTTCAGCCTATACATTATGTGCATTTCGGCCA
Source organism: Protomyctophum parallelum (assembly GCF_964188405.1). Classification (NCBI taxonomy): domain Eukaryota; kingdom Metazoa; phylum Chordata; class Actinopteri; order Myctophiformes; family Myctophidae; genus Protomyctophum; species Protomyctophum parallelum. Next base: position 21,855,603 of record NC_139712.1, on the reverse strand, counting down.
TTTGAAAATTGCCCATTAAACAAGCTCACAATATGTTGCGATGCGTCACATTGTGAGCTTGTGGATCTGCTATTTTAAAATTTGTATACACTTGATTGCATGACCTGGAGAAAAAAAAGGCTATCCAGCCTTCATCAGTCTGACCTGTAACAGAGTGTTTTTATATTGCAGTATTACTACTAGGGTTGTCCCGATCGGATCGGGTGAACGGAAATCGGCTCCGATTCACATGCTTTTCAAAACATCGGAAATGGGGAGAAAAGATCAGATTTTTAATAATGTCTAATGTAAATCTCCAAGAAAGATGTATAAGCAATGAGATTTTGTAAAAACTGTTGTGTTTATGCTAGTTGTTTTCCTTCTGGTCCCAGTCAGAGATCATCAAACAAAGACTAGTCACACTCAGAGGCATGAAAGACACCTATGATGAAAACAAAGGAAATGCAACCCCCGCTATGCACGATGGCATAGGTGTCTGTAGTACTCTCTCTGAATGAGAGAGATACTCTTTAAGAGTGTTAACTTGACTTCAGTTCTATAAGCTGTAGAACTGTATTCACTCTGATTAACCAATACATCATTATTTTGCCATGATTCCAAAAAAACACAATGACAGTCATTCTAATAAAAGTCACATTTTGCCTTTCAATAAGTGAAAGGCAACACATAGGACGTACATTAGGATATTTGCTATTGTAACATAAGTGTTATATAAAAATATAAAGATCGGATCGGGAAAGATCGGTATCAGTGTCTGAAAATAAAACGGATCGGGAGCAAAAACAACGTAATCGGGACATCCCTAATTACTACTTTGACTTAACCCATTTTGGGCGGGAACCCATTTTGGTGTTTTAAAGCATTATGTTATACTTTAGCTATTGAAAAATAGCAGATCTACAAGCTCATGAACTTGAACTTCTAGGTCTGCTATTTTTGAAAAATCGTGAAAATGTGGTGCAAATCTTTTAATATATATTCTTTCACAGCAAACGTTTTTAACTCAAATCTTTGCTTGCGAGGGGGTCCCTGGAACAACATATTTTCAGCTGGGGGTCGGTGGCCAAATGCATATCATTTTGGGGGTCCTTGACATGAAAATGTTTGAGAACCACTGGCATAGAAACATGGGTTTTTCAGGATTTAGAAGACATTTAGTAGAATCTGATCTTAGGTCAAAATGGGTTTTAAGTAAAACATGTCAGTACTTTTACCTCCACTGGCTCCCAGAGCAACCAGGAGAGTGGTAAAAGTGCACTTCAAGGGGCTATAGCGACCCAGACAGCGAGTGTGTTTTTATTACCGTTTTAATTCCGCTGCATGTCTCAAGGCACCAACATCTGTTCTCCGAACACAGATGGTTAAATAGCCTGTATATGTGCAAACATTATAGTCTGTCTTTAAGAGTCATCACAGCTGGACTTTATGTAATAGTCATTTTCAAATGCTTCCAATTGGTGCACGCGCGATTAATCAAGCTGTACAGTATACAGTGCAGTTGGCGTGTTGGCGCTGTCGTATTTTTCCCATGCATCTGTTATTAACGCAGCTGGAGGAAATGAAGTAATTAGTAATGACATTATTTCCCGTCGTTATGGTGCGTCCGGCGTCCAGACTCTAGTCTCTACCTGTTTTCATGGGCCGTGGCCTGGGGGTGTGTGCGTTTTTGCCTTCACCCGTGACCGTGACCCATAAAAATGAAACACTGAGGCTATAGGTACTTAAGTGGTTAAGTTGAAGGAACAATCAATCAATGTTTCTGTCAGGCTCCAATAAAAAATACAGTAACAAAAATACGTGCAAAAATCTAAAACTACATACGAAGACGAAGAGTACCAGATGCTGCTCTTCTTGGACATGCTCATTGTCAGTATAAATTATTTTTTTTGATTATTTTAACCTCGTCCAAAAGCTGAACCCCTTTTGGTGTTAGCATTATGTTATGCTTTAGCTATTGAAAAATAGCAGATCTACAAGCTCATAGCGCGCCACCGAGTGGCGCGGTACGAGCTTGTAGTTCTGCTATTTTTGAAAAATCGAAGAAGAACGACTGACACAGAAACATAGCTTTTTCAGAAAACTGTCAGGATGTAGAAGACATTTTTAGAATCTGATCTCGGGTCAAAATGGGTTACATTTCCGGAGGACAGCATTTCAGAGTGGGAACACCACGGTTAATGCTGAGGATATTGCTGTGCGCCGCCGGGGGGGGCATGTGTGCCACTGTCACAGTGACAATGACACGGGCCTCGGACACGCCTCGCTTCCTTTGGCTGCACTCGAAACGAGCGAGGGACGACGAAATGGAGCTGTCAAGCACCCTTTATGCTGTGCTCTCTAATCTCTCTCTCTCTCTCTCTCTCTCTCTCTGACATTTCCTGGACTAATCTAAATTGAACTCGTAAAGTCAGTGAGAATCAAGACCGATTTCACGGCTTCATTTTGGATTATAAAATTGTGACGGTATGCCGGCCCGCTCCTCTGCAATTTCTCCTCTCTGTGGTCAAAACGATAATGCTGTGCTAGAGACTATGTACAGCTGGTTGGACCACAAAGGCAAGGGATATGGATGTCCTGTAATATTATCACCGGCCAATACATATAAAGGCATCAAAAAGATATAAAATATCGGTATCGGTTAAAAAGGAAAACTGGTTTCAATCGGTTCCAATTCAACTAATGCTAACGGCACAAGGCGTGTCTCTAATGATGAATACGGCAGTGCTAACTTGAATGATATTTATTTCCAACAGGTGTATTGGGCTCATGGTTTTGAGTGCCACAGAGCAGTGGCTTCGACGTTTTTCTACAAGATTAATAAACAAAGAGAAAGAAGACTGCGTGTCTCGATAAGCAAGGACATCATCATCATTATGTCCCGGTGATACAGCCTTTATGTTAGTTAAGGCCCGACAGCAGAGATAACATTTTTTGTTCAAAAGCCTCAAGCACTTTAATGTCTGAACACACACTTCACCAGACTCGTTCCAAAGACACTTTACACTTCAGAACCAGCAGAATTCTCGTTGCATTTATTATTTATGGAACACTCTCTCTCGGGGCAAGGACACATATTGAGACTGTAATATGTTTCTCGGAGGAGGAGGACGATTAGCCCAACGTATAGCCTGTAGCAACTCGTATATCTATAAATGCACCATGTCTCTGTACGTGTGTGTACAGTATATACGTCTGTGATGCACGTATAACTCGAGAACCGTTCGCCCCCACCGACTTCAGGGAGTGCAGTGTCCGGTGTCGAGTCGGTCGGACCCACGGTTGTCCAGAACCGCCACAAAAGGCCTCTGCCCCAGGCCAGCTCTGGACAGGGCACGCTGCCCAGCCTCCATATATGGAGCTGCCCTGTTGTGACTTCACAACACTCCATATTTGGGCATGCCTGACAGAACTCCATATATAGGAATAAAGGGACACAGAAAGACAGATACAGAAATCCCCATATACTGTATGGGCTTAAAAGGGACACAGACAGATGGGTGGAACGGGTCGTTACCGACTCTGTACCCTACAGGCAGCTGGGCACCGGTCTAGTAGTGCAATAGTGCCGACTATTGTTCTTGTTTGCATGTTTTTATGCTTCGTTTCCTATAATGTCCTTCACCGTCTACCTGTTTTGTTTTTTATGTTTCGTGTGGGGGGGCTGCGGATGTAAAATAACATTTAATGCTAAGTCGGGTGTATTTATGTTGCATTCAGATTAATGTAGACAGATTAGGGGGGGGGGGGGGAATCAGTCACCCGGAGGCGGCACATGTTAATGTCCATTAATATGCATTGTCCCGTCGAAATAAACAAAGAAAGTAAAGTAACTAACCACTGTTAACAGTGTGTGTGCGTGTGTGTGTGCGTGCGTGTGTGTGTGCGTGCGTGCGTGTCCGTGTGTACAGATGTACGTGACGTACACGGTGCAGGCCAAGGGCACGCGTCTGGCCAAGCCGGTGCTGTCTCTGACGCTGGTGTGTCTGGCCTTCCTGACGGGCCTGAACCGCGTGGCCGAGTACCGCAACCACTGGTCCGACGTCATCGCCGGCTTCATCATCGGCGGCGCCATCGCCACGTTCCTGGTGAGACCATGCCGCACTATGCGACAACAAACACAATGCGTTTAGAACTATCGCCACCTTCCTGGTGAGACCAGCCACTATACGACAACAAACACATGCATTTAGAACTATAGCCACCTTCCTGGTGAGACCATGCCGCCGCACTATACGACAACAAACACATGCATTTAGAACTATAGCCACCTTCCTGGTGAGACCATGCCGCCGCACTATACGACAACAAACACATGCGTTTAGAACTATAGCCACCTTCCTGGTGAGACCAGCCCACACTACGACAACAAACACATGCATTTAGAACTATCGCCACCTTCCTGGTGAGACCAGCCACTATACGACAACAAACACATGCATTTAGAACTATCGCCACCTTCCTGGTGAAACCAGCCCACACTACGACAACAAACACATGCATTTAGAACTATCGCCACCTTCCTGGTGAGACCAGCCACTATACGACAACAAACACATGCATTTAGAACTATCGCCACCTTCCTGGTGAGACCAGCCACTATACGACAACAAACACATGCATTTAGAACTATCGCCACCTTCCTAGTGAGACCAGCCACTATACGACAACAAACACATGCATTTAGAACTATCGTCACCTTCCTGGTGAGACCAGCCCACACTATGACAGCAAACACATGCGTTTTAGAACTATCGTCACCTTCCTGGTGAGACCAGCCCACACTGTGACAGCAAACACATGCGTTTTAGAACTATCGTCACCTTCCTGGTGAGACCAGCCCACACTGTGACAGCAAACACATGCGTTTAGAAATAGTATCGCGTGCACGGCCAGGCTGTTGCATCTCGCAATTTCCAAATGCTTCCATACAGTAAAGTGTACAGTTTAAGGTCGCCATGGCTCGTGCAAGTGCTATGGGCAAGTGCAACCAAATCAACAGTAACACGTGGGGTTAGAACTGTGTGTGCGTGCCCACATTTTAATTATATACTTATTATTACTATACGTATTGTGAGGGCCACATGTGCACACAAGTACAGCCGAATTGGAGACATTGTTGTTTTATGGTAAACACCTGAATCAATAGAGCGTGTGCGCATGCATAATGTGAATGGCAAAGTGAGTTTAATGCCATCAGATGTTTGGATGTATGGGGTGTCAGGCCAGAAAGCATTTTTAGTTCCCTACTTCCTGGTGTACTACGATTATGTCACGGGCATAGAAAAGATTCAGGTTGGGCTTTAGACATTTAGAGGTTAGGTTTAGAGCTATGCCTGATTAGTACTTGTGTCGCACGACATAAATAGAAGATCTACATGCTCACAGCACACATTTTCTTCGGCTCTAGACTAGAGTTAAAGGAGAATTCCATACTAAATGGCTTTCTTACCTTTATTTGTAGTTGTTCCGTCCCCACCAAAGAGGTCCAGGTTTTATTTTGTGCAAAAGTGCATTATTGGCTATTTCCCCTACCATAAGCCCTCAATAAATTGCATTGAATTTAATGGGGCTGCAATTTATGCCTGATTTTGGCAATAGGTATAGGCTTTACATTTACCTTATGTGCTGACCAATGTTGGCCACATATAGCCTACATATTTTATTTGTGACTATTCATTTATTCAGCATGAAGACCCCCGTCTGAAAATATACATTGATTTTGGCAATAGGTATAGGCTTATGGCTTATGTGCTGACCAATGATTTTTGCAATTTTTGCAATTTTTGCAATTTTGCAATTTTTGCCCCCTTGTGGCCCACGGAATAATAATTCTGGGGTTCCCAGATATAGATGGCATTTAATTGGGGTCAGTAGCCTCTGCATGTCAAACTGGGGGTCCTTTTCAAATGGGGTCTTGCCCTGAACATTAATTTCAGGGCAAGACCTCGACCTTGCGCGTGCCGACTCGGCCCCCAGCCTGGTACCGTAGTCAAAATATGGCCCTTGAGGAAAATTAATTAACCCTGGGCTATGGGGTGTTGTGCTAATTCGCCTATTTCCACCGCTCAAATTATTATTTCTCTCCATAATGTAAATAGTATCCCAAGCGGCACACTTTACTACGTATCTCGATGGAAATAAGCGAATTAGCACAAAAACCCATCCCC
>NC_139712.1:21639436-21844436 GCF_964188405.1 Protomyctophum parallelum | reverse complement strand
AAACGCCACGCAAATGCATAATTTGGTTGGTTTATTTTTTTAGACCAGACAAAACCATCAAACACATACAGTACACACACAGTCAAGGCCAACCAAGCGCTGAGCGGAGAGGATGCTTTCAACCTCAAACAATTTAACCCCAGCATCCGCATTCTCGGGGAAACATCAGTAGCAGAGAAATTGCCAATCTACAATCTACACGCAATCTCGCAGTAGAACGGCTCTTTTTGGATGAGAGATTTCTGGTGTAGCATGTACGAAATATTGACCTTGCAACAATGTACACAGGGCTTAAAGCCAAAAAAAAAGTCTGCACTCATCTCATTAAATGACCCCTATGAAATCCTCAGGACTGAAATCCGTCCCCAGGACTGAGAACTTTAAGCCCTGTGTACACGATCAAATGCAGTGAGCCAGTGAGCGAGAGACGCTCATTCAATCCAAAACATCTATTATTCACAACAACCACTGTTGATAAATTCTTAATTATTTAAGTGCCATCTACATTTATAAACGTAGCTAGGCTAATGGGACCTATTTATGCCAGCTACGCGTATAAGCGCAGACAACCGTTATATCAACGCACCGTCCGTCTGTTTACCTTTTATCATTGCTCCGGCTTGTATGTGGTGGCTAGGGCTGACCTCGATTAGTCGAATAGTCGACTAATCGATCGGAACGGGTCTCAGTCGACTGACCACCTCTTAGTCGAAAAAATAAAAAATAAAAAGCCCCAAAAATTGTATATAAAAATACAATATTTACAAAAATATACAAAAATATTGTATTATTCCACTAGGTCTGTGGGGGACATAAACACATTTGAACATTCTGACTGTTCAAATCTCCAATGTGCATGTGGAGTGTGTCTGCCTGTGTGGCAATGTGCCACTGCCTGTGACTTGAATCGCACAGTGTGTTGGCCTGATAGACTCCAGACTCCAGAATCTCAATCTCACCTGCTGTGCTCAATCTGGCTAATGACAAGCCTCTCAGTTGTTCAAATATTTTTATATACAATTTTTTGGGGCAAAAAAAAAAGTCTATTAGTCGACTAACAGCAAATGTATTCATCTATCAGTCGACTATACAAATCCTTAGTCGGGGACAGCCCTAGTGGTGGCACGCAAATGTGCACGCGGTCGGCATTATCTGTGTGTACTCCAAGGCCTCATTTAGGGTATCCGTTCTCATGGGAATTGCAAAGTTAGTCATTCTATGTTTAAATGGAAAAACATGTGGTCCACTTTCAGATGAACTCTTTGTCACCCTCAGTGAACGGCCCCTGGTCGTCCACTACAACTAGTAGAGTAGTAAAGTTGCAGTCAGTGTTTTACTGTTTGGAGGAGGCAAGATCAATGTACTTATTGGCCAGTTTGTGACACAAAAAATGAGAAAGAAGAGAAAAGATTTTGGAATGAATACATCATATTTTCAGAATATTGCCTTTTATACAGATACCATCATTGATGAAATCTCTTGCAATTGAGTCCTGACGAAAACTAGGAAATATGACCATATTACACCAGTCCTAAAATGCTTACATTGGCTACCAGTCTCCCAGAGAATTGATTTTAAAATGTTGTTACTTGAATGAATTACTATGAATCGGTTTGTGGCTCTGGGCCCAGCTACATTTCAGAAATGCTGAAGCCATATGAACCTCCTAGAACCCTTTCGTCATCTGGGGCTGGCCTACTAGTTCACCCGCAGCATTTCACCATTATGCACCACAAACCTGGAATAATATTCCAGGTTACATCAGGAAATCCCCAAACATAGCTGTTTTTAAGTCCAATAAATTTAACATTCCCTATGCTAATGATGTCTAATAACAGCTAGGTCTTGCATGGGTTTTAAATGAACTGTGTTTTTTTTTGTATTAAAGGTGGGAGTATTTGTTCTCATTTATATGCTCCTTTATCTTATTTTAATTGTATCTATTATAATCTGTATTCATTTGTAAAGTGCACTGTTGAACTCTGTATTTGTTTTGTCTTCTGTGAAGCACTTTGAATTGCCTCGAATTGCCTCGTGAGAAGAAAAACAACAAAAGGTGTTTTTTCTTCTTCTTTCTAATATTTCTCACAACTCGAGTTGGCTTAAAAGGTCTTTAAATAAATACTTTTTGAAATGTCTATGAGGAAAATGAACGGGGAATCATTTCCTGGGCCCTGGTAGGGGGCGGGACAGCGACGCTCTATAACGTACCCACTGGTGATTATTATCGGTCGCTAACATCCGAAGGGGGTGGACCAGCCGCGGCGGCCCTGCTGCAAGGGTCCTTGATATGAAGAAGTTTGAGAGCCAATGAATTACGCAACCCAAACCTCGACCAAAAGGGATGTTCTGCTTTCAGTACAAGCCTCTCTACAGGCACAGCGCATAGAGAGCTATAGGAATATAGTGAGACACTGACTGGCGGATAAAACATTACAGTACCGGCACTGTATGGCTGGATATAGAGACGTCCCGTGAACTCGCACTGCTGTCACTTCTTATGAAAGAAAGAGAGAGTGATAGAGTGTGTGTGTGTGTGTGTGTGTGTGTGTGTGTGTGTGTGTGTGTGTGTGTGATCTTCTGCTGACGGCTACATTTCCGTCCGGTTGAGCCAAGCCAGTCTTCCCTCCGTGACTTATCCTCTCCAACCTTATCCACTCTCAGCGAGATGGACAGAGTGGCAGAATCCTTATCCACACACACACACACACACACACACGCGTGCACACTCTGTTGGCTTTGCAGGGATTTCCCCAGGATCAGGCTGTAGGGACATTATTTTCTCTCCAAGTCAGCGAGGTGGAGGAGTATAGTAGTGTGTGTGTGTGTGTGTGTGTGTGTGTGTGTGTGTGGGGGGGGGGGGGGGCGCATGTGTCTGTTCATTGCATGTGTGCGAGTATCCCTGTACTTGCGGTACATGAGCGATGCCAATATATGTCCCAAGAGGAAAGGCCTGAATTAAACTCTGTGTGACGCCCAGAAGCAGGGATAAAAAAGCATGTCCCCCGGTGGGGTTATATATAAAAGGAGAGGAGGGGGTATAAAAGCACAGATGACACAGACGATGGGTTCCACACTGGGACAAATAACGTGCCTTTCTTTTCCTGGAGAAAATATCCAGAAATCATCGCTGTTGGCTGGAAACTGTGTGGAATAGTTCTCCGTTGTTGGGCAACGCTCGGCTAGGCTATGGTCCGTCAGTGAAAAGGTGCCCTCCGTTCATAGCCATGTTAACACACTGCTGAGTAGTAGATAATGGAACACAGAGCGACCCGTATAGCTCACGCCACCATTCGGTATTTTATGCGGGAACGCCCACTGAGTGGCAAAAAACTACTTTTCTGGCCTTGACAGCCCATTCATCCAAACAGAAAAGTCTGATTGCATTAAACAATGTTAAACTCAACAACATTGCAGCTGTACGAAAAGCTTGATTTATCCTCTATCTATCTGCAAAGTTTTTGCCTCATAAAAATCCACCATAGAAACGTTATAGGCTCCTTTCTGTCAAGAATGCCCTGCATTTGATTATTTTTCTAAGTGTCAGAGTTTGGAAGTGCTTGTTTTCAATAACACAACATTTAGCCTCCTGCATTGTGACATTTAGAAACAGGTGGTACGCAGGACGGTTGAGTGATTTCCAACGAGCGCTTCCAAACTCCAACATGCTGCTCAATGTTTTGCCACTCTAGACTCTAGTCTAGATTAGGGGGGCGTGTCCTGATGGGAAAATCATGCATGTGCATACTCTCTGTAGTGAATTACATTAGAAATGCATGGAGCCTCAATTTCCCATCAGCCCTAGGAAGCCATGCAGCGCCAGTTGTTATTTTCCGGAACGTGTGACGTATCCTTGTATCTCTTATAAGTTATCAAAATTGGTGAATTAAGCGATAAAAAAAAAAGTCGGGAACGTCGTGATCGGCAGTCAAACGAAATATTTGGATCAAAACGCTGCATGTTCACGGCTCACAACCGCTGACGGTTTCTGAACTGCCCACAGCCATCCTATGAGACACAGGCTGAGTAGAATATTTTTTTGCCATTTTTTCATGATTACTATTGAGGACCTATTATATGAAGATAGGTTGAAAATTGGTGGAGTGGTCCTTTAAAAAGTTGAAATATACGAGGTATTGGCCCCTGCAACAGCAACGACAGACAACATGGCATACAAAACAGTGAGGTCCTGTCTCTCTACAAGAGAGGATTCTGAAACTGCGCCATATCAATCAGAGTTTGGGGGGGGGGGGGGGGATAACCAGTTCTGATTATTCCAGAACATGGTGACACAATTCTTATATAAGTAAACAAGAATGACACAGCGTGTCATTTACTGCCAGGTGCAAGATGCGCTGTTTCTCTGTCACAACCTCCCGGCTGTTGTTTCTGTTCCATTTCCGACGTTCTTTTGTTGGTTCAATCGCTGTGTTTTGTTATGGCTTTCCTGTAGCTCGAGTTAGCAGATAACCACATTTTTATTTGTTCATGTCTCATGAAAGCAGGGAATCATAGCTTCAAATTGACATTTATTGGTTGTTCAGTTTGACCCACCAGTTTTGGAGATATGGCTTATAGTGTAATGTCTTGCAGAGAAACAGCGAGTTTATAAAACAGGCTTGAAAGGTTCACTTCTGTGGAGTGGACTCAAACATGTAGCTATAGGTGTAATGTTAAAGTATTTATTTCAGTTATATGTCGATTTCAGCTCTGACATTTATTTTAGACATGCTCTAGACTAGTATGTGAAGAGTCTGCCTGTGCTATTAATTCATTTTCGATAAAAAAATAAGTTTTTCTCCTCTCCTGAAAAGCTGGAGGTTGCACGATGGCAAATCAATCAAATCTGGTCCCAGCTGCCGTTGCCACTCGCTCTGCGTTGGGGCGTTTCAGAGTATGGGTTCAGACTCCCATTGGTTTAGGAGGCAGCCAATAGGAGGCAGCCACTCATGACTAGGTCGCTGTTAGAACCACTATTGACTGTAAGCCAGGTTTGCACGTGGAAAAAAGCAGGAAAGTCACGGGGAACTAATAGGCTGGGAAGGTCGATAGACACACACACATGCAGGCATCTGAATTTGTAACAGCCCTGAGCCCAGTGCTGTTGTGTGGCGGAACGCAAAGAAGCAAATGTACTTAAGTACTGTACTTGAGTACAATGTTGAGGTATTTGTACTTCACTTGAGTATTTCCAATTTCCAATACTTTTCCTTCTATTTCACTGCATCGCAGATCCAAATATTGTACTTTTACTCCACTATTTGATTATTTGATTATTATTTCAAAACATATATTAACCACTTCAGCCCAGGGCTCCAGGCTAAGGGGGTCCCTACGTCCAGGGGGCTATAAAATATCCAGTAGAGTATCTGCACGCTGGCTGTAGTGAATTACATTAGAAATGCATGGAGCCTCAATTTCCCATCAGCCCTAGGAAGCCATGCAGCGTCAGTTGTTATTTTCCGGAACGTGTGACGTATCCTTGTATCTCTTATAAGTTATCAAAATTGGTGAATTAAGCGATTAAAAAAAAAGTCGGGAACGTCGTGATCGGCAGTCACACGAAATCTTTTTTTATCTCGGATTATTTTCCTAGATTGAGTCCCTGATCAAAACGCTGCATGTCCACGGCTCACAACCGCTGACGGTTTCTGAACTGCCCACAGCCATCCTATGAGACACAGGCTGAGTAGAATATGTTTTTGCCATTTTTTCATGATAGGTTGAAAATTGGTGGAGTGGTCCTTTAAAAAGTTGAAATATACGAGGTATTGGCCCCTGCAACAGCAACGACAGACAACATGGCATACAAAACAGTGAGGTCCTGTCTCTCTACAAGAGAGGATTCTGAAACTGCGCCATATCAATCAGAGTTGGGGGGGGGGGGGGGGGGATAACCAGTTCTGATTATTCCAGAACATGGTGATTACAGTATGTATATTAGCATAATCATACGACTGATTGCCTGTCCACCACATTCACAGGGTCCAATCTATACTGATGGAAAAGAGCCAACGCGCACTCGCAGACTGAAAAATGCAACACAATTCTTATATAAGTAAACAAGAATGACACAGCGTGTCATTTACTGACAGGTGCAAGATGCGCTGTTTCTCTGTCACAACCTCCCGGCTGTTGTTTCTGTTCCATTTCCGACGTTCTTTTGTTGGATTAATCGCCGGCCGCCGTGCCTCCGACACACGTCACTACGGACGCACAATATCGATGACGTCAACGACCGCGTGCAGAATATGCTGTGAACTTTGCATCTTTGTTGCATGTGCCTCGTGTGAACGCAACACTGCCTGTGAAAATGGCTGATCTACAAGCTCACGACGCCTCAGGGCGTGAGTTGTTGTAGATCAGTTACTTCAGGAGAACAGTGGAACCAAGTCCAACTAAATGTATTGCCTCAACTCCAGCAATTCCAAGTGCTTGTCGGGGAGGGGGGGGGGGGGTTACTGGGTTGGGTGCTGGGGTTCAATTGGTTAAATGTATATATTGTCTATCCCATATCCTAAGGCAATAAACAAGCCAATTAAATTAAAATATATCTGTTCTCAAGAAAATTAAGTCCCAATGTGTGATTTGTGAAACAACATGAACTCATATGTCTCTCTCTCTCTCTCTCTCTCTCTCTCTCTCTCTCTCTCTCTCCCCGTTGGCGTCTCACCCCCTCCATTGTGTGCGTGCGTGCGTGTCCACCCTAGGTGGTGTGTGTCGTGCACAACTTCAAAGGCAAGCTACTGCTGGGCGATGACGCGGCGTCGGAGCAGCTGCCGGGCAGCGCCGCCATGGACATGGGCCGCGTCGACAGCCCTATGGAGAAATACATCGCCTCACAGGTGAGTGAGCACACACACACACACACACACACACACGGGTTAGGGTGGCATGGGCGGCATGGGCCACGTATAGAGGCCGCTGGAGAAATGCATCGCCTCACAGAAGTATAGTATACACATTGCCAGCCCTTCTGGAGAAATACATCGCCTCACAGGTGAGCATGCGCGCACACACACATGCACACACGCACTCACACGCACACGGGCATGGGCCGCGTAGAAAGCCCGCTGGAGAACGACATGGTGAGTATATATGTACGCACCCATTGAAACTATGAGTATACTAGTGCTATGTCTACATAAAATGCTATCTAAATGACATAAGTTGAGCCTTTGCATACGCCTGTAAGGTCGTCAAGGCTAGGACAAGTAGCCTCCGGTGTACAGGTGGCTTGTCAATAAAGACATGATTAGTCGGCTTTGTTCTGACGTCCCATGGTAGTACGTACAGTATAGCCCCCTCACATGGTGTACAGTTGTCTTGTTAATAAAAACCTTGTGTTCTTTTTGTTCTCCTCGTTCCGACGCTCCGTGGTGTAGCACGTAGCCCCCTCTCATGGAGCACAGGAGACGGAGAGCAGTGAGGAGGAGGGCTCTTTCTGTTTCATCAAAGAGTGGCTGCTGTCCTGCCTACAGTGGCTCCGAGGCCTGCCCCTGTTCCGACGACTTTTCCCCACTAAGTAGAACACTATATGAACAAAAGAAAAACCCTCTTCTAGATCAGTGGTTCTCAAACTTTTTTGAGATTTCAAAGACCGGCCCATACCATAACTCTGAGAGGGTGCAAAATAGGGTCCATTTGGTTCCATATTTTTGCCCCCTCTCAGAGTTACAGACCTGTAAAAGTGTCCATTTGGAACCCCCTTCCAATATCCCCAGGGGTCCCTGGACCCCCACTTAGAGAACCACTGCTCCAGATTCGATTTGCTGTGACCCCCCCCCCCCCCCCCCCCCCCCTCTCTCTCTCTCTCCCTCCCTGTCCACAGTGAAATCCACAGGGTTTCGTTTAAGTCTGAGAGTCCAACTGTGGATCCGTGAGGATCAACCTCTGTATTTCGCTGTGCCTTTGTCTCACTCTCTGTCTCCATCTTACTGGGCTCTCTTCCCTCTTGGCTTCCATCACTCACTCTCTCTGTCTCTCTCTGTCTCTCTCTGTCTCTCTCTCTCTCTCTCTCTCTCTCTCTCTCTCTCCAACCCCCAATGGCAAAAAATAATGTTTATAGAAGCCGAGAGAGGCTGCTCTTCCTCCTCTCCCTTCCTCCTTTCCTTCTCAAGGTGTACTCCAAAGGGACTACCCTAACCCTAACCCTCGAGTGTAATATTGCAATTATACAACAGTTACCCTTAAAACTAAGATAATCGCAAAAAAAAAAATCGTGATTGTTTTGATGACAGATGTAGTCACTACGGCCACAAATGTCCCAAGAAACTCGCGAGCCTAGCCACCCAGTCTGCTGCACTCTGGGATAACAGAGCAGCTGAATTATTTGTTTTGATTAGGTGTTACATCATGCTCGTTTGAAGCACTGCTAGAAGGCTGTTTCAACCAATCAGATTGCTTCCTCGAAACGGTTCTGGAGGCTTGGTAGAAACCTTCGTCCGTATCTTCTCGCGCTCTGTTTGGCTCAACATTCTTTGGTCAAATTTGTCACAGAGGTTTTGTTGTGTCTTGCGACTGGGTGGCTGTTTTTGCGGTCCCTCAGAGAGGTGTTAGTGCGTCAGAAAGCGACCCATTGTGGCCAATTAAATCGCCCGCACATCCGGCTAGAGTAGGTGTTCGGCTAGTGGCTAGTTAAGACAATCTCAGAGGTACAAGGAATGCAGAACAGAATGTCAGCAAGGCAGAGCTTCACTAAAGCAACTTTTTTGTAGTAGTATGATGCTGCAGACTCCAGTTTAAATTCCACTTTAACTCTTCTGCTCTTCCGTCTCCAATGTGTGGGCTGTTGCCGTTCCAACGTTTGCTGTGTTGTGTGTTTGCAGTGAGCATTTATCTCTGTTATTGTTTTCTGAACATTGTTTAGAAGAGTGGTTTTCAATCCTTTTTTTCCCCATGTGAGAGACCCTATCGAATTTACACAGTCTATCCAATGGACCCCTATTTAAAGTAACATTTGTAATGGCTATACTGTAGCAGTGATTCTCAATCTCAACCATTTTAATTTCAAGGAACACAAATTGACATGCATTCTCTCAACCATTTTAATTTCAAGGAACACAAATTGACATGCATTCTCTCAACCATTTTAATTTCAAGGAACACAAATTGACATGCTTTAGGCCCCCCTAATTACCCCTAATACCCCCTAATCTCTGGGAGTTAGATTAGCATTGATGAGCGTAGATTGGGATCCCAAATCTACGCTCATCAATGTTAATTTAACTCTGAGAGCGACACAGCCTTTTAGCCGGCTAAAATAATAATAACAATAATAATACTAGAAAATAATCGCTGCAAGCAGCGATAAGGCAGGACCAAGCAGGAAGGCAATAATCAATAAGAATAAGCCATAGATACATGGTTGGAAGACTAAACTTGAGAAAAAGAAGACCATGGAATTGTGACAGGGTCGGTTTTTCATAGTGCGGGTCAGGGTTCTTGAAGACTCATACACTGAGTTGGCGGTGCCCGGATTTGAACCCATGACCTTGTGTTGCAAAGGCAAGAGCTCTACCTACCGAGCTGACTGGACACAATCAGTTCTTCCATTGTTAACAGCAAAATCATTCAGTGTTTTTGTAGCAAGTTGCCCAAGGATAACTAATGATAATGGTGGGTATAAAGATAAATTAATTGACTGAGTATAAACCAGAAAATTTACCAGATTCAGACGAGGAGAGTGAGTGAAAACCAATGAAATGAGAGTCTGAACCATTGGCCCTTTTGGCCATTGGTTGTGGGCTTTGCATCCTCACCGTTTGGCATGGGATGGCCATGCCAAACCATATTTCCAAATTTCGCGAAAACCGACTGCACGGTTCCGCCAGAACTGCTATTTTTGGCGGAAGAAGAAAAAAATTAACAATAACAATAAAGGACCTTTCAGGACTGCTTGGTCCTTTAAATAATAATAATTTCACCTTTTGAGCTGTCAGTGACTCAAGCAGTGACTCCATTTCCGCGTATTTCTCACATGCACACATGGCTGACGCACAGCATGAAGATGATACGGTCATAAACCAATTACTCGCTGCAGCATTTGATCCCCGGAAAAACGAGCCAAGGAAATTGCTTATTCTGGGATCGTGGACGATCAGACATTTATCGTGAGACGAGGCATTGTGGGTCAGCACCGGCCGTAGACAGTTTTGGGGTGGAATTGTAACAGTGACGATTTCATTCATCAGCCTCTATAATGTGACCGGCTCTGGTTTGGTTTCAGATATGGGCGCCTGACAAGAGCTATATGGCTGCAGAAGTCGATTACCAAGGTACTGCCGTGGCAGCCCCCCTGCTTTAGCAACCCCATACAACGCTACCCTATAACCCAGAGGTTCCCAAACCTTTTTAGCCCCGCGACCCAAAACAGAAATAAGATACCCCCCCCCCCCCAAACTAGTGAAAATCGTCGATCTACAACCTCACAACGTGGCACGAAAGTGCCGTGTTGTCAGAATCAGAATCAAACTTTATTGTCACATCACATTCACAAGTAACATGGGTGAAATTCTTGTTTGTGCTGCAGGCTCATCATTGGAGTTAAATGACAGAAAGAGTGCATAGTACATGACTAATCTACATGGTACAATATGTATGCATTAGGGCTGTCCCCGACTAAGGATTTGTATAGTCGACTGATAGATGAATAAATTAGCTGTTAGTCGACTAATAGTCGACTAAGCAAAAACCCCCCCCCCTTTTTTTTTTTCTTTTTTTTTTTTTGCCCCAAAAAAATTGTATATAAAAATACAATATTTACAAAAATATACAAAAATATTGTATTATTCCACTAGGTCTGTGGGGGACATAAACACATTTGAACATTCTGACTGTTCAAATCTTTCTTTTTAACAACTGAGAGGCTTGTCATTAGCCAGATTGAGCACAGCAGGTGAGATTGAGATTCTGGAGTCTATCAGGCCAGCACACTGTGCGATACAAGTCACAGGCAGTGGCACATTGCCACACAGGCAGACACACTCCAGATGCACATTGGAGATTTGAACAGTCAGAATGTTCAAATGTGTTTATGTCCCCCACAGACCTAGTGGAATAATACAATATTTTTGTAAATATTGTATTTTTATATACAATTTTTTGGGGCAAAATAAAATATTTTTTTAGTCGACTATGAGGTGGTCAGTCGACTGAGACCCGTTCCGATCGATTAGTCGACTATTCGACTAATCGAGGTCAGCCCTAGTATGCATATAAAAATAATTAAATAATATTGATGTAGCCTATGTGTATATTATATAAAGTAGTCTCTACTAAAAGGAGACCAATTCAGTTCAGTCTGTGCGGTGTCACCAGGCCTAGTTCTTGTTCAGCAGTCTAATTGTTTAAACTGTTCAAGAGTCTGAGCAGTGAGGTTGTAGATATGCTATTTTCACTAGATCGGTATTTTCTTCTGATTCATGGAATTTCTTAAGATTTATTTTTCTTCATAGAGTTACAGGAAAAAATATATAGTATAGAATTTTTGTTTCATTCATGAAAAGTTTCCTTTTTTTTAGATAATAAACCAAATTCAGAACAAATAAGGGGACCCATAACAATGTGTCCGCGATGCCCCACAAATAGGTCCCGAGTCCCATGCAGTGTTTGGGAACCAGCAGGGCCCTAGAACCCGCCCTTCCACCCGCCGCTACGAAACACAACCCCCTGCATGGCTGCTTGCAGCTTCCCACCCAACACACTGTGCTGCACTGCAACCACCACTGTAGCCTACTGTGTACTGAACCACTGTGTGTATAGCCTACTGCACTGAAACTACCACTGTGTAGGCCTACTGCACTCTGTGTAGGCCTACTGTATACTGAAACTACCACTGTGTAGGCCTACTGTATACTATAACTACCACTGTGTAGGCCTACTGTATACTATAACTACCACTGTGTAGGCCTACTGCACTGAAACTACCACTGTGTAGGCCTATACTGCAACTACCACTGTGTAGGCCTATATGTATACTGTGTACTGCAGTGGCTCTCAAACTTTTTTCAAGTCAAGGACCACCATTATTACACCCGTAAGAGAATATTCTTTCACGGTTCTAGCAGTGATATTAAACCATTTTAATTGCAAGGACCCTCAGCTTGATCTGAATTAGGCTATGGTCCCCCATTGCTATCTCTGGGACCCCAATGTATGTTGTTAATTTCACTCTTTAAGGTGAAAATGGGTCCATTTGGTTCCATTTGCACACTCTCTGAGTTACAGACCCTTAAGGGTCATTTTTTCCCCCAGATTTTTATTTTTATTCATTCATGATATTTGGCATTTTTTGGGGGAATGTATTTTGGAAATTATATAAAATAATTATATAAAATAAAAAAAGTAGGAAACAAAAACAAATAACGGGACCCATAATAATGTGTCCGTGACCCACAAACGGGTCCCGACCCACTGGTGGGAAGCGGTGGTGTAGAGCAGGCCATGTGCTTATTATAAAGGTGATGTGTTTAGCCGCCGCCGCTGATCCATACTTTTTGCTCGCTTTACCAAAACCCTGTTAACCAAGTACAAATCAGGCATTACACACTCGCAGCCATGCAGATTAAATGGATTAGAAAATCAATGCTTGCATCGATCCGCAGACCCTCGGGCTGGGCCAATTAACCGGAAATATGTCAAAATAGAACTTCTATGGACCTAATCTCGCTCATGTAGGTTAGGTTAATTGAATCATTTAGGGTTTTGTGTGTTGTATATAATTCAGTTGGACACAACTAACTAACCCCTTAAACACTTTGTTTGCCCAGGAATATTCAGATATATATCGCATATATCGCAGCTTTCGATATTACTATTAGTAAGTAAACAACATCAGGAAGAAGCAGGACTCAACCATCAGGATTCAAACTCCATTATTTTATTGTATACGTCATCACACCGGAGAGAGACTAGTGTCTCCCTCCAGAGCTTCCCTCAGCACTCTCCTCCACACATGTCACACACATCTTTTATACTTTCAGCAGTGTACAGAGTTTCAGGAGTAACAAGAGATGGTCATTCCTTAAATGGACTCTATTCTATAGTTAACTCACACAGTTTGAAATAGGTTTACATGAGTCGGCAGTCACTAATGAGTTTGTCAGTGAAGAACAGGTGGTAATTAGAGTGTTAAGTATCATCTACTAGTAGGCTACATTAAATTAATCAATACCATAGTGTTTATATGCATTTTCGCCACCACAGCTCGTCAGAAAGAGAGCCGAACCGACTTTTATTCGGCTCTAAAATAGGAGTATGAATCGGCCCTAAGACATCCCCAGACATCATAGGCCTAGGGTGTAATTATAAAGACGTCTGGAGACGTCTTGGGCACTGAGGGACGGGTTAAAAAAGAAAGACAACTATAATATGAACAACCATTAAAAATAATTTAAAAGGTGTCACTAGATATTGCACATAGACCCGCATAAATAACTAAAAACTAAAGCTAGAAAGCCAATAGTCCAATAGTCCAGTTCATAAGCCTAGCGGCTGGCTGTGGAGGTAAAGGGCCTGATAGCTGTTGGTACAAAAGTGCTCTCGAATGGTTTGTTCTTACATGTCACAGAACGAAACGGGTTCTTGTGACCACTTTTCTGGTCTGCCAGGATTTTGTGGAGAGGATGACTCACATTGTCCATTATGGCCTGCATCTTATTTTGTGTGCATCTCTCCACAACAGACTCCAGTGAGTCAGGCATGTTATTATTATTATTATTATTATTATTATTGTCTTTTCAGGCAGTGCAGTGATTTTCTGCTAAGGCCTCAGTCACATATAAAAGACAGCTGTCTTCTCGCTGTCTCCTGTGTCTTCTGTGTGTTGCACGGCTCGCAATGCATTTTCAATTGGAGTCACGTGGTGAGGGTGGGGGGGGGGATTGGCAGAAGATAGCCATGGAGCAAGCTTGTCTTGCCAAAACCACGTCACTCCCATTGGAAATGAATTGCGAGCTGCTCTGCCCTCCCCTCTCTCCCCCAAGGACAGCGAGAGAGCACCCTGATCTTCATACAGTATGTGAGCGACGCCTAACAGATTGTAACTGTAAGCTGACGCGTTGCCTTTCCATGTCATGATGGGTAGATGCACCTGGGCAGCAGTGGTTGCATGGCCGCTTGATCGTACAGCAACGCTACAGGAAACTTACCATATAAAGGTTCCTGAGACTAAAACCCTGTTTCTGTTTAATAACCATTTTAATGATACTATAATAAAGTTTTCTTGGGGGCCCACTTGCAATAGAGGCTATGCGCGTGACATCTTCATCATCATACCCGTAACTTACGCGGGTACTGAGTGGCAAAAAAACCTACTTTCTGGCGTTGACAGCCCATCCAAACAGAAAAGTCCTATCTGATTGCATTAAAGCCTCTATAACACCGCGGCCCTTGGGGACCATGAGGCCGGCGTAGATACATCGCTCTCATGAATGGCAGCTTGACTTCTGCCATGTCAGTCTATCTGTCTATCTGTGTGTGTCACTCTCTCTGTCTTACTCTCTCTCTCTCTCTCTCTCTGTGTGTGTGTTTGTCCTTACAGAACCACATCGCCTTCGCTGAGGTCACATGACTTGGAGTCGGCCGTGTGGCAGACCCACTGGACGTCCACTCTCATCCCTACCGGCTACGGAGAGCATTACCGCTAACAACAACAACAACCCCCCCTACCGGCTACGGAGAGCATTACCGCTAACAACAACAACAACCCCCCCTACCGGCTACGGAGAGCATTACCGCTAACAACAACAACAACCCCCCCTACCGGCTACGGAGAGCATTACCGCTAACAACAACAACAACCCCCCCTACCGGCTACGGAGAGCATTACCGCTAACAACAACAACAACCCCCCCTACCGGCTACGGAGAGCATTACCGCTAACAACAACAACAACCCCCCCTACCGGCTACGGAGAGCATTACCGCTAACAACAACAACAACCCCCCCCTACCGGCTACGGAGCGCATTACCGCTAACAACAACAGCAACCCCCCCTACTGGCTACGGAGCGCATTACCGCTAACAACAACCCCCCCTACCGGCTACGCAGCGCATTACCGCTAACAACAACCCCCCCTACCGGCTACGCAGCGCATTACCGCTAACAACAACCCTCCCTTCCGGCTACGGAGCGCATTACCGCTAACAACAACCCCCCCCCACACCACATTTTCGCTAACATCAACAACAACCCCCCCTACCGGCTACCGAGCGCGTTACCGCTAACAACCCTCCCTAGTAGCTACGGAGTGCATTACCGCTAAAAAACAACACCCTCCCTACCGGCTACGGAGCGCATTACCGCTAAAAAAACTACAACCCTCCCTACCGGCTACGGAGTGCATTACCGCTAACAACCCCCCCCGCCCCCCTACCGTCTATGGAGCACATTTCCACTAACGTCAACAACAACCCCCCCTACCGGCTACCGAGCGCATTACCGCTAACAACCCTCCCTAGTAGCTACGGAGTGCATTACCGATAAAAAAACAACACCCTCCCTACCGGCTACGGAGCGCATTACCGATAAAAAAAAAACAATCCCCCACTAGCTTTGTCATGTCGCTGCGGTGTACCGTGTTTGCATTTCCCGTCCTCTCCAGAGGTGGATAGAGCAGCCAAGAAAAACATAGTCAGATAAAAGCTAATTACTTAGTGGCACGAGTACAATTCAAAGTAGTCAGAATGTAATTAAGGAAAGGAAAAAGAATACACCCACACACAGACCCCCGAGACTCTTCATCGGGTCAAGCTCGAAACATGTGTATACCTCACCCACTTAAATAGACACCGTAACAGGTCACGTTATTAATCGGTTGTAATTGAAATAAAGTGCTCAACTAATTATGTGCAACTTCAACTATGGCCTACCATACAACTTTTAATTAAGCAATACACAATAATGCTTTACTTGCAGACAAAGAAGGCAGCACATTATTATGTAGTATTATTATTATTATCTCTCTTAGTGAATAATTGACTGTCTTGCATTACCTTATGAGTAAAAGCAACATTGTCTTCATCACAATATATGTGAAAATGAAAAGTAACTACTCTTACAACTACAATGAATTCAAAAAGTTACTCAAGTGAACTATTCTACCCACCTCTGCTGCCCCTCCCCTCCCTGTGCGTCGATTACAGCTCAAGAAAAAGACAGAAAATTCTATAATTGTTTGGTGGAACAAGTCGAGTGGCTTCATATTCTCAGTTCTAAACCTTATTCCCTGAGCTGTTATACCTCCCAGAATTAAGCACCGGCGCTCACCATAAAAAAAACGATCTAGAAGAACGTCAAGAACGAAAGAGAAGAGGTGTGTTAATGGCTTTGTTTGGGCTACCGTGTGTGGTACGTACTGTATAAACAAACACAACTCTCAGATATGACAAACGGCTCTTCAGCAAGCAAGCCGACTTCTGGGGGAAAAGTTGTCTCTGGATTGTCCTTCTATCCAGTGAAGAAATAGCCTATACGCTTTATAGCAGTGGTTTACACTATAAGGGGCCGTGTCAGTCTGCCATGCATTTGTATGGTAGAGCATATCTGGCTCTTGCAATTACGTCATGTGGCAGCCGGGTCCATGTATTTTTAGAGATAATGTTTGTCTAGAGCACTTTAACCCATTTTGACCCGAGACCAAAATGTCTTCTAAATCCTGACAGTTTTCTATATCGGTGGTTTTCAAACTATTTCATGTCAAGGAGCCCCCAAATTATATGTAATTGGCCGCCGACCCCCTATCTCAAAATATTTCGTTCCAGGGCCCTAGAGGCAAAGATTTGAGTTAAATACTCTGAAGGAATATATATTCAAAGATATGAATATATATATTCAAATATATTTCAATAGCTATACGAAGTATAACATAATGCTTAAAACACCAAAACACACGATCCCATCCTGAATGGGTTAAACAAACATTACCAGCTGCCCCCCACTTCACATGAGTGACGTGGGGGGTGGCGTGAGTGGCGACACACAGCTAACCGCCACAGGGCGCTAGCCCCGTCCAATGTCTGTTTGTTTTTAGAGCACTTTAGACAAACATAGAGTGGCAGCCAAGTCTATGGATGTGTCTTTTAACGTGTGTTTAGAGCACTTTCAACAAACATTACCAGGCTATCATACATGGTCATCACGATAAAAGGCACCCCTCCCTTCACATGAGTGTGATTATTATTGTTGAGGGGTGGCGCACTAGCCCCTCCTGTGCCCACCTTTGTGCGTCTGTCTATACCAAATCTGAGATGATTTGATTGGCTGATGATGTATGACGATAAGAGCGCCCCTCACTTTGAGTGTGATTATTATTATTTGTTTTTATTTTTTTTGCATGTGGACACAGCGCATAAAGGTCAGTCCTCAGTGTCTGATATTTACAGACCCAAAGGAGTCCATTTGGACGCCTGGTTGGTCCCTGGACCCCACGTTGAGAAACAGTGATTTGTATCACGTATAAATGTGTGGTTATTCCCAATGACTTGTATTGTATATGGTAGACAGAGTAGACGATAGAAGACTTGTGTTTTAGCGCCGCGGTTGTACTGAGATTCAGTGCTGGAGACTGTTTTGACTTGAAGGTTAAACCATTTGCTGCACTGCAAAAAAAAACTAAAAAAAAAAAAAAAACTAAATCAATTTGAGCAAATTAATTTAGTCTCATGTTTAATTATTTTGTCTCATCTTTAATAAAAAGATAATTGAGATATATATATATATATATATATATTTTTTTTGTTTAGGTCCAATTGGGACTCTTGCACCACCTGGTGTCTCCCCACTTTGAAACCCAATGGATTGGACGAGAATTGTCTGACTGTTTAATTAAGCAATATTACACTTGTGTACGTTGTGTTGTGTTGGTGTGCGTTACCATAAATGACACACCTGCGTTGCTGCAGGAACAAGCCCATAGGAGAGTTCTGTAAGCATGCAGCGCTGAAGTGAATATTGCGATTATACAACGGTTACCCTTAAAAATACACATCAACTCAATTGCATTATAACTATAACTAATACATAAGAGATTTTATTTAAAAAAAATGTTGTATGTAGCCATTACGACCGGAAGATCTCCCTTGCAAACTCTTAGCTTAGCTAGTAGCCACTCAACCAAAATCATCTGTGGGGACTGTCCAGCACAGCTGTTTTTAATGTTGTTAATGTCCTCGGAACTACGTAAGAATACGTAGAAAACGTAATCTACCTTTTTGGCACGTTGTGTATCGTCTATGCGTCACCACAATGGAACATGAGGGTTTAGGGGCCTGTGTGTGTGCGTGCGTGCGTGCGTGTGTGTGCAACTGTACACGTCACAGACAAGCTGAGCTAACCAATGTGAATCCATTATATTACCTCTTTCTGTGCTTCTCCCTCCCCCAGATCCCCACGCGGTATTTCTAAACACCCCCTGCTGTGCTGATCTGCATGCCGGCGCTCCACTCCGAAAATAGCAGCTCTTACATCTGCTAATTTGTTTTGTTTGGAGTGCGACGCTGGCATGCAACCACAAATAAATCAGGCTTAAGCTGCATCAGACAATCATCTTCGCAATCACTTCGCCCCTTACATTCTATTTTCCTTTTTTTACAAAAGCAATATTATTTTCAGCAGACATTGTCGTCCAACGCTGTAAATGTACAACGTAGCGCCATGGATATAAATCCATTGTTAAAAAAATAAAGAAGAAAAAAACAATATCTGCCCATGTCCCTCACCATGATTTCTGCAGGATGAAAGTTACCGCAGTTGGTTCGACTCACAGGCCAAAATTGAGATTTCTTATAGCGTCGTAGGGATTTACGGGACATGTGTACAGTAGCTAGTTTCGTTGTTGTCTTTGGTCTCACTCCGTCTAAAAAAAAGAAAGTAAACCCCAACATTTCCCGGTCAAAAGCACTTCCTCCTAGTGCCTGCGTCATTATGGCGTGATGCGTGTCGAGACAGACACTTATAAATGGTGTTTAGAGAAGTTGATTGGTTATTGTGGAGAATATACACTGTATACAGTCAAAGATTATATCAAAATGTTGTTTGTTTAATTTTTTAAAGGTACAATACACTTTAATTTGCGTTCCGGGTGCCAGAGCGGCGTCAGGCTGGTGGCAATAGGAGATAATGCCTTTCAGACGGGGAGCGAGTGACACAGGCGCCTAACTGGATCAGCGACAGGT
Source organism: Protomyctophum parallelum (assembly GCF_964188405.1). Classification (NCBI taxonomy): domain Eukaryota; kingdom Metazoa; phylum Chordata; class Actinopteri; order Myctophiformes; family Myctophidae; genus Protomyctophum; species Protomyctophum parallelum. The sequence continues at coordinate 21,825,260 of NC_139712.1, read as the reverse complement.
CTGCTCCAGGTCCGCTCATGAGGGGCGTGGGACACGTATTGTAATTTTCTTTTAAATCAAGCTCACCACAATCCAGGTCTATAGTCGCCCCGCGGGCGTGTGCATGAAACGAGCACGGCGCGACAATTTCACGGGACCGTGCCCGCGGAAATACGCTTGCGTAATCGCCCCTCAACTTCTCGGCGCGTCCAGAAATAAACGCAGCGCCTCTCATTGAAAATGAATTACTATAGGCGTGTCAGTCGCTGCCCGGTCTGAAAAGGCCTTTTAGATGCAAATGGCTGTGGTATACTGCCCTACAAAGCCTAAGTATACGGGGGGTGGCTGGGTTTAAACGTGTTTCAACTGGTCAGTCAAATGAGATATCGGCAAATAAGTGATATTACACTAATTGTAATATTATGTTCTTGAGGTAAATGTTTATCCCCCAAACTCGCAAAGGCTAATTTGACCTTTGAGATGCACAAATAAGTCGGTGTGTCAAAACATTTAGTTACTTTGGCTTTGTATATAGGGAAGTATACGGCAATATACTGTAGCCGTGATATAATCCCCTGGCAATGCTTTTTCGCAACATTTGTGATATGCAAAGGTATAGAATTTTAGCTTAGCTATAGTCATTTTGACTTTTTGTTTTAAATTTCAGTTTAAATTTGGTATGTTTTTAAAGCAGGTTTTCTGACTTTGTTTAGATATTAATTTTAAAGGGATTAGTAGGCCTATTACAGTAGTTCTTATTTGTTTAGCTTGTAAAATGGCAATTATCACTATTTTCCAAGATTGTTTTGTACATTTTTGACAACAGGCCTTAAAACTGGCACAGCTAAAAGTATTGATTTTTGTTAGTTTTGTAAACATACAATACTGTTAGTTTTGTTGTTGTTGTGAAGCCTCTTTTATCCAGTTAATCCATTCTACTTTGGTATTTTCAACTATAATAACACTGGTCATATGATTTAGATTTAAGATACCAAGCACAGTACTTAGTATGAGTCATTTTGTACCAGGTGTGCTTGACGTGATTCCCGTGTTGTTCGTACAATTTCCACATTCTTACACCCAACGAAAGTGTAGGTTTTTGTATGCTCTGTACTAGTGTTGATCACCATAACATCGACGTCACAGTCCTACACCTGGTAATCTTGCGTAGCCAGGCAAGTGGTTTCCAACAGTGGTACAAAATTGATTTATTTAAGTAAAAAAGTATCAATACGGCAATGTAGAACTACTCCGTTACAAGTAAAAGTCCATCCATCTGCAACCGCTTATCCGTAGTCGGGTCGCGAGGGCAACAGCTCCACCAGAGAGCTCCAGAGCAACATTATTAACTTCCTTCTCTGGGATCCTGAGGCGGTCCCGGCAGACATTGCAGATATAAACTCTCCAACTCATCCTTGGTCTGCCCCGGGGTCTTCTTCCAGTTGGACGTGCATCGAGGACCTCCCTAGGCCGAACCACCTAAACTGGCTCCTTTCCAGGCGAAGAAGCAGCGACTCTACTCAGAGTCTCTCCCGTGTGACTGAACTTCTGACCCTATCTCTAAGGGAGATGCCAGCCACCCGTCGAAGAAAACACATTTTGGCTGCTTGTATCCGCAACCTTATTCTTTCGGTCATGACCCACATTTCATGACCTTAGGTGAGAGTAGGAACGTAGATTGCTCGGTAGACAGAGAGCTTTGCCTTCTGGCTCAACTCTCTTCTCGTCTGCTCCGATTCTCCGGCTGATCTCCTTCCCGTCCTCCCCTCACTCGTGAACAAGACCACAAGGTACTTAAACTCCTTCACCCATGGGGTAATGTCTCATTCCCTACTAGGACTACACAATCCATCGGTTTCCTGCTGAGAACCATCAGAGAACCTTCAGAGAAGAAGAAGGCTTAACAGTCTTAATCTGTGTCCTGAATACAATATTGACTTTGGCTATCAGCGTGTGAAGCCATCTTCTTGTTTTGTTTTTTTCAAGATTCCCTCTCCAGTTTATTCTCCCATGGACCGGTGTAGGTGTAACACCCGGGATTCGTTACATAAGGACTTTGATGTGCGTAAGCATCCTCGTGAACAAAATGTAACTACTTTCACACATTAAGAAATTAAATAAAAATAGAAGACCTACAAGCTCACAATGTGCCGTGTTCGGAGCTTGTTGATCGGCTATTCTACAACTTTTCGTGGGTAAGGCATTCATTTAAAAAAAATACAAATACAATAAAACATACATAAAACTTTGGAATATGGATATACTATATTTGGCCAGACTCCGATAACAACATTGTAATAACGCACGCACGCACGCATGCACACACACACACACACACACACACACACACACACACACACAGTTTTGTAGCGTATAAGAATTGAGACAAAGTACGTACAACCTATGTGAAATCACACTCTCGTCGTATTTGGCTTTATTTCACAACAGCACAGGAAATTAGAACGTAGCGAGTGATCCCATTCTGTTAATCCCCCCCCACACCCACTTAAAATGTCTATTTTTGTAATACTCACTCAAGCACATATAACACACACAAATCGAGACAGCGAGAGGTGGTCTCTGGGTAGAAACGGCAGCACTTTAAACTCTTAAACCCTATATTATGTTGTTGAGCGGAGTCCCACAGGGCTCTTTACTAATATATTTTCCGTTTACGCTTTTACACGGAATGTCCTCGCTGTAAATAGCCGATCTAACAAGCTTTCCACGCCATGTCGCAAGCTTGCAAGATTGGATATTTTCGGATAAACTTTCCCACAGAATATGGAATATGGTTTAAGTGGTTGAACTCCATGAGCTACACTTCTTGTCATCGCGATAAAAAGGCCACCAGTGTCACCGCTGCTTAAAAAAACCACGAGAAACCTTCTCAAATGTGCAACAACTTGTGACAGTATTGTTTATAGACTATTCAAAAGAAAATACAACTGTATAAAATGTACATGTTCAAAAAAAGTATAATGATATATCCTTTTTTGGTCATATTACACATTACTGCTGTCTATTTTCTTATTGCTGTGAGTGCGTGTGTTTGTGTGTGATGCGCGCGCGTGTGCTTGAGTGTGTGGTGTGCGTGCACACGCGTTCGTTTGTCCGTCCGTGAAAAAAAAAAACAGAACACGAAATGTTAAATGTTTCGTTTCTTCTCAGATAACTATGGTGTTGTCGTTTTTTCAATTCATCGTAACGGACAATATATCGTGTTATTATGTTGGGAAGTTTGGTCACATTCTGTTTTTATACTCCGTTTGTGAATAGTGTTAATTAATATTCACCCTGTTTGTTGTGTTCAGATGAATTGTTCTCCCAGCCTCACTGTGCGTCACACTTCTTTATACCCACTGAGGTTGTGCTCAAATTCTGGATATTATTGTTGTCGGAAAGAAACCTTTGTATCTTCATAATGTCATATTTGAATGACCCCTCCCCCTTCTCTTTTTTTTCCATAATAGTAATGTCCTCTTATATACGCTTTTAATGAAATGTTTTGACCATTAGAACTAGGGATGGAGCTCGTTAATATTCATTGACTTTCACTAAACGAGCAACACCTTATCGAGCCAGGCTTTTTTTCGAGCCCACTGGTGGGCTGCTATATGCTCGAGAACAGGCTTGATAAGCCCAAAGCTTATTGATACCGGGTACGCAAAACGTTTGTTATTGAGTTTTGTCTTTTTTCGGGTATCGAGCTCCATCCCTGGGGAGGACGGTCAGGAGATGCCGTAATGCCGTAAGGCGTAAAGTACTTGATTAAATAATAACTAGATTGGTGGTTATTATTTGTTTCCATTTTTGAGGGGCGCTAGCCCCTCCTAGTTTAATGTTTTGTTTTAGTTCAATGTTTGTTTTAAATGTGCGTCCCTAACACAAACATTAAATGCCATTAACAATAAAATGTTTTGTTTTAATCAACATGAGTTAGACTTTAATATATTAGCGCCCCTCACTTCACACAGGTGTGATTTTTGAATTATACAAGGTTACTGCCCGACAACAACATCTACAATTTATTGTTTCCTTCTATTTCTTAATTTCTTTTTTTTTACTAAACACTTTGTTTGCTTTTCTGTCTTTCATTCCAAGTCGGTGATGTGCTTGGTTTGCATTCAGTGACTAATTTATGATGGATGTCGCTGCTACAGTATTCTGGTAAAAAAACCCTGGTTGTTTTTCAGTTCTTATTTGTTTGTTGTCTCTTCGTTACAACTTTCATGGCAAATGTCATGTGACCTTTTACACTGTAGAAAATGTGAAATTTACAGCCTTTGAATAAAAAATAAAAAAATGGTTCAAATGAATCCAATGTTTGATTCACTGAAACATTGTCGTGTTTCTTTTGTGTTGAATTTTGCAATAGAAAACAACTTGGAATAGAGGGTATATGCGTGTGATGTCATCATCAAACCTGGGAGTTATGCAGGAACGCCTATATACTGAGTGGCAAAAAATGACTTTCTGGCCTCGACAGCCCATACATCCAAACAAAAAAGTCCAATATGATTGCATTAAATTACGTTAAACAATGTTAAACTCGATTTGCCACTATATGGATTATTATCTATACATTTTGGATCATGGTAAATGATGATGAAATTACGTTGGCCTACCATTGGACGATTACTGTTGCAATTTATTTTGGGTCAAATCGTAGATTGACTGGCCTAATGTAGCCCCCAGTGTCCAGTCCAAAATAATAAAAAATCTACTCCCCATTTAGCCTATTTGTTTTTTCTTCCCTGACTGGACTCAACCTGTTGTCCCGTGAAAGACGTGGTGGACATGACCCCGGGACGGGTCATGTCCACATGATGGACCCATTAGTCTCCGTCAGCGTCCTGGAGGCGCACACTCGCTGGACTGTGAAGAACACGTGTTACAACACGGCAACGGCATGCAGTGAAGGACGAAAAACTATATCTATATTAAAGCTCACAGCACGTCGAAGAGCGCACGTTATACGCAGCGAAGGATAACACAAACTATAAGCTCACAACGCGTCGGAGAACACATGTTATATGCAGCGAAGGACAACGAAAACTATAAGCTCACAACGTGTCGAAGAGCATGTTATACGCAGCGAAGGACAACACAAACTATCTATAAGCTCACAACGCGTCAAAGAGCATGTTATACGCAGCGAAGGACAACACAGACTGTCTATAAGCTCACAATGCGTCGAAGAGCATGTTATACGCAGCGAAGGACAACACAGACTATCTATAAGCTCACAACACGTCGAAGAGCATGTTATACGCAGCAAAGGGCAACACAAACTATAAGCTCACAACGCGTCGAAGAACACATGTTATACGCAGCAAAGGACAACACAGACTTTCTATAAGCTCACATTGCGTCGAAGAGCATGTTATACGCAGCGAAGGACTAAAATAAAACAATATAAGCTCACAGCACGTCGAAGAACACATGTTATACGCAGCAAAGGACAAACTGCAATCTATAAGCTCACAATGCGTCGTGACGTGAACTTATAGATCGTACATTTTTACACTTTTTGAACTACCGGTATCTTCAAAAAATAAGGTGTGCATACAGTAGGTACTTTGACTTTTGGTACAGTCTTTGGTACATTGATAATGGCAGTGGTACCACCTGAATACTCCTCTGGTAACACTAGAGTACTGGTACCACCTGAATACTCCTCTGGTAACACTAGAGTACTGGTACCACCTGAATACTCCTCTGGTAACACTAGTACTGGTACCACCTGAATACTCCTCTGGTAACACTAGTACTGGTATCACCTGAATACTCCTCTGGTAACACTAGAGTACTGGTACCACCTGAATACTCCTCTGGTACCAATAGTACTGGTACCACCTGAATACTCCTCTGGTAACACTAGTACTGGTATCACCTGAATACTCCTCTGGTAACACTAGTACTGGTACCACCTGAATACTCCTCTGGTACCAATAGTACTGGTATCACCTGAATACTCCTCTGGTAACACTAGAGTACTGGTACCACCTGAATACTCCTCTGGTAACACTAGAGTACTGGTATCACCTGAATACTCCTCTGGTAACACTAGAGTACTGGTATCACCTGAATACTCCTCTGGTAACACTAGAGTACTGGTACCACCTGAATACTCCTCTGGTACCAATAGTACTGGTACCACCTGAATACTCCTCTGGTAACACTAGTACTGGTATCACCTGAATACTCCTCTGGTAACACTAGTACTGGTATCACCTGAATACTCCTCTGGTACCACTAGTACTGGTATCACCTGAATACTCCTCTGGTAACACTAGAGTACTGGTACCACCTGAATACTCCTCTGGTACCACTAGTACTGGTACCACCTGAATACTCCTCTGGTAACACTAGAGTACTGGTACCACCTGAATACTCCTCTGGTAACACTAGTACTGGTATCACCTGAATACTCCTCTGGTACCAATAGTACTGGTATCACCTGAATACTCCTCTGGTACCACTAGTACTGGTATCACCTGAATACTCCTCTGGTACCAATAGTACTGGTATCACCTGAATACTCCTCTGGTACCACTAGTACTGGTATCACCTGAATACTCCTCTGGTAACACTAGAGTACTGGTACCACCTGAATACTCCTCTGGTAACACTAGAGTACTGGTATCACCTGAATACTCCTCTGGTAACACTAGAGTACTGGTACCACCTGAATACTCCTCTGGTAACACTAGTACTGGTACCACCTGAATACTCCTCTGGTAGCACTAAGAGTATCGCTAGAGTATTTGTTCCCAGAACCTTTTAGCCCGCCTGGGCTAAAAGGTTCGTCTGGGAGCCAAACTAGTGAAAATAGATCTACAACCTCACATACTGTACGCAGCACAAAGTGTCAGATTGAAAACCATTTAACCACCTCCGCTTTTAAACTTTTGAAAAGTGAAAAATAGCCGATCTACAAGCTCACATCATCGTGAGCATTGTTTTACCAAAAAAAGTAGGGATATTAAATATGGAGAGGAGTTTGCGTTTGCGTAGAGGAGTTTAGAGACGGCACACGTCATCCGAGTCGGCACACACGTACATTCATTGTGTTAAAGCTCTGTGCTGTTCCACTGCGTTAGACGGCTTGGTCAATTATTGGAATTGGATTCCGTTTTTCTGGAGACAACATTGTGCCATCGATAGAATCTCCACAGAGGCCCTTTTTGTCAGTGTATACAAAAAGAACAAGAAGAAAAACAAAGTAGATATTTTTTTCCTGGAGAAACATTGTGGACTCGCTTCAAGCCAAAAAATAGTAGTATAAAGTACAAATTCAGTTTGAATTGGTATCTCGGTCTGTGTGTGGGTTTAAATTTGCCCACTGTTGCAGCGAGCCCACAATTACGGTAGGCTATGTATAAATGGAATATTGAATGACTCAAATCATACCCTTCATTTGACCCAGAAATAAATGTTTGTTTTAGTTATTCAGCTCTGTGTTTATCACACATGACAAGCCCATCGTAAATAAAATACATAAACACATAATTGTATTAAGGTTTACAACAATGTATACAATATGGCGGACATTTTCAATCTAAATTTATTTTAAACAAATATAATTTTGAAATAACATATATTTGAGAGAAAGATCAGTTTTGATTTCGTCGACTAAAACTATGACGAATTATTTATTTTAACGGACGAAATCTAAATAAAAGCTAAGCTATGATGATAGTAAGAGTAAGACTATGTGCCTATACATAGTCCTACTCCTATCATCATACAGTAGCTAATATTCTTTTCAACAGATACAAACTAGACTAAAAATGTTAGAGAGGGACTAATTGAGAAAAAGTAATTTTATATTTGGTTGCGCTTTGGTGTGTGCTTGTAGATCGTCTATCAACAGGCAACCAAGTGTAAAATGAGCCATTACGATTTACGACACCGTCAAGGTCCCGCGAAAATATCAAAATCCCCACCGTGATGACTGATTCTCTTTCACGTGCGGTTTGTATTATCTGTTCTCGTGAACTTGAGATACTCCCAATGTACGGTAACTTGATGGCAGTGGTGGAAAAAGAGTACTCTTAACGTTTTACTTTAAACTAAAAGTTCCCATAGGCTACTGCAATATAGAAATACACTGTTACAAGTCAAAGTCAGGAATTCAAAATGCACTTGAGCAAAAGTAGAAAAGCATTGACATCAAAACGTACTTAAAGTAGGCTACCAAAAGTAAATGTAAATATCTAGTAGTCATTATGCAGAATGTCTCATTCCAAATTTTGAAATGTATAAAAAAATCATTTGAAAATAGCCGGCCCGATCTACAAGTTAAGCTCGTTGTAAACTTGTAGTTAGGCTATTTTCAATGGCCAGAATGTATTTAGGACTGAAGTGGTTAATGCATGTTTTGTTATAATAATTAAAATCTACAAAGTAATTATAGTAACTAAAGTTTACAAATAGGCTAACTGTAGTCGAGAAAAGAAAAAAAAAGTACAACACATGCCTCTGAGATGTAGTGGATAAGTATTGGAAATTGAAAATAATACAGTAAAGTAAAAGACAAAGTGCCTCAAAATTGTACTTGTGTATACGGTGCTTGAGTAAATGTACTTTACCTGTGTGGCTGTGTTACTGTACACGTATGTGCCGAGTATACAAATGCCTCCTATAGTTCTCAAACTGTTTTGTGTCCCTCCCTCCCCGTTTGCTATTTTTGAGAACTGTTCTAAACCACTGTGGTAAATCATAAGGGTTTTCGGAAAAATGTATGTTGCTATACAGTGTACATCAAAGCTCACCGATGCTTTCCCAGTTTTAACCGGTTAAAATAAATTACATCACTATGGATGTCGTCGTCCACATATGGCTCCTGTGAGTGCACAAAGAACAAATGCTAATGAAGGCCATCAAATAAAACTAGAAAATACTACTCCTGAAGAAACAGTGTGGGCTCGAGTAGCTCTCTACTCGATGGCGACGCATTGAACCACATGACGTCACAGCCCCACACGTCTGTCTTCCTATTGGTTGAGGACCCACATGACATCACAGCCCGGCAAGAAAACGTGCACAGTGCCCGGGAATAAAAATGTACGATAACAATAGTGAGCTGGCTAATCGAGCCCACAACAGTGATTTTAAGTCCATACAAATACAGTAATTGATTTTAAGCTAAGAGTTATTTTTAATACATTTAACTATCAGTGAGATAAATAAATATTTAAATAAAATAAGCTGTGCCCTCATGACAATGATGTATTGGTAATTACTCCTCACCAATGTCCGTACTAACTCCCGAGTCACTGGATTCATTTGAAGAGGCGATGGAGAGTCAGGGGGGACTTAAGAATGCAGAATCTCTTCAGAATAAAAAGACGATGGTGTCTAGAAAGTGTATACAGGAACGTGCAGGCAGAGCACATGGGGGAATCAGCTAGCGTGACATTGATTCGAACTCCCCTTCGACCATTACTAACCTCACAGGAATCCACAGGTGATTTTAACTCGCAGCACAGATTAGTTTTAACCTGCCATGCATGTCGGGAGCCACGGGTGAATTGTAACCAGCAGCACAGATTAGTTGTAACCCGCCACGCATGTTGGGAGCCAGGGGTGAATTGTAACCCGCAGAACGGGTGATTCACAACCCGCAGCACAGGTCTGACTTAAGGGACTGTGCGGGTGGGGCATCGATGTCTCAGTGCCCACGGGGAATATGATTTGTTGAGATCTTCACGTCCTCCATGTTTTGCCTAAATTTGGAGATTATTTGGAGTCCAATTATGTGCAAGGGTCCAGCCTGATCCACGTCCCATTGACTTCCATTATGCAAGTTACTCTGCGCCGTTGACGTACATTTACGCCAAGTGAAATCCAGCGGCTGTGCGAAATATAAAGCGGGAAAAAATGTATGCAGGTTCTTTGTTTCGTCTGTGAGTCCCGAAGTTCAAATTCAACCCCACAAAACCTCTTTCATTTGACACAGAGACACCGACGAGTCAAAACCAAACCAGAACCCGGGGTAGAGGGGTTCAGTGAATTTGTAATAGAAGGTGTACAGGTGTGTCACAGAGACCGGTGTGACTCTGTTGAAGGACAGAATGCCAGCAGGCCAGTCCAGATACACTCCTACTCGGTTGGAGTCTGAGGGGCAGGCAGAGAGGACCGTTCTCTTCCCATTGTGACAGACGGTGTAGCTGTTATGATGGAGACCATACTGACATTCCAGACTCCAGGACTTGTTGTTTCCAAAGAGACAGTCGCTGGATCCTCTGTACGCCACCGCGATAGAAACCCATCCACTCCACACCACCTCCCAGTAACAATGTCCGGTCAGACCCTCAGACAGAACCTGCTCAAAGTAATGCAATCTGTCCGGAGGATGAGGATATGACTGATTATCTTTCATGCACGTCGCCTTTCTGTTGCTCTCGGACAAGACGAGGTTTTCGTTTGCCGCGTCTGGGTTCAGCGTGAGGTCCGGCACGCGTGTTGAGGATTTTTCCTCCTCCATGGCCTTGATCTTCTGCGCCGCAGAGAGAAATGTCGGAACCAAAGCTCCCATTTCTTTAATGAGCTGGAGTCTCTGCTCCTCCCACTTGTCTCCCAAACGCATCACGTTGTTTGTCCACTTGTTCTGCAGCCGAACACTCTTCAACTCCACGTTCACTGTCGCCTTCGTCTTGCTTTTCGTGTCCTTCTCTGCATCGAGGAACCTTTGTAAAAAAGTATCCTTTTCTCTGATTAGTTGCATTCTCTCCTCCTCCCACGTGTTCTGCTCTTCCCTCCTCCTTTCCTCCAGGTTGTTCATCTCCTCTTCCATTCTCAGTAGCTTGCCTTCCGCCGTCTCCATCTTGCGCTTTGCGTCTTCGTTCCGCTTCTCTGCGGAGAGAAACATCTGGGTCAAAGCCTCTTCCTTTCTGACGAGCTGGAGTCTCCCCTGTTCCCACTTGTTCCTCTCATCCCGCCTCTCTTTCTCTGCGTCTTTGATCTTCTCTTCCAGCTTCGACAGGGCGCCGCCGCTCTCCGCCGCCTTTGTCTTGCTCCTCGCGGGTTTGTTCCTCTGCTCCGCGGAGACGAGCTTCTGCGACAGAGCCTCCTTTTCTCTGTTCAGCCGGAGCCTCTCCTCCTCCCACTTGTTCCTCTTCTCGCTCCACTCCTCCTTGAGGTTGGAGATCTGGCACTTCCTTTTCTCCTCTGCTTCCACTTCGTTCAGCCTCTTTGACATCTTCAGCATCCGGATCTCCTCCTCCATGCCCTTGATGTTCTGTTCCTGTGAGAGGAGCCTCTCGATTAGCTTGTCTGTCATCATCTCCTCCCACTCGTTCTTCTCCTTGACGAAGGAGGTCTGGCTCATTTCCTTCTGGAGGGTGTGTTCCTGTCTTTTTGCCCTTTTCTGCATGTAAGAGTGACAAATCATGAATGTCGCTGCCGCGCCACAACCGCCCAATAAAAGACCAACAGTGAATACGACATTAAGCATTGTTGTAATTATGTTTCGGTTGTAGTCGTATGATAATGGCTGAGTACCAGCGCACACGCACACACATGATTTTGTTTTCCCTTTAATACAGCACTGACGCGTATCTATATACCCAGACACTCCCAAGTTGGTGCATCACAGCTGCATACTGATTGGACGGAGCATTTACATGACATCGTGGTTGCTATGGTAGCAGAGATCGGACACACTTTGTTTTGTTTATGGCATGCCTCTGTAGGTATATAATTGTAAAATAAGGTGGTGCGTGTGCGTGTGCATAGTGAAAAAGCGAATAACATAATCTCTGCTGTCGGGAAGAAACCCCAAACTGTTCATGTTTCAGAAGCTATTTCAGGAAAATAAGAAAACCATATATTTTTAACACCAATACTGCCACATTAAAGTTGGTGTTGTGACTATATATTATATCAATTACTTGCATGAGAGGGGGAGAGGTGGTGGAGTTAGTTGCTTTAGCAGACAGTTTGAGGGTCCGATGGAGTTAAGAGGTTTTGTCTAAAGCGTTTTTCACTACTTTCCATTGGTTCAACATTTTCGAAACAACACACTGACGTAAAGGGTGTTCAATAGCACTGATTTATGCAAAAATAATGGAAAAAGAGTGGTCCCCAACAGCAACGTGTTAAATATTATATTAAATGTTAAATATTAAATATAATAAAAATAATGCAATCATGTACAGATCCCCAAAAGGGGTTCCTGTCCAGAAAAGTAAAACATCAAAAGGCCGGGTTTCCCACCCAAGAATGGAGACGTTTTACAGAAAACTTTTTAGAATCGGCCTCAGTCGAAAATGGGTTGAGGCCCACACATACTCGGCCAATAGATTACACATGATCCGTAGGGAGTTGACAACATGGAGGGGGAGAGAAATTCCACACCTTTTGTCCGTGCATTTTATATTGTCCGGTTGCCAATCCGACGTACATTACTGTGACTGGTGGCATTTGACAAGCATACCCAAGTACCGTAAGTATACTTATGAAAGTATGCATTGCAGACGTAAGAAGCGTACGTGCGCTCCTCACCACAAATGCACAAGAAAGTACTATGTCTCCTGCTGCTGAGGCTCTGCGTGAAATCATATCAATGGAAGAAACAAAGAGTTCTTTGAATTTTGCATCAATTATTACAGCTGGACTGTGCTCTCTGCGTGCGTGCGTTCGTGCATGCATGTGTGTGTGAGTGCATGCATCGTCGCCGTCAGGCGGGATACCTTGTATGTCCCAAAACGGTTAATTTACAGAAGAGATGGGAGGAACACAAAAAAAATCACACTTGTGTGATGTGATGGGCGCCCACTGTATTTACGGCCACATGAAGACTTATATGTTGTCATTTAGTGTCCTAAACAAACATTAAAGTCCAAAACCTTGGCTGGCACTCTAAGTGCTCTAAGCAAAGTATTAAAGTCCATAGACTTGGCTGCCATATGACGTACAATCTTGAAAAGCCAGACGTTAGGGATTAGCAAAACATAACCTGGAACAAAAGGATGAAATGTGATTCAGTCACACGTTTTCATCAATTAATTAAATTAACAACAGCTCACCAAGGATACAAAATAACAATAAGGCTATTTCCATTGTGGTCCTCAACTACACAGTGTGTAGGGTGGCTCAGGGGTAGAGTGGCCGGAAGGTTCCGAGTTCGATCCCGGGCTCCCGTGTCGAAGTGTCCTTGAGCAAGACACCTGAACCCCTAATTGCTCCTGATGTGCAGGTTGGTGCCTTGCATGGTTTCCTCTGCCATCGGTATACAGTATGAATGTCTATGTGTGAATGGGTGAATGCACAATCTATGTAAAGAAATCTATAGAAAAATCGTCTATTTCGTCCTACACAAACATTAAATTCCCATTGATGATGAAAGGAGAATTTGTGTCTGAGCAAATTGACATGTTACGTCATGATGATTTAGCCTACGATGATAAGAGTGCCCCTCACTTCACACGGGTGTGATTTTTGAATTGGAGTCCAGAAAGGTTAAGATACTAATACTACTAAGCCAAGTTAGACCGAAGTCATTAAAATGGGTCATGTTTGAAGGTTTGGATCAATGGTAACCCTTCATTTTACAGTAATTACCAGGTAATTCATTTTACAGTAATTACCAGGTAATTACCCAATACTAATTCCAGTACTGTTACTCCTCCTTCCTTACTGATCTGATGTTTACCCATGGGTGTGTAAAATTATATAAGGGAGTGGTAACGACTAATACGAAAGGATCAGTGTCGTTGGTGGGCATCCTCTCCGCTCCAAGACATGCCTGCTCTTCCCCCTGGACAGCACACTGTAGTGTACAATGTACATCTGCATATTGGCTGTGAGGAGATACTGTAAGAGGAAACAACCACAGAGTTGCCAGGACCCAAATCCCCAGCATCCCCACCATTACCAGCCATCAACTGCATAAAGATAAAAATGCATTATTAATACACCACCACCCGGTGACAAATATGCAAAAACAGGATAACTGTCAAAGACTATATATATTACCTGCACTCTCGCCTGTTTCTTTGTCTGAAACAGAACCACAGGAAACATCTTGCCTTATGTGAGCCTTATGCGGGATTATAATCTACAATTGCCAGGTAGGTATATCATGGAAATAGAGCACGCTTCCTTTTCCAGTACTGTTACTCCTTCCTTACTGGCTACCTATCAGGTAATTACATGGTAGTTGTCAGGAAATTACCCAGTAACAACTGGTGATTTCCTGGTAGGCTACTACCAATGTGTTTACTGTTTACATGGGTCATGTAACCACAGTGAATACAGTTACCTTACCGTGTAATTACCTGGTAATTGTCAGGAAAATACTTAGTAATGACGTAGTGCCTACTGGGTAACTTGCCTGGTAGCAGACTGAATACCTGGTAATTGTCAAGAACTTACTTGGTAATTACCTGGCAACCAGTGTGTCATTTACCATGGTGAATTCCATGTAATTACCGCAGATTATACAGTAAAAATGTATACATACTGGGTAATTACTGAGTAATGTATCTGGAAGTTGCCATGTAATACCAGGTAATTAATGGGTAAATACTATTAGCTGGAAATTACCCAGTAGTTTGTAGTAATCACTGTGTGAACTACCTGGTTGTTACCAGGTAATACCAGGTAATTACTTAACTTTTCTGGACTCCAATTCAAAAATCACACCTGTGTGAAGTGAGGGGCACTCTAATCATCGTATAGGCTACATCATCATGACTTAACATGTAAATTTGCTCAGACACGTATGACGTAAATTCTCCTTTCATTGTCAATGGGAATTGAATGTTTGTGTAGGACGAAATAGCCGGCGACATGCATGCACTCCCACACACATGCATGCACGAACGCATGCACGAACGCACACACGCACGCAGAGAGCACAGTCCAGCTGTTATAATTGATGCAAAATTCAAAGAACTCTGCAGGTTCTTCCATCACGCAGAGCCTCAGAATCAGGAAACATATTACTTTCTTGTGCCTTTGGGGTGAGGAGCGCATGTACGCTTATTACGTCTGCAATGCATACTTTCATACGTAACCCATACAAATTAAGGGTTTACCAAATCGTTAATATATCAATCAGTATCCCGATATCCCGGGCTGCTAATTGACCTTATATGTTTTACAATCTACATGATTCCGCCATTCATCACATGATTGGCTAAAGAATGCGACTGTAACGAAGACTGTTGTTGGATCTGAGTAGTTGCTCAGAGAGACTTACAGTAAGCAAGAACAACACAAGGTAATACATTGATTGAATGCAAAAAGTACAGGTACTGCAGGATATTTGAAAATATTTGGAATTTAATAATAATAATAATAATGAATTGCATTTTTCTAGCGCTTTACAATGGTTCATTCACTCATTCATTGGGAGGAGAAGCGGCGAAAAGTCGACGCCAGCGTCCTCACTTCCCACATTCACACACCAATGGTGGCAATTAATGCGTGGTCAATGCTCGTTGGCCACTCAGAATAGCCAAATGGCATTGATCATGCCTCCAGGTCTTAAGTTAAGTAATAAGATCTGGTACCCAAAGTGTCCAATTGCATTGTAATTTGTGAAGTGACTTTACTGTTGAAATGTAAATGAGCGTGAATGTACTGTACTATACTATGTGATTGTTTTTTGACCTGTAAATGACAACAAAACTAAAACGAAGGCACTGGTGTTGGCACCCCTGGTTTACCGGGACAGGGTTCAATTCCCTTAAGTGCCCTGCTCATTTTGTTGTATTTACACTTACATAGTTTTTTATATATTTTTCTGCGTTTTTCTGGTTTGACTGATGCTGCGGGTCCTCAACATTATTGAAGAAGGCCTGCAGGCCAAAACACGTTTGTCTGGTTTGATTGCTGCTGCATATCCTCAACATTATTAAACAAGACTCACGATTTTTCACGATTTGAAAGAAAGAAATCACGAAAAAACAACATACTACAGTTCATGGTTTTGGACAGAATAGTATAGTATGTCGTTTTTCACGACATAGGTTTTTTTTTAGGTTTTTTAGGTTTTGAAAGACAGATGCAAATCACGAAGAAACGACATACTATAGTTCATGGTATGTCGTTTTTCAAGACTTTTGAGGTTTTGAAAGAAAGATGGGCCCCAAATCACACCTTAGAAACAGCAGAAACTGCCTGTCATAATTCCACCCCCCCCCTCCCTACCTAATTATTGGACAGTATTAGGATGTTGATATTCATTTTGTATTCATCTTTAGATCCCCAAATCACACCTTAGAACGCAGCAGAAACTGCCTGTCATCATTTCAAATATTCCTTTTCAGGCACCGTAAGATGAACCTAAGTAGACTAGAATGGGGTTGCTAGGTGTAAGTATGTAGGACTAGTAGCATGCCAAAGTTTGTGCTATTGCCATAGACAATGCATTGGGCGTTTAAGTTAAATAACTCAGAAACTATAAAACATTTTAAAGTAAAAGAGTTCCAGCATGTGTCTCCACAGTAAGCTGAATAATAAAAAGTGTGAATGGAGTTTCTAGGTGAAAGTGATTTTTGACGTGCCAATGTCTGCCATTGAGCCCCATTGTAAATTTGAAAGCACTATATTTCTAAAACTATGAAACATTCCAAAGATTCCTTTTCAGGCAAACATGTCCACCGTAAGATGAACCTAAGTAGGCTAGAATGGGGTTGCTAGGTGTAAGTATGTATCAATCAATCAATCAATCAATCTTTATTTATATAGAACGTAGAAAAACAACCAAAGTTGACCAAAGTGCTTCACAACAAAATACAACAATAAACAAATTCAAATACAATACAGTGTCTAAAAAGGTTAAAATCAGTTCACATTAAAAGCAAGGGAAAAAAGGTGCGTTTTGAGAAGGGATTTGAAGATGTTAATTGATTGAGCAGCTCTAATATGGGGGGGAGGTTGTTCCAGAGCTTAGGGGCTGCCACCGCAAAAGCGCGGTCACCTCTTGTTCTGAGGGTGCGTGATGTTGGCACAGTCAACAATGACAGGTCCGCAGACCTCAGAGCTCTAATGGGGTTGTATTGGTGTATGAGTTCGGCCATATATGGGGGGGGCCAGGCCGTTGAGGGATTTAAAGGTGAATAAAATAATCTTGAAATCGATTCTCTGTTTTATGGGGAGCCAATGGAGTGAAATTAAGACTGGTGTGATGTGGTCATATTTTTTGGTACCGGTGAGGAGGCGGGCAGCAGCATTTTGTACTAATTGGAGTCGTCTGAGAGAGGATTGGGGGATACCATGATAAAGGGCGTTACAGTAGTCTAGTCTAGAGGAGATGAATGAGTGGATGACAGTTTCGAATTGTTTGAGGGGAAGGTAGGGTTTGATTTTGGCAAGTAAACGTAGATGGTAGAAACTAGTTTTAACAACCGAGCTGATCTGTTTGTCGAAGTAAAAATAAATGGTAAATGGTGCATTTATATAGCGCCTTTATCCAAGGCGCTTTACAGAGATTGTGCACCACATTCACCCATTCACACACACATTCATACACCGATGGCAGCGGAAACCATGCAAGGCACCAACTAGCACATCAGGAGCAATTAGGGGTTCAGTGTCTTGCTAAAGGACACTTCGACAGCAACTCTGGGGGAGCCCGGGTTCGAACTGGCAACCTTGCGGTTTCCATCCAGGCACTCTACCCCTGAGCCACCGCCGCCCCAAGTAGAAGTGGTTGTCGAATATAACGCCAAGATTTCTTGCACTGGTATGGATGTTATAGATATAAGGGGGCCGAGGTTGGTGACAGAGGGGATGGGGTGTTGTCCAGGACTAGTAGCATGCCAAAGTTTGTGTCTCATCCTCCGCAACACCCATTCTCATACACCGCTATACTTTTAAGTGTGTTGCGGTAGAGAGAACGTCTGGCATGGGCTCCGTTTTTCATCATTTTTGACCATGGGCTATAAGCCCATATCGTACGGCATACTATAGCACGCCGTTTTTCATCATTTTTGAGGATTTGAAAAATATGAAAAAATGAAAAAAAACCATGGGTTATAGCCCATCGTTTTTTGAATTTTTGATTATTATTTTTATCCTCGTTTTTCATAATTTTGGACCATGGGCTATAGCCCATATCGTATGGCATACTATAGCCCGCCGTTTTTCATCATTTTTGAGGATTTGAAAAAATAAGTTAAAAAATTTTCACTTTTTTTAAAGTTTGTTTTTTGAATTTTTGACCATGGGCTATAAGCCCATATCGTACGGCATACTATAGCACGCCGTTTTTCATCATTTTTGAGGATTTGAAAAAAATGAAAAAATGAAAAAAACGATGGGTTATAGCCCATCGTTTTTTGATTTTTTTTAATCCTCGTTTTTCATCATTTTTGAGGATTTGAAAAAAAAAAAAAACGATGGGTTATAGCCCATCGTTTTTTATATTTTTGGAAAACAAGATATCCTCGTTTTTCATCATTTTGGACCATGGGCTATAGCCCATATCGTACGGCATACTATAGCACGCGGTTTTTCATCATTTTTGAGGATTTGAAAAAAATGAAAAAATGAAAAAAACGATGGGTTATAGCCCATCGTTTCTTTTAATTTTTGAAAAAAGAATATCCTCGTTTTTCATCATTTTGGACCATGGGCTATAGCCCATATCGTACGGCATACTATAGCACGCCGTTTTTCATCATTTTTGAGGATTTGGAAAAAATTAAAAAATGAAAAAAACGATGGGTTATAGCCCATTGTTTTTTTGTTTTTTTTGGAAAAAAAAAATATCCTCGTTTTTCATCATTTTTTACCATGGGCTATAGCCCATATCGTATGGCATACTATAGCACGCCGTTTTTCATCATTTTTGATGATTTGAAAAAAAGAAAAAAAAACATTTCAAAGATTCCTTTTCAGGCAAACATGTCCACCGTAAGATGAACCTAAGTAGGCTAGAATGGGGTTGCTAGGTGTAAGTATGTAGGACTAGTAGCATGCCAAAGTTTGTGCTATTGCCATAGAGAATGCATTGTGTTGCGGAGGATGAGAGGAATGCTCTCATCCTCCGCAACACCCATTCTCATACACCACTATACACCGCGAGGATATGGGCTATAGCCCATATCGTACGGCATACTATACTGTAGCACGCCGTTTTTCATCATTTTTGAGGATTTGGAAAAAATGAAAAAATGAAAAAAACAATGGATTATAGCCCATTGTTTTTTTTTAATTTTTGAAACAAAATCCTCGTTTTTCATCATTTTGGACCATGGGCTATAGCCCATATCGTACGGCATACTATAGCACGCCGTTTTTCATCATTTTTGAGGATTTGAAAAAAAATAAAAAATAAAAAAAACGATGGGTTATAGCCCATTGTTTTTTGTTTTTTTTAAAAAAAATAAATCCTCGTTTTTCATCATTTTGGACCATGGGCTATAGCCCATATCGTACGGCATACAATAGCACGCCGTTTTTCATCATTTTTGAGGATTTGAAAAAAATGAAAAAATGAAAAAAACGATGGGTTATAGCCCATCGTTTTTTGAATAATAAAAAAAGAATTAATCCTCGTTTTTCATCATTTTTGAGGATTTGAAAAAAATGAAGAAAAAAAAACAAAACATGGGTTATAGCCCATCGTTTTTTGATTTTTTTTATTGTATAGCAGTGGCTCACAGCCTCAGCCTGATGACCTCAAAAGTCTCATATCTCCCCTGAGCCATAGGCAGTTGCTTTGGCTTAGTGGTTAAGATGTTGTCCTTCAGTGCAGGTGACCTGTGTTCGATTCCTGGGTGTTACACTCTGATGAACGTGATTCTATGTTCAACTCTTGATTCTTTCAACTTTACTATCTGAAGGCTAACATACAAAAGATCGCTTCAACAGTACAAAGAGGCAGATGTTACTGAGTGATGGTGTAGTAGGGGTTATTCCGCACAGAGAGTTCATTTTCAAATCCCACTCTTCCTAAAGTTTAATGCTAGTTATTGAGCTTCATTTACTGCTATTCTAGCAGTGGCTCACAGCCTCAGCCTGATTACCTCAAAACTCTAATTGTCGTAGTGGTTAAGATGTTGGCTTTCCACGTGGGAGACCAGGGTTCGATTCCCGGCTGTTACACTATCATATAAAAGAAGACCTCAACAGCGCTAAGAAACATCTGATTAATATGATTCTGTGTTATTTAAACTTTACTAACTGAAGGCTAACGAACAAAAGATCACTTCAAAATGACCAGGAGACTTTGCCTGAGAGTGTCTGACTGATGGTGCAATGGTCTAATCATCAGGCTTTCAGTACAGACATTCCATGTTCAAGTCCTGTTCCTCCTACAGCTCAATGCTGCAGTAATTTGAACTTTTCAAGGCTTGAATGAAAAATAAAAACTAAAAACTCAAAAGCACCAGGAGACATCTGCTGAATGCCCAAAGGTGCCTTGGTGTAATGGTGTGGAGCGCTTGACCCGTTGCCTCTGCTACAGGCAGTTGGCAGGTTCAAGTCCCATGTCATGACATCAAGGTGCTGGAGGACCATTGGGAGAGGGTGCTCTCTCCCCCTGTTTCCTGAGATGTAACGGTTGGGGCTTATGTCTGAAAGAACCCTGTCCAGCTAACCTTTTACCATGAAAATGTCCAATTTAACATACTCTTACCACCTCTCAGTTTGCCCTTTTCCAACTGGCCTGGAAGCCAGACATAAAAGAGGGACTTTCCAACCAAGTTTTGGCCCAGTATGCAAATACACAGACTATTCTTTCTGTCAGATGATGGGCCAAATTGCTATTTTATTTTTAAACGTTTGACCTAATTCTTATCTGTAAAATTTTAGGTGGACAGGGTTCTTTCAAACATAACCCCCAACTGCTACTTTTCAGGAAACAGGGGGAGAGAGCACCGTCTCCCGATGGTCCTCACTAGTACCTTGCATGGGACTTGAACCTGCAGGCAGGTGGTAGCAGAGGCTACCGATCAAGCACACCACACCATTGAGCTAAGGCACCTTGGGGCAATCAGCAGATGTCTCCTGGTGCTTATGAGTTTTTATTTTTTATTCTAGCCTTGAAAAGTTCAAATTACTGCAGCATTGGTTGAGTATTAGTTTTGAACCAGTAACCTTTGGATTATGAACCTCAGATTTATCTTTTGATCCACATCGGCATGTAAGGTACAATCGGGAACTTATATTTAACCAGCCGTTTAGAATTTAGATGGACAGTGAAAATGTTCTTCAGGAGAATTGAACCCGGAATGTTCTGCTTATAGACCCCAGGTTTATCTACGGCGCCACAGTGGCATGTGAGGTACAATCGGGAACTTATATTTAACCATCCGTTTAGAATTTAGATGGACAGTTCTGTTTATAAACGTCTAAAACAAGTCTAAAAATAGACGTGTTTTAGACGTCTGTTTTGAGGATATGAAAAAAAAACAAAAAAACATGGGTTATAGCCCATCGTTTTTTGAAACTTTGAAAAAAGAAAAAAAAACTCGTTTTTCATCATTTTTGAACATGGGCTATAGCCCATACCGTACGGCATACTATAGCACGCCGTTTTTCATCATTTTTGAGGATTTGAAAAAAATGAAAAAAAAACAAAAAAAACATGGGTTATAGCCCATCGTTTTTTGAAATTTTGAAAAAAAAAAATAACCTTGTTTTTCATCATTTTTGAACATGGGCTATAGCCCATATCGTACGGCATACTATAGCACGCCGTTTTTCATCATTTTTGAGGATTTGAAAAAAATGAAAAAAAAAAAAACATGGGTTATAGCCCATCGTTTTTTGAAATTTTGAAAAAAAAAAATTAACCTTGTTTTTCTTCATTTTTGAACATGGGCTATAGCCCATACCGTATGGCATACTATAGCACGCCGTTTTTCATCATTTTTGAGGATTTGAAAAAAATGGAAAAAAAAAAAACATGGGTTATAGCCCATCGTTTTTTGAAATTTTGAAGAAAAAAAAAAGAACTCGTTTTTCATCATTTTTGAACATGGGCTATAGCCCATACCGTACGGCATACTATAGCACGCTGTTTTTCATCATTTTTGAGGATTTGAAAAAAATGAAAAAAAAAAAAACATGAGTTATAGCCCATCGTTTTTTGAAATTTTGGAAAAAAAAAATCCTCCGCAACACTCCGCAATTCCTCCGCATCCTCCGCAACACTGCTTTGAATGCCAGCATCAGAGTTTTGTATTCTGTGACTACCGGCCGTTAGCAAATTGCGGAGTGTTGCGGAGGAATTGCAATTAACCTCGTTTTTCATCATTTTTGAACATGGGCTATATAGCCCATACCGTATGGCATACTATAGCACGCCGTTTTTCATCATTTTTGAGGATTTGAAAAAAATGAAAAAAAAAAAAAACATGGGTTATAGTCCATCGTTTTTTGAAATTTTGAAAAAAAATGTTAACCTCGTTTTTCATCATTTTCGACAATGGGCTATAACCCCTACCGTACGGCATACTATAGCACGCCGTTTTTCATTATTTTTGAGGATTTGAAAAAAAAAAAAAAAAAAAAAAACATGGGTTATAGTCCATCGTTTTTTGAAATTTTGAAAAAAAATGTTAACCTCGTTTTTCATCATTTTCGACAATGGGCTATAACCCCTACCGTACGGCATACTATAACACGCCGTTTTTCATTATTTTTAAGGATTTGAAAAAAAAAAAAAAAAAAAAAAACATGGGTTATAGTCCATCGTTTTTTGAAATTTTGAAAAAAAATGTTAACCTCGTTTTTCATCATTTTCGACCATGGGCTATAGCCCCTACCGTACGGCATACTATAGCACGCCGTTTTTCATCATTTTTGAGGATTTGAAAAAAATGAAAAAAAAACAAAACATGGGTTATAGTCCATCGTTTTTTGAAATTTTGAAAAAAAATGTTAACCTCGTTTTTCATCATTTTCGACCATGGGCTATAGCCCCTACCGTACGGCATACTATAGCACGCTGTTTTTCATCATTTTTGAGGATTTGAAAAAAATGAAAAAAAAAAAAAAACATGGGTTATAGTCCATCGTTTTTTGAAAAATTGAAAAAAAATGTTAACCTCGTTTTTCATCATTTTCGACCATGGGCTATAGCCCCTACCGTACGGCATACTATAGCACGCCGTTTTTAATCATTTTTGAGGATTTGAAAAAAAAAAAAAAAAAAAAAACATGGGTTATAGTCCATCGTTTTTTGAAAAATTGAAAAAAAATGTTAACCTCGTTTTTCATCATTTTCGACCATGGGCTATAGCCCCTACCGTACGGCATACTATAGCACGCCGTTTTTCATCATTTTTGAGGATTTGAAAAAAATGAAAAAAAAACAAAACATGGGTTATAGTCCATCGTTTTTTGAAATTTTGAAAAAAAATGTTAACCTCGTTTTTCATCATTTTCGACAATGGGCTATAACCCCTACCGTACGGCATACTATAGCACGCCGTTTTTCATCATTTTTGAGGATTTGAAAAAATGAAAAAAAAACAAAACATGGGTTATAGTCCATCGTTTTTAGAAATTTTGAAAAAAAATGTTAACCTCGTTTTTCATCATTTTCGACCATGGGCTATAGCCCCTACCGTACGGCATACTATAGCACGCCGTTTTTCATCATTTTTGAGGATAAAAAAAAAAAAAAAAAAAAAAACATGGGTTATAGTCCATCGTTTTTTGAAAAATTGAAAAAAAATGTTAACCTTGTTTTTCATCATTTTCGACCATGGGCTATAGCCCCTACCGTACGGCATACTATAGCACGCCGTTTTTCATCATTTTTGAGGATTTGAAAAAAAAAAAAAAAAAAAACATGGGTTATAGTCCATCGTTTTTTGAAATTTTGAAGAAAAATGTTAACCTCGTTTTTCATCATTTTCGACCATGGGCTATAGCCCCTACCGTACGGCATACTATAGCACGCCGTTTTTCATCATTTTTGAGGATTTGAAAAAAATGAAAAAAAAAACAAAACATGGGTTATAGTCCATCGTTTTTTGAAATTTTGAAAAAAAATGTTAACCTCGTTTTTCATCATTTTCGACAATGGGCTATAACCCCTACCGTACGGCATACTATAGCACGCCGTTTTTCATTATTTTTGAGGATTTGAAAAAAACAAAAAAAAACAAAACATGGGTTATAGTCCATCGTTTTTTGAAAATTTGAAAAAAAATGTTAACCTCGTTTTTCATCATTTTCGACCATGGGCTATAGCCCCTACCGTACGGCATACTATAGCACGCCGTTTTTCATCATTTTTGAGGATTTGAAAAAAAAAAAAAAAAAAAAAACATGGGTTATAGTCCATCGTTTTTTGAAATTTTGAAAAAAAATGTTAACCTCGTTTTTCATCATTTTCGACCATGGGCTATAGCCCCTACCGTACGGCATACTATAGCACGCCGTTTTTCATTATTTTTGAGGATTTAAAAAAAAAAAAAAAAAAAAAAAACATGGGTTATAGTCCATCGTTTTTTGAAATTTTGAAAAAAAATGTTAACCTCGTTTTTCATCATTTTCGACAATGGGCTATAACCCCTACCGTACGGCATACTATAACACGCCGTTTTTCATTATTTTTAAGGATTTGAAAAAAAAAAAAAAAAAAAAAAACATGGGTTATAGTCCATCGTTTTTTGAAATTTTGAAAAAAAATGTTAACCTCGTTTTTCATCATTTTCGACCATGGGCTATAGCCCCTACCGTACGGCATACTATAGCACGCCGTTTTTCATCATTTTTGAGGATTTGAAAAAAAAAAAAAAAAAAAAAAACATGGGTTATAGTCCATCGTTTTTTGAAATTTTGAAAAAAAATGTTAACCTCGTTTTTCATCATTTT
Organism: Protomyctophum parallelum; assembly: GCF_964188405.1. Taxonomy (NCBI): domain Eukaryota; kingdom Metazoa; phylum Chordata; class Actinopteri; order Myctophiformes; family Myctophidae; genus Protomyctophum; species Protomyctophum parallelum. Next base: position 21,800,483 of record NC_139712.1, on the reverse strand, counting down.
CGACCATGGGCTATAGCCCCTACCGTACGGCATACTATAGCACGCCGTTTTTCATCATTTTTGAGGATTTGAAAAAAAAAAAAAAAAAAAAAAACATGGGTTATAGTCCATCGTTTTTTGAAATTTTGAAAAAAAATGTTAACCTCGTTTTTCATCATTTTCGACCATGGGCTATAGCCCCTACCGTACGGCATACTATAGCACGCCGTTTTTCATCATTTTTGAGGATTTGAAAAAAATGAAAAAAAAACAAAACATGGGTTATAGTCCATCGTTTTTAGAAATTTTGAAAAAAAATGTTAACCTCGTTTTTCATCATTTTCGACCATGGGCTATAGCCCCTACCGTACGGCATACTATAGCACGCTGTTTTTCATCATTTTTGAGGATTTGAAAAAAATGAAAAAAAAACAAAACATGGGTTATAGTCCATCGTTTTTTGAAAAATTGAAAAAAAATGTTAACCTCGTTTTTCATCATTTTCGACCATGGGCTATAGCCCCTACCGTACGGCATACTATAGCACGCCGTTTTTCATCATTTTTGAGGATTTGAAAAAAAAAAAAAAAAAAAAAAACATGGGTTATAGTCCATCGTTTTTTGAAAAATTGAAAAAAAATGTTAACCTCGTTTTTCATCATTTTCGACCATGGGCTATAGCCCCTACCGTACGGCATACTATAGCACGCCGTTTTTCATCATTTTTGAGGATTTGAAAAAAATGAAAAAAAAACAAAACATGGGTTATAGTCCATCGTTTTTAGAAATTTTGAAAAAAAATGTTAACCTCGTTTTTCATCATTTTCGACCATGGGCTATAGCCCCTACCGTACGGCATACTATAGCACGCTGTTTTTCATCATTTTTGAGGATTTGAAAAAAATGAAAAAAAAACAAAACATGGGTTATAGTCCATCGTTTTTTGAAAAATTGAAAAAAAATGTTAACCTCGTTTTTCATCATTTTCGACCATGGGCTATAGCCCCTACCGTACGGCATACTATAGCACGCCGTTTTTCATTATTTTTGAGGATTTAAAAAAAAAAAACAAAAAAAAAAACATGGGTTATAGTCCATCGTTTTTTGAAATTTTGAAAAAAAATGTTAACCTCGTTTTTCATCATTTTCGACCATGGGCTATAGCCCCTACCGTACGGCATACTATAGCACGCCGTTTTTCATCATTTTTGAGGATTTGAAAAAAATGAAAAAAAAAAAAAACATGGGTTATAGTCCATCGTTTTTTGAAATTTTGAAAAAAAATGTTAACCTCGTTTTTCATCATTTTCGACAATGGGCTATAACCCCTACCGTACGGCATACTATAGCACGCCGTTTTTCATTATTTTTGAGGATTTGAAAAAAAAAAAAAAAAAAAAAACATGGGTTATAGTCCATCGTTTTTTGAAATTTTGAAAAAAAATGTTAACCTCGTTTTTCATCATTTTCGACAATGGGCTATAACCCCTACCGTACGGCATACTATAACACGCCGTTTTTCATTATTTTTAAGGATTTGAAAAAAATTAAAAAAAAAAAAAACATGGGTTATAGTCCATCGTTTTTTGAAATTTTGAAAAAAAATGTTAACCTCGTTTTTCATCATTTTCGACCATGGGCTATAGCCCCTACCGTACGGCATACTATAGCACGCCGTTTTTCATCATTTTTGAGGATTTGAAAAAAATGAAAAAAAAACAAAACATGGGTTATAGTCCATCGTTTTTTGAATTTTAAAAAAAAAATGTTAACCTCGTTTTTCATCATTTTCGACCATGGGCTATAGCCCCTACCGTATGGCATACTATAGCACGCCGTTTTTCATCATTTTTGAGGATTTGAAAAAAGAAAAAAAAAAAAAAAACATGGGTTATAGTCCATCGTTTTTTGAAATTTTGAAAAAAAATGTTAACCTCGTTTTTCATCATTTTCGACCATGGGCTATAGCCCCTACCGTACGGCATACTATAGCACGCCGTTTTTCATTATTTTTGAGGATTTGAAAAAAAAAAAAAAAAAAAAAAACATGGGTTATAGTCCATCGTTTTTTGAAAAATTGAAAAAAAATGTTAACCTCGTTTTTCATCATTTTCGACCATGGGCTATAGCCCCTACCGTACGGCATACTATAGCACGCCGTTTTTCATTATTTTTGAGGATTAAAAAAAAAAAAAAAAAAAAAAAAACATGGGTTATAGTCCATCGTTTTTTGAAATTTTGAAAAAAAATGTTAACCTCGTTTTTCATCATTTTCGACCATGGGCTATAGCCCCTACCGTACGGCATACTATAGCACGCTGTTTTTCATCATTTTTGAGGATTTGAAAAAAATGAAAAAAAAACAAAACATGGGTTATAGTCCATCGTTTTTTGAAATTTTGAAAAAAAATGTTAACCTCGTTTTTCATCATTTTCGACCATGGGCTATAGCCCCTACCGTACGGCATACTATAGCACGCCGTTTTTCATCATTTTTGAGGATTTGAAAAAAATGAAAAAAAAACAAAACATGGGTTATAGTCCATCGTTTTTTGAATTTTTAAAAAAAAATGTTAACCTCGTTTTTCATCATTTTCGACCATGGGCTATAGCCCCTACCGTACGGCATACTATAGCACGCCGTTTTTCATCATTTTTGAGGATTTGAAAAAAGAAAAAAAAAAAAAAAACATGGGTTATAGTCCATCGTTTTTTGAAATTTTGAAAAAAAATGTTAACCTCGTTTTTCATCATTTTCGACCATGGGCTATAGCCCCTACCGTACGGCATACTATAGCACGCCGTTTTTCATTATTTTTGAGGATTTGAAAAAAAAAAAAAAAAAAAAAAACATGGGTTATAGTCCATCGTTTTTTGAAAAATTGAAAAAAAATGTTAACCTCGTTTTTCATCATTTTCGACCATGGGCTATAGCCCCTACCGTACGGCATACTATAGCACGCCGTTTTTCATCATTTTTGAGGATTTGAAAAAAAAAAAAAAAAAAAAAAACATGGGTTATAGTCCATCGTTTTTTGAAAAATTGAAAAAAAATGTTAACCTCGTTTTTCATCATTTTCGACCATGGGCTATAGCCCCTACCGTACGGCATACTATAGCACGCCGTTTTTCATTATTTTTGAGGATTAAAAAAAAAAAAAAAAACAAACAAACATGGGTTATAGTCCATCGTTTTTTGAAATTTTGAAAAAAAATGTTAACCTCGTTTTTCATCATTTTCGACCATGGGCTATAGCCCCTACCGTACGGCATACTATAGCACGCTGTTTTTCATCATTTTTGAGGATTTGAAAAAAATGAAAAAAAAACAAAACATGGGTTATAGTCCATCGTTTTTTGAAAAATTGAAAAAAAATGTTAACCTCGTTTTTCATCATTTTCGACCATGGGCTATAGCCCCTACCGTACGGCATACTATAGCACGCCGTTTTTCATCATTTTTGAGGATTTGAAAAAAAAAAAAAAAAAAAAAAACATGGGTTATAGTCCATCGTTTTTTGAAAAATTGAAAAAAAATGTTAACCTCGTTTTTCATCATTTTCGACCATGGGCTATAGCCCCTACCGTACGGCATACTATAGCACGCCGTTTTTCATCATTTTTGAGGATTTGAAAAAAATGAAAAAAAAAAAAAACATGGGTTATAGTCCATCGTTTTTTGAAATTTTGAAAAAAAATGTTAACCTCGTTTTTCATCATTTTCGACAATGGGCTATAACCCCTACCGTACGGCATACTATAACACGCCGTTTTTCATTATTTTTAAGGATTTGAAAAAAATTAAAAAAAAAAAAAACATGGGTTATAGTCCATCGTTTTTTGAAATTTTGAAAAAAAATGTTAACCTCGTTTTTCATCATTTTCGACCATGGGCTATAGCCCCTACCGTACGGCATACTATAGCACGCCGTTTTTCATCATTTTTGAGGATTTGAAAAAAATGAAAAAAAAACAAAACATGGGTTATAGTCCATCGTTTTTTGAAATTTTAAAAAAAAATGTTAACCTCGTTTTTCATCATTTTCGACCATGGGCTATAGCCCCTACCGTACGGCATACTATAGCACGCCGTTTTTCATCATTTTTGAGGATTTGAAAAAAAAAAAAAAAAAAAAAACATGGGTTATAGTCCATCGTTTTTTGAAAAATTGAAAAAAAATGTTAACCTCGTTTTTCATCATTTTCGACCATGGGCTATAGCCCCTACCGTACAGCATACTATAGCACGCCTTTTTTCATCATTTTTGAGGATTAAAAAAAAAAAAAAAAAAAAAAAACATGGGTTATAGTCCATCGTTTTTTGAAATTTTGAAAAAAAATGTTAACCTCGTTTTTCATCATTTTCGACCATGGGCTATAGCCCCTACCGTACGGCATACTATAGCACGCCGTTTTTCATTATTTTTGAGGATTAAAAAAAAAAAAAAAAAAAAAAAAACATGGGTTATAGTCCATCGTTTTTTGAAAAATTGAAAAAAAATGTTAACCTCGTTTTTCATCATTTTCGACCATGGGCTATAGCCCCTACCGTACGGCATACTATAGCACGCCGTTTTTCATCATTTTTGAGGATTTGAAAAAAATGAAAAAAAAAAAAAACATGGGTTATAGTCCATCGTTTTTTGAAATTTTGAAAAAAAATGTTAACCTCGTTTTTCATCATTTTCGACAATGGGCTATAACCCCTACCGTACGGCATACTATAACACGCCGTTTTTCATTATTTTTAAGGATTTGAAAAAAATTAAAAAAAAAAAAAACATGGGTTATAGTCCATCGTTTTTTGAAATTTTGAAAAAAAATGTTAACCTCGTTTTTCATCATTTTCGACCATGGGCTATAGCCCCTACCGTACGGCATACTATAGCACGCCGTTTTTCATCATTTTTGAGGATTTGAAAAAAATGAAAAAAAAACAAAACATGGGTTATAGTCCATCGTTTTTTGAAAAATTGAAAAAAAATGTTAACCTCGTTTTTCATCATTTTCGACCATGGGCTATAGCCCCTACCGTACGGCATACTATAGCACGCCGTTTTTCATCATTTTTGAGGATTTGAAAAAAATGAAAAAAAAAAAAAACATGGGTTATAGTCCATCGTTTTTTGAAATTTTGAAAAAAAATGTTAACCTCGTTTTTCATCATTTTCGACAATGGGCTATAACCCCTACCGTACGGCATACTATAACACGCCGTTTTTCATTATTTTTAAGGATTTGAAAAAAATAAAAAAAAAAAAAAACATGGGTTATAGTCCATCGTTTTTTGAAATTTTGAAAAAAAATGTTAACCTCGTTTTTCATCATTTTCGACCATGGGCTATAGCCCCTACCGTACGGCATACTATAGCACGCCGTTTTTCATCATTTTTGAGGATTTGAAAAAAATGAAAAAAAAACAAAACATGGGTTATAGTCCATCGTTTTTTGAAATTTTTAAAAAAAATGTTAACCTCGTTTTTCATCATTTTCGACCATGGGCTATAGCCCCTACCGTACGGCATACTATAGCACGCCGTTTTTCATCATTTTTGAGGATTTGAAAAAAAAAAAAAAAAAAAAAAACATGGGTTATAGTCCATCGTTTTTTGAAAAATTGAAAAAAAATGTTAACCTCGTTTTTCATCATTTTCGACCATGGGCTATAGCCCCTACCGTACAGCATACTATAGCACGCCTTTTTTCATCATTTTTGAGGATTAAAAAAAAAAAAAAAAAAAAAAAACATGGGTTATAGTCCATCGTTTTTTGAAATTTTGAAAAAAAATGTTAACCTCGTTTTTCATCATTTTCGACCATGGGCTATAGCCCCTACCGTACGGCATACTATAGCACGCCGTTTTTCATTATTTTTGAGGATTAAAAAAAAAAAAAAAAAAAAAAAAACATGGGTTATAGTCCATCGTTTTTTGAAATTTTGAAAAAAAATGTTAACCTCGTTTTTCATCATTTTCGACCATGGGCTATAGCCCCTACCGTACGGCATACTATAGCACGCCGTTTTTCATTATTTTTGAGGATTTAAAAAAAAAAAAAAAAAAAAAAAACATGGGTTATAGTCCATCGTTTTTTGAAATTTTGAAAAAAAATGTTAACCTCGTTTTTCATCATTTTCGACAATGGGCTATAACCCCTACCGTACGGCATACTATAACACGCCGTTTTTCATTATTTTTAAGGATTTGAAAAAAATTAAAAAAAAAAAAAACATGGGTTATAGTCCATCGTTTTTTGAAATTTTGAAAAAAAATGTTAACCTCGTTTTTCATCATTTTCGACCATGGGCTATAGCCCCTACCGTACGGCATACTATAGCACGCCGTTTTTCATCATTTTTGAGGATTTGAAAAAAATGAAAAAAAAACAAAACATGGGTTATAGTCCATCGTTTTTTGAAAAATTGAAAAAAAATGTTAACCTCGTTTTTCATCATTTTCGACCATGGGCTATAGCCCCTACCGTACGGCATACTATAGCACGCCGTTTTTCATCATTTTTGAGGATTTGAAAAAAATGAAAAAAAAAAAAAACATGGGTTATAGTCCATCGTTTTTTGAAATTTTGAAAAAAAATGTTAACCTCGTTTTTCATCATTTTCGACAATGGGCTATAACCCCTACCGTACGGCATACTATAACACGCCGTTTTTCATTATTTTTAAGGATTTGAAAAAAATTAAAAAAAAAAAAAACATGGGTTATAGTCCATCGTTTTTTGAAATTTTGAAAAAAAATGTTAACCTCGTTTTTCATCATTTTCGACCATGGGCTATAGCCCCTACCGTACGGCATACTATAGCACGCCGTTTTTCATCATTTTTGAGGATTTGAAAAAAATGAAAAAAAAACAAAACATGGGTTATAGTCCATCGTTTTTTGAAATTTTTAAAAAAAATGTTAACCTCGTTTTTCATCATTTTCGACCATGGGCTATAGCCCCTACCGTACGGCATACTATAGCACGCCGTTTTTCATCATTTTTGAGGATTTGAAAAAAAAAAAAAAAAAAAAAAACATGGGTTATAGTCCATCGTTTTTTGAAAAATTGAAAAAAAATGTTAACCTCGTTTTTCATCATTTTCGACCATGGGCTATAGCCCCTACCGTACAGCATACTATAGCACGCCTTTTTTCATCATTTTTGAGGATTAAAAAAAAAAAAAAAAAAAAAAAACATGGGTTATAGTCCATCGTTTTTTGAAATTTTGAAAAAAAATGTTAACCTCGTTTTTCATCATTTTCGACCATGGGCTATAGCCCCTACCGTACGGCATACTATAGCACGCCGTTTTTCATTATTTTTGAGGATTAAAAAAAAAAAAAAAAAAAAAAAAACATGGGTTATAGTCCATCGTTTTTTGAAAAATTGAAAAAAAATGTTAACCTCGTTTTTCATCATTTTCGACCATGGGCTATAGCCCCTACCGTACGGCATACTATAGCACGCCGTTTTTCATCATTTTTGAGGATTTGAAAAAAATGAAAAAAAAAAAAAACATGGGTTATAGTCCATCGTTTTTTGAAATTTTGAAAAAAAATGTTAACCTCGTTTTTCATCATTTTCGACAATGGGCTATAACCCCTACCGTACGGCATACTATAGCACGCCGTTTTTCATTATTTTTGAGGATTAAAAAAAAAAAAAAAAAAAAAAACATGGGTTATAGTCCATCGTTTTTTGAAATTTTGAAAAAAAATGTTAACCTCGTTTTTCATCATTTTCGACAATGGGCTATAACCCCTACCGTACGGCATACTATAACACGCCGTTTTTCATTATTTTTAAGGATTTGAAAAAAATTAAAAAAAAAAAAAACATGGGTTATAGTCCATCGTTTTTTGAAATTTTGAAAAAAAATGTTAACCTCGTTTTTCATCATTTTCGACCATGGGCTATAGCCCCTACCGTACGGCATACTATAGCACGCCGTTTTTCATCATTTTTGAGGATTTGAAAAAAATGAAAAAAAAACAAAACATGGGTTATAGTCCATCGTTTTTTGAATTTTTAAAAAAAAATGTTAACCTCGTTTTTCATCATTTTCGACCATGGGCTATAGCCCCTACCGTACGGCATACTATAGCACGCCGTTTTTCATCATTTTTGAGGATTTGAAAAAAAAAAAAAAAAAAAAAACATGGGTTATAGTCCATCGTTTTTTGAAATTTTGAAAAAAAATGTTAACCTCGTTTTTCATCATTTTTGACCATGGGCTATAGCCCCTACCGTACGGCATACTATAGCACGCCGTTTTTCATTATTTTTGAGGATTTGAAAAAAAAAAAAAAAAAAAAAAACATGGGTTATAGTCCATCGTTTTTTGAAAAATTGAAAAAAAATGTTAACCTCGTTTTTCATCATTTTCGACCATGGGCTATAGCCCCTACCGTACGGCATACTATAGCACGCCGTTTTTCATCATTTTTGAGGATTTGAAAAAAAAAAAAAAAAAAAAAAACATGGGTTATAGTCCATCGTTTTTTGAAATTTTGAAAAAAAATGTTAACCTCGTTTTTCATCATTTTCGACAATGGGCTATAACCCCTACCGTACGGCATACTATAGCACGCCGTTTTTCATTATTTTTGAGGATTTGAAAAAAAAAAAAAAAAAAAAAACATGGGTTATAGTCCATCGTTTTTTGAAATTTTGAAAAAAAATGTTAACCTCGTTTTTCATCATTTTCGACAATGGGCTATAACCCCTACCGTACGGCATACTATAACACGCCGTTTTTCATTATTTTTAAGGATTTGAAAAAAATTAAAAAAAAAAAAAACATGGGTTATAGTCCATCGTTTTTTGAAATTTTGAAAAAAAATGTTAACCTCGTTTTTCATCATTTTCGACCATGGGCTATAGCCCCTACCGTACGGCATACTATAGCACGCCGTTTTTCATCATTTTTGAGGATTTGAAAAAAATTAAAAAAAAACAAAACATGGGTTATAGTCCATCGTTTTTTGAATTTAAAAAAAAAAATGTTAACCTCGTTTTTCATCATTTTCGACCATGGGCTATAGCCCCTACCGTACGGCATACTATAGCACGCCGTTTTTCATCATTTTTGAGGATTTGAAAAAAAAAAAAAAAAAAAAAAACATGGGTTATAGTCCATCGTTTTTTGAAATTTTGAAAAAAAATGTTAACCTCGTTTTTCATCATTTTCGACCATGGGCTATAGCCCCTACCGTACGGCATACTATAGCACGCCGTTTTTCATTATTTTTGAGGATTTGAAAAAAAAAAAAAAAAAAAAAAACATGGGTTATAGTCCATCGTTTTTTGAAAAATTGAAAAAAAATGTTAACCTCGTTTTTCATCATTTTCGACCATGGGCTATAGCCCCTACCGTACGGCATACTATAGCACGCCGTTTTTCATTATTTTTGAGGATTTGAAAAAAAAAAAAAAAAAAAAAAAAAACATGGGTCATAGTCCATCGTTTTTTGAAAAATTGAAAAAAAATGTTAACCTCGTTTTTCATCATTTTCGACCATGGGCTATAGCCCCTACCGTACGGCATACTATAGCACGCCGTTTTTCATCATTTTTGAGGATTTGAAAAAAGAAAAAAAAAAAAAAAACATGGGTTATAGTCCATCGTTTTTTGAAATTTTGAAAAAAAATGTTAACCTCGTTTTTCATCATTTTTGACCATGGGCTATAGCCCCTACCGTACGGCATACTATAGCACGCCGTTTTTCATTATTTTTGAGGATTTGAAAAAAAAAAAAAAAAAAAAAACATGGGTTATAGTCCATCGTTTTTTGAAAAATTGAAAAAAAATGTTAACCTCGTTTTTCATCATTTTCGACCATGGGCTATAGCCCCTACCGTACGGCATACTATAGCACGCCGTTTTTCATCATTTTTGAGGATTTGAAAAAAAAAAAAAAAAAAAAAAACATGGGTTATAGTCCATCGTTTTTTGAAATTTTGAAAAAAAATGTTAACCTCGTTTTTCATCATTTTCGACAATGGGCTATAACCCCTACCGTACGGCATACTATAGCACGCCGTTTTTCATTATTTTTGAGGATTTGAAAAAAAAAAAAAAAAAAAAAACATGGGTTATAGTCCATCGTTTTTTGAAATTTTGAAAAAAAATGTTAACCTCGTTTTTCATCATTTTCGACAATGGGCTATAACCCCTACCGTACGGCATACTATAACACGCCGTTTTTCATTATTTTTAAGGATTTGAAAAAAATTAAAAAAAAAAAAAACATGGGTTATAGTCCATCGTTTTTTGAAATTTTGAAAAAAAATGTTAACCTCGTTTTTCATCATTTTCGACCATGGGCTATAGCCCCTACCGTACGGCATACTATAGCACGCCGTTTTTCATCATTTTTGAGGATTTGAAAAAAATGAAAAAAAAACAAAACATGGGTTATAGTCCATCGTTTTTTGAATTTAAAAAAAAAATGTTAACCTCGTTTTTCATCATTTTCGACCATGGGCTATAGCCCCTACCGTACGGCATACTATAGCACGCCGTTTTTCATCATTTTTGAGGATTTGAAAAAAGAAAAAAAAAAAAAAAACATGGGTTATAGTCCATCGTTTTTTGAAATTTTGAAAAAAAATGTTAACCTCGTTTTTCATCATTTTCGACCATGGGCTATAGCCCCTACCGTACGGCATACTATAGCACGCCGTTTTTCATTATTTTTGAGGATTTGAAAAAAAAAAAAAAAAAAAAAACATGGGTTATAGTCCATCGTTTTTTGAAAAATTGAAAAAAAATGTTAACCTCGTTTTTCATCATTTTCGACCATGGGCTATAGCCCCTACCGTACGGCATACTATAGCACGCCGTTTTTCATCATTTTTGAGGATTTGAAAAAAAAAAAAAAAAAAAAAAACATGGGTTATAGTCCATCGTTTTTTGAAAAATTGAAAAAAAATGTTAACCTCGTTTTTCATCATTTTCGACCATGGGCTATAGCCCCTACCGTACGGCATACTATAGCACGCCGTTTTTCATTATTTTTGAGGATTAAAAAAAAAAAAAAAAAAAAAAAAACATGGGTTATAGTCCATCGTTTTTTGAAATTTTGAAAAAAAATGTTAACCTCGTTTTTCATCATTTTCGACAATGGGCTATAACCCCTACCGTACGGCATACTATAGCACGCCGTTTTTCATTATTTTTGAGGATTTGAAAAAAAAAAAAAAAAAAAAAACATGGGTTATAGTCCATCGTTTTTTGAAATTTTGAAAAAAAATGTTAACCTCGTTTTTCATCATTTTCGACAATGGGCTATAACCCCTACCGTACGGCATACTATAACACGCCGTTTTTCATTATTTTTAAGGATTTGAAAAAAATTAAAAAAAAAAAAAACATGGGTTATAGTCCATCGTTTTTTGAAATTTTGAAAAAAAATGTTAACCTCGTTTTTCATCATTTTCGACCATGGGCTATAGCCCCTACCGTACGGCATACTATAGCACGCCGTTTTTCATCATTTTTGAGGATTTGAAAAAAATGAAAAAAAAACAAAACATGGGTTATAGTCCATCGTTTTTTGAAATTTTGAAAAAAAATGTTAACCTCGTTTTTCATCATTTTCGACCATGGGCTATAGCCCCTACCGTACGGCATACTATAGCACGCTGTTTTTCATCATTTTTGAGGATTTGAAAAAAATGAAAAAAAAAAAAAAACATGGGTTATAGTCCATCGTTTTTTGAAAAATTGAAAAAAAATGTTAACCTCGTTTTTCATCATTTTCAACCATGGGCTATAGCCCCTACCGTACGGCATACTATAGCACGCCGTTTTTCATCATTTTTGAGGATTTGAAAAAAATGAAAAAAAAACAAAACATGGGTTATAGTCCATCGTTTTTTGAAATTTTGAAAAAAAATGTTAACCTCGTTTTTCATCATTTTCGACAATGGGCTATAACCCCTACCGTACGGCATACTATAGCACGCCGTTTTTCATCATTTTTGAGGATTTGAAAAAAATGAAAAAAAAACAAAACATGGGTTATAGTCCATCGTTTTTAGAAATTTTGAAAAAACAATGTTAACCTCGTTTTTCATCATTTTCGACCATGGGCTATAGCCCCTACCGTACGGCATACTATAGCACGCCGTTTTTCATCATTTTTGAGGATTAAAAAAAAAAAAAAAACATGGGTTATAGTCCATCGTTTTTTGAAAAATTGAAAAAAAATGTTAACCTTGTTTTTCATCATTTTCGACCATGGGCTATAGCCCCTACCGTACGGCATACTATAGCACGCCGTTTTTCATCATTTTTGAGGATTTGAAAAAAAAAAAAAAAAAAAAAACATGGGTTATAGTCCATCGTTTTTTGAAATTTTGAAGAAAAATGTTAACCTCGTTTTTCATCATTTTCGACCATGGGCTATAGCCCCTACCGTACGGCATACTATAGCACGCCGTTTTTCATCATTTTTGAGGATTTGAAAAAAATGAAAAAAAAAACAAAACATGGGTTATAGTCCATCGTTTTTTGAAATTTTGAAAAAAAATGTTAACCTCGTTTTTCATCATTTTCGACAATGGGCTATAACCCCTACCGTACGGCATACTATAGCACGCCGTTTTTCATTATTTTTGAGGATTTGAAAAAAAAAAAAAAAAAAAAAAACATGGGTTATAGTCCATCGTTTTTTGAAATTTTGAAAAAAAATGTTAACCTCGTTTTTCATCATTTTCGACAAAGGGCTATAACCCCTACCGTACGGCATACTATAACACGCCGTTTTTCATTATTTTTAAGGATTTGAAAAAAATTAAAAAAAAAAAAAACATGGGTTATAGTCCATCGTTTTTTGAAATTTTGAAAAAAAATGTTAACCTCGTTTTTCATCATTTTCGACCATGGGCTATAGCCCCTACCGTACGGCATACTATAGCACGCCGTTTTTCATCATTTTTGAGGATTTGAAAAAAATGAAAAAAAAACAAAACATGGGTTATAGTCCATCGTTTTTTGAAATTTTGAAAAAAAATGTTAACCTCGTTTTTCATAATTTTCGACCATGGGCTATAGCCCCTACCGTACGGCATACTATAGCACGCTGTTTTTCATCATTTTTGAGGATTTGAAAAAAATGAAAAAAAAAAAAAAACATGGGTTATAGTCCATCGTTTTTTGAAAAATTGAAAAAAAATGTTAACCTCGTTTTTCATCATTTTCGACCATGGGCTATAGCCCCTACCGTACGGCATACTATAGCACGCCGTTTTTAATCATTTTTGAGGATTTGAAAAAAAAAAAAAAAAAAAAAACATGGGTTATAGTCCATCGTTTTTTGAAAAATTGAAAAAAAATGTTAACCTCGTTTTTCATCATTTTCGACCATGGGCTATAGCCCCTACCGTACGGCATACTATAGCACGCCGTTTTTCATCATTTTTGAGGATTTGAAAAAAATGAAAAAAAAACAAAACATGGGTTATAGTCCATCGTTTTTTGAAATTTTGAAAAAAAATGTTAACCTCGTTTTTCATCATTTTCGACAATGGGCTATAACCCCTACCGTACGGCATACTATAGCACGCCGTTTTTCATCATTTTTGAGGATTTGAAAAAAATGAAAAAAAAACAAAACATGGGTTATAGTCCATCGTTTTTAGAAATTTTGAAAAAAAATGTTAACCTCGTTTTTCATCATTTTCGACCATGGGCTATAGCCCCTACCGTACGGCATACTATAGCACGCCGTTTTTCATCATTTTTGAGGATTAAAAAAAAAAAAAAAACATGGGTTATAGTCCATCGTTTTTTGAAAAATTGAAAAAAAATGTTAACCTTGTTTTTCATCATTTTCGACCATGGGCTATAGCCCCTACCGTACGGCATACTATAGCACGCCGTTTTTCATCATTTTTGAGGATTTGAAAAAAAAAAAAAAAAAAAAAAACATGGGTTATAGTCCATCGTTTTTTGAAATTTTGAAGAAAAATGTTAACCTCGTTTTTCATCATTTTCGACCATGGGCTATAGCCCCTACCGTACGGCATACTATAGCACGCCGTTTTTCATCATTTTTGAGGATTTGAAAAAAATGAAAAAAAAAACAAAACATGGGTTATAGTCCATCGTTTTTTGAAATTTTGAAAAAAAATGTTAACCTCGTTTTTCATCATTTTCGACAATGGGCTATAACCCCTACCGTACGGCATACTATAGCACGCCGTTTTTCATCATTTTTGAGGATTTGAAAAAAATGAAAAAAAAAAAAAACATGGGTTATAGTCCATCGTTTTTTGAAATTTTGAAAAAAAATGTTAACCTCGTTTTTCATCATTTTCGACCATGGGCTATAGCCCCTACCGTACGGCATACTATAGCACGCCGTTTTTCATCATTTTTGAGGATTTGAAAAAAATGAAAAAAAAACAAAACATGGGTTATAGTCCATCGTTTTTTGAAATTTTGAAAAAAAATGTTAACCTCGTTTTTCATCATTTTCGACCATGGGCTATAGCCCCTACCGTACGGCATACTATAGCACGCTGTTTTTCATCATTTTTGAGGATTTGAAAAAAATGAAAAAAAAAAAAAAACATGGGTTATAGTCCATCGTTTTTTGAAAAATTGAAAAAAAATGTTAACCTCGTTTTTCATCATTTTCAACCATGGGCTATAGCCCCTACCGTACGGCATACTATAGCACGCCGTTTTTCATCATTTTTGAGGATTTGAAAAAAATGAAAAAAAAACAAAACATGGGTTATAGTCCATCGTTTTTTGAAATTTTGAAAAAAAATGTTAACCTCGTTTTTCATCATTTTCGACAATGGGCTATAACCCCTACCGTACGGCATACTATAGCACGCCGTTTTTCATCATTTTTGAGGATTTGAAAAAAATGAAAAAAAAACAAAACATGGGTTATAGTCCATCGTTTTTAGAAATTTTGAAAAAAAATGTTAACCTCGTTTTTCATCATTTTCGACCATGGGCTATAGCCCCTACCGTACGGCATACTATAGCACGCCGTTTTTCATCATTTTTGAGGATTAAAAAAAAAAAAAAAACATGGGTTATAGTCCATCGTTTTTTGAAAAATTGAAAAAAAATGTTAACCTTGTTTTTCATCATTTTCGACCATGGGCTATAGCCCCTACCGTACGGCATACTATAGCACGCCGTTTTTCATCATTTTTGAGGATTTGAAAAAAAAAAAAAAAAAAAAAAACATGGGTTATAGTCCATCGTTTTTTGAAATTTTGAAGAAAAATGTTAACCTCGTTTTTCATCATTTTCGACCATGGGCTATAGCCCCTACCGTACGGCATACTATAGCACGCCGTTTTTCATCATTTTTGAGGATTTGAAAAAAATGAAAAAAAAAACAAAACATGGGTTATAGTCCATCGTTTTTTGAAATTTTGAAAAAAAATGTTAACCTCGTTTTTCATCATTTTCGACAATGGGCTATAACCCCTACCGTACGGCATACTATAGCACGCCGTTTTTCATTATTTTTGAGGATTTGAAAAAAAAAAAAAAAAAAAAAAACATGGGTTATAGTCCATCGTTTTTTGAAATTTTGAAAAAAAATGTTAACCTCGTTTTTCATCATTTTCGACAATGGGCTATAACCCCTACCGTACGGCATACTATAACACGCCGTTTTTCATTATTTTTAAGGATTTGAAAAAAATTAAAAAAAAAAAAAACATGGGTTATAGTCCATCGTTTTTTGAAATTTTGAAAAAAAATGTTAACCTCGTTTTTCATCATTTTCGACCATGGGCTATAGCCCCTACCGTACGGCATACTATAGCACGCCGTTTTTCATCATTTTTGAGGATTTGAAAAAAATGAAAAAAAAACAAAACATGGGTTATAGTCCATCGTTTTTTGAAATTTTGAAAAAAAATGTTAACCTCGTTTTTCATCATTTTCGACCATGGGCTATAGCCCCTACCGTACGGCATACTATAGCACGCTGTTTTTCATCATTTTTGAGGATTTGAAAAAAATGAAAAAAAAAAAAAAACATGGGTTATAGTCCATCGTTTTTTGAAAAATTGAAAAAAAATGTTAACCTCGTTTTTCATCATTTTCGACCATGGGCTATAGCCCCTACCGTACGGCATACTATAGCACGCCGTTTTTAATCATTTTTGAGGATTTGAAAAAAAAAAAAAAAAAAAAAACATGGGTTATAGTCCATCGTTTTTTGAAAAATTGAAAAAAAATGTTAACCTCGTTTTTCATCATTTTCGACCATGGGCTATAGCCCCTACCGTACGGCATACTATAGCACGCCGTTTTTCATCATTTTTGAGGATTTGAAAAAAATGAAAAAAAAAACAAAACATGGGTTATAGTCCATCGTTTTTTGAAATTTTGAAAAAAAATGTTAACCTCGTTTTTCATCATTTTCGACAATGGGCTATAACCCCTACCGTACGGCATACTATAGCACGCCGTTTTTCATCATTTTTGAGGATTTGAAAAAAATGAAAAAAAAACAAAACATGGGTTATAGTCCATCGTTTTTAGAAATTTTGAAAAAAAATGTTAACCTCGTTTTTCATCATTTTCGACCATGGGCTATAGCCCCTACCGTACGGCATACTATAGCACGCCGTTTTTCATCATTTTTGAGGATTAAAAAAAAAAAAAAAACATGGGTTATAGTCCATCGTTTTTTGAAAAATTGAAAAAAAATGTTAACCTTGTTTTTCATCATTTTCGACCATGGGCTATAGCCCCTACCGTACGGCATACTATAGCACGCCGTTTTTCATCATTTTTGAGGATTTGAAAAAAAACAAAAAAAAAAAAAAACATGGGTTATAGTCCATCGTTTTTTGAAATTTTGAAGAAAAATGTTAACCTCGTTTTTCATCATTTTCGACCATGGGCTATAGCCCCTACCGTACGGCATACTATAGCACGCCGTTTTTCATCATTTTTGAGGATTTGAAAAAAATGAAAAAAAAAACAAAACATGGGTTATAGTCCATCGTTTTTTGAAATTTTGAAAAAAAATGTTAACCTCGTTTTTCATCATTTTCGACAATGGGCTATAACCCCTACCGTACGGCATACTATAGCACGCCGTTTTTCATCATTTTTGAGGATTTGAAAAAAACAAAAAAAAAAACAAAACATGGGTTATAGTCCATCGTTTTTTGAAATTTTGAAAAAAAATGTTAACCTCGTTTTTCATCATTTTCGACCATGGGCTATAGCCCCTACCGTACGGCATACTATAGCACGCCGTTTTTCATCATTTTTGAGGATTAAAAAAAAAAAAAAAACATGGGTTATAGTCCATCGTTTTTTGAAAAATTGAAAAAAAATGTTAACCTTGTTTTTCATCATTTTCGACCATGGGCTATAGCCCCTACCGTACGGCATACTATAGCACGCCGTTTTTCATCATTTTTGAGGATTTGAAAAAAAAAAAAAAAAAAAAAAACATGGGTTATAGTCCATCGTTTTTTGAAATTTTGAAGAAAAATGTTAACCTCGTTTTTCATCATTTTCGACCATGGGCTATAGCCCCTACCGTACGGCATACTATAGCACGCCGTTTTTCATCATTTTTGAGGATTTGAAAAAAATGAAAAAAAAAACAAAACATGGGTTATAGTCCATCGTTTTTTGAAATTTTGAAAAAAAATGTTAACCTCGTTTTTCATCATTTTCGACAATGGGCTATAACCCCTACCGTACGGCATACTATAGCACGCCGTTTTTCATTATTTTTGAGGATTTGAAAAAAAAAAAAAAAAAAAAAAACATGGGTTATAGTCCATCGTTTTTTGAAATTTTGAAAAAAAATGTTAACCTCGTTTTTCATCATTTTCGACAATGGGCTATAACCCCTACCGTACGGCATACTATAACACGCCGTTTTTCATTATTTTTAAGGATTTGAAAAAAATTAAAAAAAAAAAAACATGGGTTATAGTCCATCGTTTTTTGAAATTTTGAAAAAAAATGTTAACCTCGTTTTTCATCATTTTCGACCATGGGCTATAGCCCCTACCGTACGGCATACTATAGCACGCCGTTTTTCATCATTTTTGAGGATTTGAAAAAAATGAAAAAAAACAAAACATGGGTTATAGTCCATCGTTTTTTGAAATTTTGAAAAAAAATGTTAACCTCGTTTTTCATCATTTTCGACCATGGGCTATAGCCCCTACCGTACGGCATACTATAGCACGCTGTTTTTCATCATTTTTGAGGATTTGAAAAAAATGAAAAAAAAAAAAAAACATGGGTTATAGTCCATCGTTTTTTGAAAAATTGAAAAAAAATGTTAACCTCGTTTTTCATCATTTTCGACCATGGGCTATAGCCCCTACCGTACGGCATACTATAGCACGCCATTTTTAATCATTTTTGAGGATTTGAAAAAAAAAAAAAAAAAAAAAACATGGGTTATAGTCCATCGTTTTTTGAAAAATTGAAAAAAAATGTTAACCTCGTTTTTCATCATTTTCGACCATGGGCTATAGCCCCTACCGTACGGCATACTATAGCACGCCGTTTTTCATCATTTTTGAGGATTTGAAAAAAATGAAAAAAAAACAAAACATGGGTTATAGTCCATCGTTTTTTGAAATTTTGAAAAAAAATGTTAACCTCGTTTTTCATCATTTTCGACAATGGGCTATAACCCCTACCGTACGGCATACTATAGCACGCCGTTTTTCATCATTTTTGAGGATTTGAAAAAAATGAAAAAAAAACAAAACATGGGTTATAGTCCATCGTTTTTAGAAATTTTGAAAAAAAATGTTAACCTCGTTTTTCATCATTTTCGACCATGGGCTATAGCCCCTACCGTACGGCATACTATAGCACGCCGTTTTTCATCATTTTTGAGGATAAAAAAAAAAAAAAAAACATGGGTTATAGTCCATCGTTTTTTGAAAAATTGAAAAAAAATGTTAACCTTGTTTTTCATCATTTTCGACCATGGGCTATAGCCCCTACCGTACGGCATACTATAGCACGCCGTTTTTCATCATTTTTGAGGATTTGAAAAAAAAAAAAAAAAAAAAAAACATGGGTTATAGTCCATCGTTTTTTGAAATTTTGAAGAAAAATGTTAACCTCGTTTTTCATCATTTTCGACCATGGGCTATAGCCCCTACCGTACGGCATACTATAGCACGCCGTTTTTCATCATTTTTGAGGATTTGAAAAAAATGAAAAAAAAAACAAAACATGGGTTATAGTCCATCGTTTTTTGAAATTTTGAAAAAAAATGTTAACCTCGTTTTTCATCATTTTCGACAATGGGCTATAACCCCTACCGTACGGCATACTATAGCACGCCGTTTTTCATCATTTTTGAGGATTTGAAAAAAATGAAAAAAAAAAAAAACATGGGTTATAGTCCATCGTTTTTTGAAATTTTGAAAAAAAATGTTAACCTCGTTTTTCATCATTTTCGACAATGGGCTATAACCCCTACCGTACGGCATACTATAGCACGCCGTTTTTCATTATTTTTGAGGATTTGAAAAAAAAAACAAAAAAAAAAACATGGGTTATAGTCCATCGTTTTTTGAAATTTTGAAAAAAAATGTTAACCTCGTTTTTCATCATTTTCGACAATGGGCTATAACCCCTACCGTACGGCATACTATAACACGCCGTTTTTCATTATTTTTAAGGATTTGAAAAAAATAAAAAAATAAAAAAAACATGGGTTATAGTCCATCGTTTTTTGAAATTTTGAAAAAAAATGTTAACCTCGTTTTTCATCATTTTCGACCATGGGCTATAGCCCCTACCGTACGGCATACTATAGCACGCCGTTTTTCATCATTTTTGAGGATTTGAAAAAAATGAAAAAAAAACAAAACATGGGTTATAGTCCATCGTTTTTTGAAATTAAAAAAAAAAATGTTAACCTCGTTTTTCATCATTTTCGACCATGGGCTATAGCCCCTACCGTACGGCATACTATAGCACGCCGTTTTTCATCATTTTTGAGGATTTGAAAAAAAAAAAAAAAAAAAAAACATGGGTTATAGTCCATCGTTTTTTGAAAAATTGAAAAAAAATGTTAACCTCGTTTTTCATCATTTTCGACCATGGGCTATAGCCCCTACCGTACGGCATACTATAGCACGCCGTTTTTCATCATTTTTGAGGATTTGAAAAAAAAAAAAAAAAAAAAAACATGGGTTATAGTCCATCGTTTTTTGAAATTTTGAAAAAAAATGTTAACCTCGTTTTTCATCATTTTCGACCATGGGCTATAGCCCCTACCGTACGGCATACTATAGCACGCCGTTTTTCATTATTTTTGAGGATTTGAAAAAAAAAAAAAAAAAAAAAAAAACATGGGTCATAGTCCATCGTTTTTTGAAAAATTGAAAAAAAATGTTAACCTCGTTTTTCATCATTTTCGACCATGGGCTATAGCCCCTACCGTACGGCATACTATAGCACGCCGTTTTTCATCATTTTTGAGGATTTGAAAAAAAAAAAAAAAAAAAAAAACATGGGTTATAGTCCATCGTTTTTTGAAAAATTGAAAAAAAATGTTAACCTCGTTTTTCATCATTTTCGACCATGGGCTATAGCCCCTACCGTACGGCATACTATAGCACGCCGTTTTTCATCATTTTTGAGGATTTGAAAAAAACGAAAAAAAAACAAAACATGGGTTATAGTCCATCGTTTTTTGAAATTTTGAAAAAAAATGTTAACCTCGTTTTTCATCATTTTCGACAATGGGCTATAACCCCTACCGTACGGCATACTATAGCACGCCGTTTTTCATTATTTTTGAGGATTTGAAAAAAAAAAAAAAAAAAAAAAACATGGGTTATAGTCCATCGTTTTTTGAAATTTTGAAAAAAAATGTTAACCTCGTTTTTCATCATTTTCGACAATGGGCTATAACCCCTACCGTACGGCATACTATAACACGCCGTTTTTCATTATTTTTAAGGATTTTAAAAAAATTAAAAAAAAAAAAACATGGGTTATAGTCCATCGTTTTTTGAAATTTTGAAAAAAAATGTTAACCTCGTTTTTCATCATTTTCGACCATGGGCTATAGCCCCTACCGTACGGCATACTATAGCACGCCGTTTTTCATCATTTTTGAGGATTTGAAAAAAATGAAAAAAAAACAAAACATGGGTTATAGTCCATCGTTTTTTGAAATTTTGAAAAAAAATGTTAACCTCGTTTTTCATCATTTTCGACCATGGGCTATAGCCCCTACCGTACGGCATACTATAGCACGCTGTTTTTCATCATTTTTGAGGATTTGAAAAAAATGAAAAAAAAAAAAAAACATGGGTTATAGTCCATCGTTTTTTGAAAAATTGAAAAAAAATGTTAACCTCGTTTTTCATCATTTTCGACCATGGGCTATAGCCCCTACCGTACGGCATACTATAGCACGCCGTTTTTAATCATTTTTGAGGATTTGAAAAAAAAAAAAAGAAAAAAAACATGGGTTATAGTCCATCGTTTTTTGAAAAATTGAAAAAAAATGTTAACCTCGTTTTTCATCATTTTCGACCATGGGCTATAGCCCCTACCGTACGGCATACTATAGCACGCCGTTTTTCATCATTTTTGAGGATTTGAAAAAAATGAAAAAAAAACAAAACATGGGTTATAGTCCATCGTTTTTTGAAATTTTCAAAAAAAATGTTAACCTCGTTTTTCATCATTTTCGACAATGGGCTATAACCCCTACCGTACGGCATACTATAGCACGCCGTTTTTCATCATTTTTGAGGATTTGAAAAAAATGAAAAAAAAAAAAAAACATGGGTTATAGTCCATCGTTTTTAGAAATTTTGAAAAAAAATGTTAACCTCGTTTTTCATCATTTTCGACCATGGGCTATAGCCCCTACCGTACGGCATACTATAGCACGCCGTTTTTCATCATTTTTGAGGATTTAAAAAAAAAAAAAAAAAAAAAACATGGGTTATAGTCCATCGTTTTTTGAAATTTTGAAAAAAAATGTTAACCTCGTTTTTCATCATTTTCGACCATGGGCTATAGCCCCTACCGTACGGCATACTATAGCACGCCGTTTTTCATTATTTTTGAGGATTTGAAAAAAAAAAAAAAAACATGGGTCATAGTCCATCGTTTTTTGAAAAATTGAAAAAAAATGTTAACCTCGTTTTTCATCATTTTCGACCATGGGCTATAGCCCCTACCGTACGGCATACTATAGCACGCCGTTTTTCATCATTTTTGAGGATTAAAAAAAAAAAAAAAAAAAAAAAACATGGGTTATAGTCCATCGTTTTTTGAAAAATTGAAAAAAAATGTTAACCTCGTTTTTCATCATTTTCGACCATGGGCTATAGCCCCTACCGTACGGCATACTATAGCACGCCGTTTTTCATCATTTTTGAGGATTTGAAAAAAACGAAAAAAAAACAAAACATGGGTTATAGTCCATCGTTTTTTGAAATTTTGAAAAAAAATGTTAACCTCGTTTTTCATCATTTTCGACAATGGGCTATAACCCCTACCGTACGGCATACTATAGCACGCCGTTTTTCATTATTTTTGAGGATTTGAAAAAAAAAAAAAAAAAAAAAAACATGGGTTATAGTCCATCGTTTTTTGAAATTTTGAAAAAAAATGTTAACCTCGTTTTTCATCATTTTCGACAATGGGCTATAACCCCTACCGTACGGCATACTATAACACGCCGTTTTTCATTATTTTTAAGGATTTGAAAAAAATTAAAAAAAAAAAACATGGGTTATAGTCCATCGTTTTTTGAAATTTTGAAAAAAAATGTTAACCTCGTTTTTCATCATTTTCGACCATGGGCTATAGCCCCTACCGTACGGCATACTATAGCACGCCGTTTTTCATCATTTTTGAGGATTTGAAAAAAATGAAAAAAAAACAAAACATGGGTTATAGTCCATCGTTTTTTGAAATTTTGAAAAAAAATGTTAACCTCGTTTTTCTTCATTTTCGACCATGGGCTATAGCCCCTACCGTACGGCATACTATAGCACGCTGTTTTTCATCATTTTTGAGGATTTGAAAAAAATGAAAAAAAAAAAAAAACATGGGTTATAGTCCATCGTTTTTTGAAAAATTGAAAAAAAATGTTAACCTCGTTTTTCATCATTTTCGACCATGGGCTATAGCCCCTACCGTACGGCATACTATAGCACGCCGTTTTTAATCATTTTTGAGGATTTGAAAAAAAAAAAAAGAAAAAAAACATGGGTTATAGTCCATCGTTTTTTGAAAAATTGAAAAAAAATGTTAACCTCGTTTTTCATCATTTTCGACCATGGGCTATAGCCCCTACCGTACGGCATACTATAGCACGCCGTTTTTCATCATTTTTGAGGATTTGAAAAAAATGAAAAAAAAACAAAACATGGGTTATAGTCCATCGTTTTTTGAAATTTTGAAAAAAAATGTTAACCTCGTTTTTCATCATTTTCGACAATGGGCTATAACCCCTACCGTACGGCATACTATAGCACGCCGTTTTTCATCATTTTTGAGGATTTGAAAAAAATGAAAAAAAAAACAAAACATGGGTTATAGTCCATCGTTTTTAGAAATTTTGAAAAAAAATGTTAACCTCGTTTTTCATCATTTTCGACCATGGGCTATAGCCCCTACCGTACGGCATACTATAGCACGCCGTTTTTCATCATTTTTGAGGATTTGAAAAAAAAAAAAAAAAAAAAAAACATGGGTTATAGTCCATCGTTTTTTGAAATTTTGAAGAAAAATGTTAACCTCGTTTTTCATCATTTTCGACCATGGGCTATAGCCCCTACCGTACGGCATACTATAGCACGCCGTTTTTCATCATTTTTGAGGATTTGAAAAAAATGAAAAAAAAAACAAAACATGGGTTATAGTCCATCGTTTTTTGAAATTTTGAAAAAAAATGTTAACCTCGTTTTTCATCATTTTCGACAATGGGCTATAACCCCTACCGTACGGCATACTATAGCACGCCGTTTTTCATCATTTTTGAGGATTTGAAAAAAATGAAAAAAAAAAAAAACATGGGTTATAGTCCATCGTTTTTTGAAATTTTGAAAAAAAATGTTAACCTCGTTTTTCATCATTTTCGACAATGGGCTATAACCCCTACCGTACGGCATACTATAGCACGCCGTTTTTCATTATTTTTGAGGATTTGAAAAAAAAAAAGAAAAAAAAAAACATGGGTTATAGTCCATCGTTTTTTGAAATTTTGAAAAAAAATGTTAACCTCGTTTTTCATCATTTTCGACAATGGGCTATAACCCCTACCGTACGGCATACTATAACACGCCGTTTTTCATTATTTTTAAGGATTTGAAAAAAATTAAAAAAAAAAAAAACATGGGTTATAGTCCATCGTTTTTTGAAATTTTGAAAAAAAATGTTAACCTCGTTTTTCATCATTTTCGACCATGGGCTATAGCCCCTACCGTACGGCATACTATAGCACGCCGTTTTTCATCATTTTTGAGGATTTGAAAAAAATGAAAAAAAAACAAAACATGGGTTATAGTCCATCGTTTTTTGAAATTTAAAAAAAAAATGTTAACCTCGTTTTTCATCATTTTCGACCATGGGCTATAGCCCCTACCGTACGGCATACTATAGCACGCCGTTTTTCATCATTTTTGAGGATTTGAAAAAAAAAAAGAAAAAAAAAAACATGGGTTATAGTCCATCGTTTTTTGAAATTTTGAAAAAAAATGTTAACCTCGTTTTTCATCATTTTCGACAATGGGCTATAACCCCTACCGTACGGCATACTATAACACGCCGTTTTTCATTATTTTTAAGGATTTGAAAAAAATTAAAAAAAAAAAAAACATGGGTTATAGTCCATCGTTTTTTGAAAATTTGAAAAAAAATGTTAACCTCGTTTTTCATCATTTTCGACCATGGGCTATAGCCCCTACCGTACGGCATACTATAGCACGCCGTTTTTCATCATTTTTGAGGATTTGAAAAAAATGAAAAAAAAACAAAACATGGGTTATAGTCCATCGTTTTTTGAAAAATTGAAAAAAAATGTTAACCTCGTTTTTCATCATTTTCGACCATGGGCTATAGCCCCTACCGTACGGCATACTATAGCACGCCGTTTTTAATCATTTTTGAGGATTTGAAAAAAAAAAAAAAAAAAAAAACATGGGTTATAGTCCATCGTTTTTTGAAAAATTGAAAAAAAATGTTAACCTCGTTTTTCATCATTTTCGACCATGGGCTATAGCCCCTACCGTACGGCATACTATAGCACGCCGTTTTTCATCATTTTTGAGGATTTGAAAAAAATGAAAAAAAAACAAAACATGGGTTATAGTCCATCGTTTTTTGAAATTTTGAAAAAAAATGTTAACCTCGTTTTTCATCATTTTCGACAATGGGCTATAACCCCTACCGTACGGCATACTATAGCACGCCGTTTTTCATCATTTTTGAGGATTTGAAAAAAATGAAAAAAAAAACAAAACATGGGTTATAGTCCATCGTTTTTAGAAATTTTGAAAAAAAATGTTAACCTCGTTTTTCATCATTTTCGACCATGGGCTATAGCCCCTACCGTACGGCATACTATAGCACGCCGTTTTTCATCATTTTTGAGGATTTGAAAAAAAAAAAAAAAAAAAAAAACATGGGTTATAGTCCATCGTTTTTTGAAATTTTGAAGAAAAATGTTAACCTCGTTTTTCATCATTTTCGACCATGGGCTATAGCCCCTACCGTACGGCATACTATAGCACGCCGTTTTTCATCATTTTTGAGGATTTGAAAAAAATGAAAAAAAAAACAAAACATGGGTTATAGTCCATCGTTTTTTGAAATTTTGAAAAAAAATGTTAACCTCGTTTTTCATCATTTTCGACAATGGGCTATAACCCCTACCGTACGGCATACTATAGCACGCCGTTTTTCATCATTTTTGAGGATTTGAAAAAAATGAAAAAAAAAAAAAACATGGGTTATAGTCCATCGTTTTTTGAAATTTTGAAAAAAAATGTTAACCTCGTTTTTCATCATTTTCGACAATGGGCTATAACCCCTACCGTACGGCATACTATAGCACGCCGTTTTTCATTATTTTTGAGGATTTGAAAAAAAAAAAGAAAAAAAAAAACATGGGTTATAGTCCATCGTTTTTTGAAATTTTGAAAAAAAATGTTAACCTCGTTTTTCATCATTTTCGACAATGGGCTATAACCCCTACCGTACGGCATACTATAACACGCCGTTTTTCATTATTTTTAAGGATTTGAAAAAAATTAAAAAAAAAAAAAACATGGGTTATAGTCCATCGTTTTTTGAAATTTTGAAAAAAAATGTTAACCTCGTTTTTCATCATTTTCGACCATGGGCTATAGCCCCTACCGTACGGCATACTATAGCACGCCGTTTTTCATCATTTTTGAGGATTTGAAAAAAATGAAAAAAAAACAAAACATGGGTTATAGTCCATCGTTTTTTGAAATTTAAAAAAAAAATGTTAACCTCGTTTTTCATCATTTTCGACCATGGGCTATAGCCCCTACCGTACGGCATACTATAGCACGCCGTTTTTCATCATTTTTGAGGATTTGAAAAAAAAAAACAAAAAAAAAAACATGGGTTATAGTCCATCGTTTTTTGAAATTTTGAAAAAAAATGTTAACCTCGTTTTTCATCATTTTCGACAATGGGCTATAACCCCTACCGTACGGCATACTATAACACGCCGTTTTTCATTATTTTTAAGGATTTGAAAAAAATTAAAAAAAAAAAAAACATGGGTTATAGTCCATCGTTTTTTGAAATTTTGAAAAAAAATGTTAACCTCGTTTTTCATCATTTTCGACCATGGGCTATAGCCCCTACCGTACGGCATACTATAGCACGCCGTTTTTCATCATTTTTGAGGATTTGAAAAAAATGAAAAAAAAAAAAAACATGGGTTATAGTCCATCGTTTTTTGAAATTTAAAAAAAAAATGTTAACCTCGTTTTTCATCATTTTCGACCATGGGCTATAGCCCCTACCGTACGGCATACTATAGCACGCCGTTTTTCATCATTTTTGAGGATTTGAAAAAAAAAAAAAAAAAAAAAACATGGGTTATAGTCCATCGTTTTTTGAAAAATTGAAAAAAAATGTTAACCTCGTTTTTCATCATTTTCGACCATGGGCTATAGCCCCTACCGTACGGCATACTATAGCACGCCGTTTTTCATCATTTTTGAGGATTTGAAAAAAAAAAAAAAAAACAAAACATGGGTTATAGTCCATCGTTTTTTGAAATTTTGAAAAAAAATGTTAACCTCGTTTTTCATCATTTTCGACCATGGGCTATAGCCCCTACCGTACGGCATACTATAGCACGCCGTTTTTCATTATTTTTGAGGATTTGAAAAAAAAAAAACAAAAAAAAAACATGGGTTATAGTCCATCGATTTTTGAAAAATTGAAAAAAAATGTTAACCTCGTTTTTCATCATTTTCGACCATGGGCTATAGCCCCTACCGTACGGCATACTATAGCACGCCGTTTTTCATCATTTTTGAGGATTTGAAAAAAAAAAAAACAAAAAAAACATGGGTTTTAGTCTATCGTTTTTTGAAAAATTGAAAAAAAATGTTAACCTCGTTTTTCATCATTTTCGACCATGGGCTATAGCCCCTACCGTACGGCATACTATAGCACGCCGTTTTTCATTATTTTTGAGGATTTGAAAAAAAAAAACAAAAAAAAAACATGGGTTATAGTCCATCGTTTTTTGAAATTTTGAAAAAAGAAATAACCTCGTTTTTCATCATTTTTGAACATGGGCTATAGCCCATACCGTACGGCATACTATAGCACGCCGTTTTTCATCATTTTTGAGGATTTGAAAAAAATGAAAAAGAAAAAAAACATGGGTTATAGCCCATCGTTTTTTGAAAATTTGAAAAAAAAAAATAACCTTGTTTTTCATCATTTTTGAACATGGGCTATAGCCCATATCGTACGGCATACTATAGCACGCCGTTTTTCATCATTTTTGAGGATTTGAAAAAAATGCAAAAAAAAAAAAAAAACATGGGTTATAGCCCATCGTTTTTTGAAACTTTGAAAAAAGAAAAAAAAACTCGTTTTTCATCATTTTTGAACATGGGCTATAGCCCATACCGTACGGCATACTATAGCACGCCGTTTTTCATCATTTTTGAGGATTTGAAAAAAATGAAAAAAAACAAAAAAAACATGGGTTATAGTCCATCGTTTTTTGAAATTTTGAAAAAAAATGTTAACCTCGTTTTTCATCATTTTCGACAATGGGCTATAACCCCTACCGTACGGCATACTATAGCACGCCGTTTTTCATTATTTTTGAGGATTTGAAAAAAAAAAAAAAAAAAAAAAACATGGGTTATAGTCCATCGTTTTTTGAAAAATTGAAAAAAAATGTTAACCTCGTTTTTCATCATTTTCGACCATGGGCTATAGCCCCTACCGTACGGCATACTATAGCACGCCGTTTTTCATTATTTTTGAGGATTTGAAAAAAAAAAAAAAAAAAAAAACATGGGTTATAGTCCATCGTTTTTTGAAATTTTGAAAAAAGAAATAACCTCGTTTTTCATCATTTTTGAACATGGGCTATAGCCCATACCGTACGGCATACTATAGCACGCCGTTTTTCATCATTTTTGAGGATTTGAAAAAAATGAAAAAGAAAAAAAACATGGGTTATAGCCCATCGTTTTTTGAAAAATTGAAAAAAAATGTTAACCTCGTTTTTCATCATTTTCGACCATGGGCTATAGCCCCTACCGTACGGCATACTATAGCACGCCGTTTTTCATTATTTTTGAGGATTTGAAAAAAAAAAAAAAAAAAAAAACATGGGTTATAGTCCATCGTTTTTTGAAATTTTGAAAAAAGAAATAACCTCGTTTTTCATCATTTTTGAACATGGGCTATAGCCCATATCGTACGGCATACTATAGCACGCCGTTTTTCATCATTTTTGAGGATTTGAAAAAAATGCAAAAAAACAAAAAAAACATGGGTTATAGCCCATCGTTTTTTGAAACTTTGAAAAAAGAAAAAAAAACTTGTTTTTCATCATTTTTGAACATGGGCTATAGCCCATACCGTACGGCATACTATAGCACGCCGTTTTTCATCATTTTTGAGGATTTGAAAAAAATGAAAAAAAACAAAAAAAACATGGGTTATAGTCCATCGTTTTTTGAAATTTTGAAAAAAAATGTTAACCTCGTTTTTCATCATTTTCGACAATGGGCTATAACCCCTACCGTACGGCATACTATAGCACGCCGTTTTTCATTATTTTTGAGGATTTGAAAAAAAAAAAAAAAAAAAAAAACATGGGTTATAGTCCATCGTTTTTTGAAATTTTGAAAAAAAATGTTAACCTCGTTTTTCATCATTTTCGACAATGGGCTATAACCCCTACCGTACGGCATACTATAACACGCCGTTTTTCATTATTTTTAAGGATTTGAAAAAAAAAAAAAAAAAAAAAAAACATGGGTTATAGTCCATCGTTTTTTGAAATTTTGTAAAAAAATGTTAACCTCGTTTTTCATCATTTTCGACCATGGGCTATAGCCCCTACCGTACGGCATACTATAGCACACCGTTTTTCATCATTTTTGAGGATTTGAAAAAAATGAAAAAAAAAACAAAACATGGGTTATAGTCCATCGTTTTTTGAAATTTTGAAAAAAAATGTTAACCTTGTTTTTCATCATTTTCGACCATGGGCTATAGCCCCTACCGTACGGCATACTATAGCACGCTGTTTTTCATCATTTTTGAGGATTTGAAAAAAATGAAAAAAAAAAAAAAACATGGGTTATAGTCCATCGTTTTTTGAAAAATTGAAAAAAAATGTTAACCTCGTTTTTCATCATTTTCGACCATGGGCTATAGCCCCTACCGTACGGCATACTATAGCACGCCGTTTTTCATCATTTTTGAGGATTTGAAAAAAAAAAAAAAAAAAAAAAACATGGGTTATAGTCCATCGTTTTTTGAAAAATTGAAAAAAAATGTTAACCTCGTTTTTCATCATTTTCGACCATGGGCTATAGCCCCTACCGTACGGCATACTATAGCACGCCGTTTTTCATCATTTTTGAGGATTTGAAAAAAAAAAAAAAAAAAAAAAACATGGGTTATAGTCCATCGTTTTTTGAAAAATTGAAAAAAAATGTTAACCTCGTTTTTCATCATTTTCGACCATGGGCTATAGCCCCTACCGTACGGCATACTATAGCACGCCGTTTTTCATCATTTTTGAGGATTTGAAAAAAATGAAAAAAAAACAAAACATGGGTTATAGTCCATCGTTTTTTGAAATTTTGAAAAAAAAAGTTAACCTCGTTTTTCATCATTTTCGACCATGGGCTATAGCCCCTACCGTACGGCATACTATAGCACGCTGTTTTTCATCATTTTTGAGGATTTGAAAAAAATGGAAAAAAAAAAAAAACATGGGTTATAGTCCATCGTTTTTTGAAAAATTGAAAAAAAATGTTAACCTCGTTTTTCATCATTTTCGACCATGGGCTATAGCCCCTACCGTACGGCATACTATAGCACGCCGTTTTTCATCATTTTTGAGGATTTGAAAAAAATGAAAAAAAAACAAAACATGGGTTATAGTCCATCGTTTTTAGAAATTTTGAAAAAAAATGTTAACCTCGTTTTTCATCATTTTCGACCATGGGCTATAGCCCCTACCGTACGGCATACTATAGCACGCTGTTTTTCATCATTTTTGAGGATTTGAAAAAAATGAAAAAAAAAACAAAACATGGGTTATAGTCCATCGTTTTTTGAAAAATTGAAAAAAGATGTTAACCTCGTTTTTCATCATTTTCGACCATGGGCTATAGCCCCTACCGTACGGCATACTATAGCACGCCGTTTTTCATCATTTTTGAGGATTTGAAAAAAATGAAAAAAAAAAAAAAACATGGGTTATAGTCCATCGTTTTTTGAAATTTTGAAAAAAAATGTTAACCTCGTTTTTCATCATTTTCGACAATGGGCTATAACCCCTACCGTACGGCATACTATAGCACGCCGTTTTTCATTATTTTTGAGGATTTGAAAAAAAAAAAAAAAAAAAAAACATGGGTTATAGTCCATCGTTTTTTGAAAATTTGAAAAAAAATGTTAACCTCGTTTTTCATCATTTTCGACCATGGGCTATAGCCCCTACCGTACGGCATACTATAGCACGCCGTTTTTCATCATTTTTGAGGATTTGAAAAAAAACAAAACATGGGTTATAGTCCATCGTTTTTTGAAATTTTGAAAAAAAATGTTAACCTCGTTTTTCATCATTTTCGACCATGGGCTATAGCCCCTACCGTACGGCATACTATAGCACGCCGTTTTTCATTATTTTTGAGGATTTGAAAAAAAAAAAAAAAAAAAAAAACATGGGTTATAGTCCATCGTTTTTTGAAATTTTGAAAAAAAATGTTAACCTCGTTTTTCATCATTTTCGACAATGGGCTATAACCCCTACCGTACGGCATACTATAACACGCCGTTTTTCATTATTTTTAAGGATTTGAAAAAAATTTAAAAAAAAAAAAACATGGGTTATAGTCCATCGTTTTTTGAAATTTTGAAAAAAAATGTTAACCTCGTTTTTCATCATTTTCGACCATGGGCTATAGCCCCTACCGTACGGCATACTATAGCACGCCGTTTTTCATCATTTTTGAGGATTTGAAAAAAAAAAAAAAAAAAAAAAACATGGGTTATAGTCCATCGTTTTTTGAAATTTTGAAAAAAAATGTTAACCTCGTTTTTCATCATTTTCGACCATGGGCTATAGCCCCTACCGTACGGCATACTATAGCACGCCGTTTTTCATCATTTTTGAGGATTTGAAAAAAATGAAAAAAAAAAAAAACATGGGTTATAGTCCATCGTTTTTAGAAATTTTGAAAAAAAATGTTAACCTCGTTTTTCATCATTTTCGACCATGGGCTATAGCCCCTACCGTACGGCATACTATAGCACGCTGTTTTTCATCATTTTTGAGGATTTGAAAAAAATGAAAAAAAAAAAAAAACATGGGTTATAGTCCATCGTTTTTTGAAAAATTGAAAAAAAATGTTAACCTCGTTTTTCATCATTTTCGACCATGGGCTATAGCCCCTACCGTACGGCATACTATAGCACGCCGTTTTTCATCATTTTTGAGGATTTGAAAAAAAAAAAAAAAAAAAAAACATGGGTTATAGTCCATCGTTTTTTGAAAAATTGAAAAAAAATGTTAACCTCGTTTTTCATCATTTTCGACCATGGGCTATAGCCCCTACCGTACGGCATACTATAGCACGCCGTTTTTCATCATTTTTGAGGATTTGAAAAAAAAAAAAAAAAAAAAAAACATGGGTTATAGTCCATCGTTTTTTGAAAAATTGAAAAAAAATGTTAACCTCGTTTTTCATCATTTTCGACCATGGGCTATAGCCCCTACCGTACGGCATACTATAGCACGCCGTTTTTCATCATTTTTGAGGATTTGAAAAAAATGAAAAAAAAAAAAAACATGGGTTATAGTCCATCGTTTTTTTAAATTTTGAAAAAAAAAGTTAACCTCGTTTTTCATCATTTTCGACCATGGGCTATAGCCCCTACCGTACGGCATACTATAGCACGCTGTTTTTCATCATTTTTGAGGATTTGAAAAAAATGAAAAAAAAAACAAAACATGGGTTATAGTCCATCGTTTTTTGAAAAATTAAAAAAAAATGTTAACCTCGTTTTTCATCATTTTCGACCATGGGCTATAGCCCCTACCATACGGCATACTATAGCACGCCGTTTTTCATCATTTTTGAGGATTTGAAAAAAAAAAAAAAAAAAAAAAACATGGGTTATAGTCCATCGTTTTTTGAAAAATTGAAAAAAAATGTTAACCTCGTTTTTCATCATTTTCGACCATGGGCTATAGCCCCTACCGTACGGCATACTATAGCACGCCGTTTTTCATCATTTTTGAGGATTTGAAAAAAATGAAAAAAAAACAAAACATGGGTTATAGTCCATCGTTTTTAGAAATTTTGAAAAAAAATGTTAACCTCGTTTTTCATCATTTTCGACCATGGGCTATAGCCCCTACCGTACGGCATACTATAGCACGCTGTTTTTCATCATTTTTGAGGATTTGAAAAAAACAAAAAAAAAAACAAAACATGGGTTATAGTCCATCGTTTTTTGAAAAATTGAAAAAAGATGTTAACCTCGTTTTTCATCATTTTCGACCATGGGCTATAGCCCCTACCGTACGGCATACTATAGCACGCCGTTTTTCATCATTTTTGAGGATTTGAAAAAAATGAAAAAAAAAAAAAAACATGGGTTATAGTCCATCGTTTTTTGAAATTTTGAAAAAAAATGTTAACCTCGTTTTTCATCATTTTCGACAATGGGCTATAACCCCTACCGTACGGCATACTATAGCACGCCGTTTTTCATTATTTTTGAGGATTTGAAAAAAAAAAAAAAAAACAAAACATGGGTTATAGTCCATCGTTTTTTGAAAATTTGAAAAAAAATGTTAACCTCGTTTTTCATCATTTTCGACCATGGGCTATAGCCCCTACCGTACGGCATACTATAGCACGCCGTTTTTCATCATTTTTGAGGATTTGAAAAAAAAAAAAAAAAAAAAAACATGGGTTATAGTCCATCGTTTTTTGAAATTTTGAAAAAAAATGTTAACCTCGTTTTTCATCATTTTCGACCATGGGCTATAGCCCCTACCGTACGGCATACTATAGCACGCCGTTTTTCATTATTTTTGAGGATTTGAAAAAAAAAACAAACATGGGTTATAGTCCATCGTTTTTTGAAATTTTGAAAAAAAATGTTAACCTCGTTTTTCATCATTTTCGACAATGGGCTATAACCCCTACCGTACGGCATACTATAACACGCCGTTTTTCATTATTTTTAAGGATTTGAAAAAAATTAAAAAAAAAAAAAACATGGGTTATAGTCCATCGTTTTTTGAAATTTTGAAAAAAAATGTTAACCTCGTTTTTCATCATTTTCGACCATGGGCTATAGCCCCTACCGTACGGCATACTATAGCACGCCGTTTTTCATCATTTTTGAGGATTTGAAAAAAAAAAAAAAAAAAAAAAACATGGGTTATAGTCCATCGTTTTTTGAAATTTTGAAAAAAAATGTTAACCTCGTTTTTCATCATTTTCGACCATGGGCTATAGCCCCTACCGTACGGCATACTATAGCACGCCGTTTTTCATCATTTAGAGGATTTGAAAAAAATGAAAACAAAACAAAACATGGGTTATAGTCCATCGTTTTTAGAAATTTTGAAAAAAAATGTTAACCTCGTTTTTCATCATTTTCGACCATGGGCTATAGCCCCTACCGTACGGCATACTATAGCACGCTGTTTTTCATCATTTTTGAGGATTTGAAAAAAATTAAAAAAAAACAAAACATGGGTTATAGTCCATCGTTTTTTGAAAAATTGAAAAAAAAATGTTAACCTCGTTTTTCATCATTTTCGACCATGGGCTATAGCCCCTACCGTACGGCATACTATAGCACGCCGTTTTTCATCATTTTTGAGGATAAAAAAAAAAAAAAAAAAAAAAAACATGGGTTATAGTCCATCGTTTTTTGAAAAATTGAAAAAAAATGTTAACCTCGTTTTTCATCATTTTCGACCATGGGCTATAGCCCCTACCGTACGGCATACTATAGCACGCCGTTTTTCATCATTTTTGAGGATTTGAAAAAAATGAAAAAAAAACAAAACATGGGTTATAGTCCATCGTTTTTTGAAATTTTGAAAAAAAAAGTTAACCTCGTTTTTCATCATTTTCGACCATGGGCTATAGCCCCTACCGTACGGCATACTATAGCACGCTGTTTTTCATCATTTTTGAGGATTTGAAAAAAATGAAAAAAAAAACAAAACATGGGTTATAGTCCATCGTTTTTTGAAAAATTGAAAAAAAATGTTAACCTCGTTTTTCATCATTTTCGACCATGGGCTATAGCCCCTACCGTACGGCATACTATAGCACGCCGTTTTTCATCATTTTTGAGGATTTGAAAAAAAAAAAAAAAAAAAAAAACATGGGTTATAGTCCATCGTTTTTTGAAAAATTAAAAAAAAATGTTAACCTCGTTTTTCATCATTTTCGACCATGGGCTATAGCCCCTACCGTACGGCATACTATAGCACGCCGTTTTTCATCATTTTTGAGGATTTGAAAAAAATGAAAAAAAAACAAAACATGGGTTATAGTCCATCGTTTTTAGAAATTTTGAAAAAAAATGTTAACCTCGTTTTTCATCATTTTCGACCATGGGCTATAGCCCCTACCGTACGGCATACTATAGCACGCCGTTTTTCATCATTTTTGAGGATTTGAAAAAAATGAAAAAAAAAAAAAAACATGGGTTATAGTCCATCGTTTTTTGAAATTTTGAAAAAAAATGTTAACCTCGTTTTTCATCATTTTCGACAATGGGCTATAACCCCTACCGTACGGCATACTATAGCACGCCGTTTTTCATTATTTTTGAGGATTTGAAAAAAAAAAAACAAAAAAAAACATGGGTTATAGTCCATCGTTTTTTGAAAATTTGAAAAAAAATGTTAACCTCGTTTTTCATCATTTTCGACCATGGGCTATAGCCCCTACCGTACGGCATACTATAGCACGCCGTTTTTCATCATTTTTGAGGATTTGAAAAAAAACAAAACATGGGTTATAGTCCATCGTTTTTTGAAATTTTGAAAAAAAATGTTAACCTCGTTTTTCATCATTTTCGACCATGGGCTATAGCCCCTACCGTACGGCATACTATAGCACGCCGTTTTTCATTATTTTTGAGGATTTGAAAAAAAAAAAAAAAAAAAAAAACATGGGTTATAGTCCATCGTTTTTTGAAATTTTGAAAAAAAATGTTAACCTCGTTTTTCATCATTTTCGACAATGGGCTATAACCCCTACCGTACGGCATACTATAACACGCCGTTTTTCATTATTTTTAAGGATTTGAAAAAAATTAAAAAAAAAAAAAACATGGGTTATAGTCCATCGTTTTTTGAAATTTTGAAAAAAAATGTTAACCTCGTTTTTCATCATTTTCGACCATGGGCTATAGCCCCTACCGTACGGCATACTATAGCACGCCGTTTTTCATCATTTTTGAGGATTTGAAAAAAAAAAAAACAAAAAAAAACATGGGTTATAGTCCATCGTTTTTTGAAATTTTGAAAAAAAATGTTAACCTCGTTTTTCATCATTTTCGACCATGGGCTATAGCCCCTACCGTACGGCATACTATAGCACGCCGTTTTTCATCATTTTTGAGGATTTGAAAAAAATGAAAAAAAAAAAAAACATGGGTTATAGTCCATCGTTTTTAGAAATTTTGAAAAAAAATGTTAACCTCGTTTTTCATCATTTTCGACCATGGGCTATAGCCCCTACCGTACGGCATACTATAGCACGCTGTTTTTCATCATTTTTGAGGATTTGAAAAAAATGAAAAAAAAAAAAAAACATGGGTTATAGTCCATCGTTTTTTGAAAAATTGAAAAAAAATGTTAACCTCGTTTTTCATCATTTTCGACCATGGGCTATAGCCCCTACCGTACGGCATACTATAGCACGCCGTTTTTCATCATTTTTGAGGATTTGAAAAAAAAAAAAAAAAAAAAAACATGGGTTATAGTCCATCGTTTTTTGAAAAATTGAAAAAAAATGTTAACCTCGTTTTTCATCATTTTCGACCATGGGCTATAGCCCCTACCGTACGGCATACTATAGCACGCCGTTTTTCATCATTTTTGAGGATTTGAAAAAAAAAAAAAAAAAAAAAAACATGGGTTATAGTCCATCGTTTTTTGAAAAATTGAAAAAAAATGTTAACCTCGTTTTTCATCATTTTCGACCATGGGCTATAGCCCCTACCGTACGGCATACTATAGCACGCCGTTTTTCATCATTTTTGAGGATTTGAAAAAAATGAAAAAAAAAAAAAACATGGGTTATAGTCCATCGTTTTTTGAAATTTTGAAAAAAAAAGTTAACCTCGTTTTTCATCATTTTCGACCATGGGCTATAGCCCCTACCGTACGGCATACTATAGCACGCTGTTTTTCATCATTTTTGAGGATTTGAAAAAAATGAAAAAAAAAACAAAACATGGGTTATAGTCCATCGTTTTTTGAAAAATTTAAAAAAAATGTTAACCTCGTTTTTCATCATTTTCGACCATGGGCTATAGCCCCTACCATACGGCATACTATAGCACGCCGTTTTTCATCATTTTTGAGGATTTGAAAAAAAAAAAAAAAAAAAAAAACATGGGTTATAGTCCATCGTTTTTTGAAAAATTGAAAAAAAATGTTAACCTCGTTTTTCATCATTTTCGACCATGGGCTATAGCCCCTACCGTACGGCATACTATAGCACGCCGTTTTTCATCATTTTTGAGGATTTGAAAAAAATGAAAAAAAAAAAAAACATGGGTTATAGTCCATCGTTTTTAGAAATTTTGAAAAAAAATGTTAACCTCGTTTTTCATCATTTTCGACCATGGGCTATAGCCCCTACCGTACGGCATACTATAGCACGCTGTTTTTCATCATTTTTGAGGATTTGAAAAAAATGAAAAAAAAAACAAAACATGGGTTATAGTCCATCGTTTTTTGAAAAATTGAAAAAAGATGTTAACCTCGTTTTTCATCATTTTCGACCATGGGCTATAGCCCCTACCGTACGGCATACTATAGCACGCCGTTTTTCATCATTTTTGAGGATTTGAAAAAAATGAAAAAAAAAAAAAAACATGGGTTATAGTCCATCGTTTTTTGAAATTTTGAAAAAAAATGTTAACCTCGTTTTTCATCATTTTCGACAATGGGCTATAACCCCTACCGTACGGCATACTATAGCACGCCGTTTTTCATTATTTTTGAGGATTTGAAAAAAAACAAAAAAAACAAAACATGGGTTATAGTCCATCGTTTTTTGAAAATTTGAAAAAAAATGTTAACCTCGTTTTTCATCATTTTCGACCATGGGCTATAGCCCCTACCGTACGGCATACTATAGCACGCCGTTTTTCATCATTTTTGAGGATTTGAAAAAAAACAAAACATGGGTTATAGTCCATCGTTTTTTGAAATTTTGAAAAAAAATGTTAACCTCGTTTTTCATCATTTTCGACCATGGGCTATAGCCCCTACCGTACGGCATACTATAGCACGCCGTTTTTCATTATTTTTGAGGATTTGAAAAAAAAAACAAAAAAAAAAAAACATGGGTTATAGTCCATCGTTTTTTGAAATTTTGAAAAAAAATGTTAACCTCGTTTTTCATCATTTTCGACCATGGGCTATAGCCCCTACCGTACGGCATACTATAGCACGCTGTTTTTCATCATTTTTGAGGATTTGAAAATTTTTTAAAAAAAACAAAACATGGGTTATAGTCCATCGTTTTTTGAAAAATTGAAAAAAAATGTTAACCTCGTTTTTCATCATTTTCGACCATGGGCTATAGCCCCTACCGTACGGCATACTATAGCACGCCGTTTTTCATCATTTTTGAGGATTTGAAAAAAATGAAAAAAAAAAACAAACATGGGTTATAGTCCATCGTTTTTTGAAATTTTGAAAAAAAATGTTAACCTCGTTTTTCATCATTTTCGACAATGGGCTATAACCCCTACCGTACGGCATACTATAGCACGCCGTTTTTCATTATTTTTGAGGATTTGAAAAAAAAAAAAAAAAAAAAAACATGGGTTATAGTCCATCGTTTTTTGAAATTTTGAAAAAAAATGTTAACCTCGTTTTTCATCATTTTCGACAATGGGCTATAACCCCTACCGTACGGCATACTATAACACGCCGTTTTTCATTATTTTTAAGGATTTGAACAAAATTAAAAAAAAAAAAAACATGGGTTATAGTCCATCGTTTTTTGAAATTTTGAAAAAAAATGTTAACCTCGTTTTTCATCATTTTCGACCATGGGCTATAGCCCCTACCGTACGGCATACTATAGCACGCCGTTTTTCATCATTTTTGAGGATTTGAAAAAAAAAAAAAAAAAAAAAACATGGGTTATAGTCCATCGTTTTTTGAAATTTTGAAAAAAAATGTTAACCTCGTTTTTCATCATTTTCGACCATGGGCTATAGCCCCTACCGTACGGCATACTATAGCACGCCGTTTTTCATTATTTTTGAGGATTTGAAAAAAAAAAAAACATGGGTTATAGTCCATCGTTTTTTTAAAAATTGAAAAAAAATGTTAACCTCGTTTTTCATCATTTTCGACCATGGGCTATAGCCCCTACCGTACGGCATACTATAGCACGCCGTTTTTCATCATTTTTGAGGATTTGAAAAAAATGAAAAAAAAACAAAACATGGGTTATAGTCCATCGTTTTTTGAAATTTTGAAAAAAAATGTTAACCTCGTTTTTCATCATTTTCGACAATGGGCTATAACCCCTACCGTACGGCATACTATAGCACGCCGTTTTTCATTATTTTTGAGGATTTGAAAAAAAAAAAAAAAAAAAAAAACATGGGTTATAGTCCATCGTTTTTTGAAATTTTGAAAAAAAATGTTAACCTCGTTTTTCATCATTTTCGACAATGGGCTATAACCCCTACCGTACGGCATACTATAACACGCCGTTTTTCATTATTTTTAAGGATTTGAAAAAAAAAAAGTAAAAAAAAAAACATGGGTTATAGTCCATCGTTTTTTGAAATTTTGAAAAAAAATGTTAACCTCGTTTTTCATCATTTTCGACCATGGGCTATAGCCCCTACCGTACGGCATACTATAGCACGCCGTTTTTCATCATTTTTGAGGATTTGAAAAAAATGAAAAAAAAACAAAACATGGGTTATAGTCCATCGTTTTTTGAAATTTTGAAAAAAAATGTTAACCTCGTTTTTCATCATTTTCGACCATGGGCTATAGCCCCTACCGTACGGCATACTATAGCACGCTGTTTTTCATCATTTTTGAGGATTTGAAAAAAATGAAAAAAAAAAACAAACATGGGTTATAGTCCATCGTTTTTTGAAAAATTGAAAAAAAATGTTAACCTCGTTTTTCATCATTTTCGACCATGGGCTATAGCCCCTACCGTACGGCATACTATAGCACGCCGTTTTTCATCATTTTTGAGGATTTGAAAAAAAAAAAAAAAAAAAACATGGGTTATAGTCCATCGTTTTTTGAAATTTTGAAAAAAAATGTTAACCTCGTTTTTCATCATTTTCGACCATGGGCTATAGCCCCTACCGTACGGCATACTATAGCACGCCGTTTTTCATCATTTTTGAGGATTTGAAAAAAATGAAAAAAAAAAAAAACATGGGTTATAGTCCATCGTTTTTAGAAATTTTGAAAAAAAATGTTAACCTCGTTTTTCATCATTTTCGACCATGGGCTATAGCCCCTACCGTACGGCATACTATAGCACGCTGTTTTTCATCATTTTTGAGGATTTGAAAAAAATGAAAAAAAAAAACAAACATGGGTTATAGTCCATCGTTTTTTGAAAAATTGAAAAAAAATGTTAACCTCGTTTTTCATCATTTTCGACCATGGGCTATAGCCCCTACCGTACGGCATACTATAGCACGCCGTTTTTCATCATTTTTGAGGATTTGAAAAAAAGAAAAAAAAAAAAAACATGGGTTATAGTCCATCGTTTTTTGAAATTTTGAAAAAAAATGTTAACCTCGTTTTTCATCATTTTCGACCATGGGCTATAGCCCCTACCGTACGGCATACTATAGCACGCCGTTTTTCATCATTTTTGAGGATTTGAAAAAAAAAAAAAAAAAAAAAAACATGGGTTATAGTCCATCGTTTTTTGAAATTTTGAAAAAAAATGTTAACCTCGTTTTTCATCATTTTCGACCATGGGCTATAGCCCCTACCGTACGGCATACTATAGCACGCCGTTTTTCATCATTTTTGAGGATTAAAAAAAAAAAAAAAAAAAAAAACATGGGTTATAGTCCATCGTTTTTTGAAAAATTGAAAAAAAATGTTAACCTTGTTTTTCATCATTTTCGACCATGGGCTATAGCCCCTACCGTACGGCATACTATAGCACGCCGTTTTTCATCATTTTTGAGGATTTGAAAAAAATTAAAAAAAAAAAAAACATGGGTTATAGTCCATCGTTTTTTGAAATTTTGAAAAAAAATGTTAACCTCGTTTTTCATCATTTTCGACAATGGGCTATAACCCCTACCGTACGGCATACTATAACACGCCGTTTTTCATTATTTTTAAGGATTTGAAAAAAATTAAAAAAAAAAAAACATGGGTTATAGTCCATCGTTTTTTGAAATTTTGAAAAAAAATGTTAACCTTGTTTTTCATCATTTTCGACCATGGGCTATAGCCCCTACCGTACGGCATACTATAGCACGCCGTTTTTCATCATTTTTGAGGATTTGAAAAAAATGAAAAAAAAACAAAACATGGGTTATAGTCCATCGTTTTTTGAAATTTTGAAAAAAAATGTTAACCTCGTTTTTCATCATTTTCGACCATGGGCTATAGCCCCTACCGTACGGCATACTATAGCACGCTGTTTTTCATCATTTTTGAGGATTTGAAAAAAATGAAAAAAAAAAAAAAACATGGGTTATAGTCCATCGTTTTTTGAAAAATTGAAAAAAAATGTTAACCTCGTTTTTCATCATTTTCGACCATGGGCTATAGCCCCTACCGTACGGCATACTATAGCACGCCGTTTTTCATCATTTTTGAGGATTTGAAAAAAATGAAAAAAAAAACAAAACATGGGTTATAGTCCATCGTTTTTTGAAATTTTGAAAAAAAATGTTAACCTCGTTTTTCATCATTTTCGACAATGGGCTATAACCCCTACCGTACGGCATACTATAGCACGCCGTTTTTCATCATTTTTGAGGATTTGAAAAAAATGAAAAAAAAAAAAAACATGGGTTATAGTCCATCGTTTTTTGAAATTTTGAAAAAAAATGTTAACCTCGTTTTTCATCATTTTCGACAATGGGCTATAACCCCTACCGTACGGCATACTATAGCACGCCGTTTTTCATTATTTTTGAGGATTTGAAAAAAAAAAAAAAAAAAAAAACATGGGTTATAGTCCATCGTTTTTTGAAATTTTGAAAAAAAATGTTAACCTCGTTTTTCATCATTTTCGACAATGGGCTATAACCCCTACCGTACGGCATACTATAACACGCCGTTTTTCATTATTTTTAAGGATTTGAAAAAAATTAAAAAAAAAAAAACATGGGTTATAGTCCATCGTTTTTTGAAATTTTGAAAAAAAATGTTAACCTCGTTTTTCATCATTTTCGACCATGGGCTATAGCCCCTACCGTACGGCATACTATAGCACGCCGTTTTTCATCATTTTTGAGGATTTGAAAAAAATGAAAAAAAAACAAAACATGGGTTATAGTCCATCGTTTTTTGAAATTTTGAAAAAAAATGTTAACCTCGTTTTTCATCATTTTCGACAATGGGCTATAACCCCTACCGTACGGCATACTATAACACGCCGTTTTTCATTATTTTTAAGGATTTGAAAAAAATTAAAAAAAAAAAAAACATGGGTTATAGTCCATCGTTTTTTGAAATTTTGAAAAAAAATGTTAACCTCGTTTTTCATCATTTTCGACCATGGGCTATAGCCCCTACCGTACGGCATACTATAGCACGCCGTTTTTCATCATTTTTGAGGATTTGAAAAAAATGAAAAAAACAAACAAACATGGGTTATAGTCCATCGTTTTTTGAAAAATTGAAAAAAAATGTTAACCTCGTTTTTCATCATTTTCGACCATGGGCTATAGCCCCTACCGTACGGCATACTATAGCACGCCGTTTTTCATCATTTTTGAGGATTTGAAAAAAAAAAAAAAAAAAAAAAACATGGGTTATAGTCCATCGTTTTTTGAAAAATTGAAAAAAAATGTTAACCTCGTTTTTCATCATTTTCGACCATGGGCTATAGCCCCTACCGTACGGCATACTATAGCACGCCGTTTTTCATCATTTTTGAGGATTTGAAAAAAAAAAAACAAAAAAAAACATGGGTTTTAGTCCATCGTTTTTTGAAAAATTGAAAAAAAATGTTAACCTCGTTTTTCATCATTTTCGACCATGGGCTATAGCCCCTACCGTACGGCATACTATAGCACGCCGTTTTTCATCATTTTTGAGGATTTGAAAAAAATGAAAAAAAAACAAAACATGGGTTATAGTCCATCGTTTTTTGAAATTTTGAAAAAAAATGTTAACCTCGTTTTTCATCATTTTCGACAATGGGCTATAACCCCTACCGTACGGCATACTATAGCACGCCGTTTTTCATTATTTTTGAGGATTTGAAAAAAAAAAAAAAAAAAAAAAAACATGGGTTATAGTCCATCGTTTTTTGAAATTTTGAAAAAAAAAATAACCTTGTTTTTCATCATTTTTGAACATGGGCTATAGCCCATACCGTACGGCATACTATAGCACGCCGTTTTTCATCATTTTTGAGGATTTGAAAAAAATGAAAAAGAAAAAAAAAACATGGGTTATAGCCCATCGTTTTTTGAAATTTTGAAGAAAAAAAAAAGAACTCGTTTTTCATCATTTTTGAACATGGGCTATAGCCCATACCGTACGGCATACTATAGCACGCCGTTTTTCATCATTTTTGAGGATTTGAAAAAAATGAAAAAAAAACAAAACATGGGTTATAGTCCATCGTTTTTTGAAATTTTGAAAAAAAATGTTAACCTCGTTTTTCATCATTTTCGACAATGGGCTATAACCCCTACCGTACGGCATACTATAGCACGCCGTTTTTCATTATTTTTGAGGATTTAAAAAAAAAAAAAAAAAAAAAAAAACATGGGTTATAGTCCATCGTTTTTTGAAATTTTGAAAAAAAAAATAACCTTGTTTTTCATCATTTTTGAACATG
The DNA here is from genome assembly GCF_964188405.1 of Protomyctophum parallelum. NCBI lineage: Eukaryota > Metazoa > Chordata > Actinopteri > Myctophiformes > Myctophidae > Protomyctophum > Protomyctophum parallelum. The sequence continues at coordinate 21,756,464 of NC_139712.1, read as the reverse complement.
GGCTATAGCCCATACCGTACGGCATACTATAGCACGCCGTTTTTCATCATTTTTGAGGATTTGAAAAAAATGAAAAAGAAAAAAAAAACATGGGTTATAGCCCATCGTTTTTTGAAATTTTGAAGAAAAAAAAAAGAACTCGTTTTTCATCATTTTTGAACATGGGCTATAGCCCATACCGTACGGCATACTATAGCACGCCGTTTTTCATCATTTTTGAGGATTTGAAAAAAATGAAAAAAAAAAAAACATGGGTTATAGCCCATCGTTTTTTGAAATTTTGAAAAAAATAAATCCTCCGCAACACTCCGCAATTCCTCCGCATCCTCCGCAACACTGCTTTGAATGCCAGCATCAGAGTTTTGTATTCTGTGACTACCGGCCGTTAGCAAATTGCGGAGTGTTGCGGAGGAATTGCAATTAACCTCGTTTTTCATCATTTTTGAACATGGGCTATATAGCCCATACCGTATGGCATACTATAGCACGTCGTTTTTCATCCTTTTTGAGGATTTGAAAAAAATGAAGAAAAAAAAACAAAACATGGGTTATAGCCCATCGTTTTTTGATTTTTTTTATTGTATAGCAGTGGCTCACAGCCTCAGCCTGATGACCTCAAAAGTCTCATTTCTCCCCTGAGCCATAGGCAGTTGCTTTGGCTTAGTGGTTAAGATGTTGTCCTTCAGTGCAGGTGACCTGTGTTCGATTCCTGGGTGTTACACTCTGATGAACGTGATTCTATGTTCAACTCTTGATTCTTTCAACTTTACTATCTGAAGGCTAACATACAAAAGATCGCTTCAACAGTACAAAGAGGCAGATGTTACTGAGTGATGGTGTAGTAGGGGTTATTCCGCACAGAGAGTTCATTTTCAAATCCCACTCTTCCTAAAGTTTAATGCTAGTTATTGAGCTTCATTTACTGCTATTCTAGCAGTGGCTCACAGCCTCAGCCTGATTACCTCAAAACTCTAATTGTCGTAGTGGTTAAGATGTTGGCTTTCCACGTGGGAGACCAGGGTTCGATTCCCGGCTGTTACACTATCATATAAAAGAAGACCTCAACAGCGCTAAGAAACATCTGATTAATATGATTCTGTGTTATTTAAACTTTACTAACTGAAGGCTAACGAACAAAAGATCACTTCAAAATGACCAGGAGACTTTGCCTGAGACTTTGCCTGAGAGTGTCTGACTGATGGTGCAATGGTCTAATCATCAGGCTTTCAGTACAGACATTCCATGTTCAAGTCCTGTTCCTCCTACAGCTCAATGCTGCAGTAATTTGAACTTTTCAAGGCTTGAATGAAAAATAAAAACTCAAAAGCACCAGGAGACATCTGCTGAATGCCCAAAGGTGCCTTGGCGTAATGGTGTGGAGCGCTTGACCCGTTGCCTCTGCTACAGGCAGTTGGCAGGTTCAAGTCCCATGTCATGACATCAAGGTGCTGGAGGACCATCGGGAGAGGGTGCTCTCTCCCCCTGTTTCCTGAGATGTAACGGTTGGGGCTTATGTCTGAAAGAACCCTGTCCAGCTAACCTTTTACCATGAAAATGTCCAATTTAACATACTCTTACCACCTCTCAGTTTGCCCTTTTCCAACTGGCCTGGAAGCCAGACATAAAAGAGGGACTTTCCAACCAAGTTTTGGCCCAGTATGCAAATACACAGACTATTCTTTCTGTCAGATGATGGGCCAAATTGCTATTTTATTTTTAAACGTTTGACCTAATTCTTATCTGTAAAATTTTAGGTGGACAGGGTTCTTTCAAACATAACCCCCAACTGCTACTTTTCAGGAAACAGGGGGAGAGAGCACCGTCTCCCGATGGTCCTCACTAGTACCTTGCATGGGACTTGAACCTGCAGGCAGGTGGTAGCAGAGGCTACCGATCAAGCACACCACACCATTGAGCTAAGGCACCTTGGGGCAATCAGCAGATGTCTCCTGGTGCTTATGAGTTTTTATTTTTTATTCTAGCCTTGAAAAGTTCAAATTACTGCAGCATTGGTTGAGTATTAGTTTTGAACCAGTAACCTTTGGATTATGAATCTCAGATTTATCTTTTGAGCCACATCGGCATGTAAGGTACAATCGGGAACTTATATTTAACCAGCCGTTTAGAATTTAGATGGACAGTGAAAATGTTCTTCAGGAGAATTGAACCCGGAATGTTCTGCTTATAAACCCCAGGTTTATCTACGGTGCCACAGTGGCATGTGAGGTACAATCGGGAACTTATATTTAACCATCCGTTTAGAATTTAGATGGACAGTTCTGTTTATAAACGTCTAAAACAAGTCTAAAAATAGACGTGTTTTAGACGTCTGTTTTGAGGATATGAAAAAAAAACAAAAAAACATGGGTTATAGCCCATCATTTTATGAAACTTTGAAAAAAAAAAAAAACTCGTTTTTCATCATTTTTGAACATGGGCTATAGCCCATACCGTACGGCATACTATAGCACGCCGTTTTTCATCATTTTTGAGGATTTGAAAAAAAATAAAAAATAAAAAAAACATGGGTTATAGCCCATTGTTTTTTGAATTTTTGATTTTTTTTTAACATCGTTTTTCATCATTTTTGAACATGGGCTATAGCCCCTACCGTACGGCATACTATAGCACGCCGTTTTTCATATTTTTTGAGGATTTGAAAAAAAAGAGAAAAAAAAAACATAGGTTATAGCCCATCGTTTTTTGAATTTTTGATTTATTTTTTTTTACCTCGTTTTTCATCATTTTTGAATGCAAACGTCTAAAAATAGACGTCTAAAACACGTCTATTTTTAGACGTCTATTTTAAGACGATTTTTATCCCATTTTTAGACCCTCGTCTAATAGCCCATATCGTACGGCATACTGTAGCACGCCGTTTTTCATCATTTTTGAGGATTTGAAGAAAATGGGAAAAAAAGAAACATGGGTTATAGCCCATCGTTTTTTGAATTTTAGATTTTTTTTGAACATGGGCTATAGCCCCTACCGTACGCACGCCGTTTTTCATCATTTTTGAGGATTTGAGAAAAATTTAAAAATTCAAAAAACATGGGTTATGGCCCATCCTTTTTTAAAAAATTTTAAACGCCGTTTTTCATCATTTTTGAGGATTTGGAAAAAAAGAGAAAAAATAAAAGATCGTTTTTTGAATTTTTGAAAAAAAAATTAACCTCGTTTTTTATCATTTTTGAACATGGGCTATAGCCCCTACCGTACGGCATACTATAGCACGCCGTTTTTCATCTTTTTTTTTTTTTATTAAAAAAACATGGGTTATAGCCCAACGTTTTTTGAAATTTTGATTATTTTTTTTAACCTCGTTTTTCATCATTTTTGAACATTTTACCGTACGGCATACTATAGCACGCCGTTTTTCATCATTTTTGAGGATTTGAAAAAAAAGAGAAAATAAAAAAACATGGGTTATAGCCCATCGTTTTTAGAATTTTTGAAAAAAAAATTAACCTCCTTTTTCATCATTTTTGAACATGGGCTATAGCCCCTACCGTACGGCATACTATAGCACCCCGTTTTTCATAATTTTTGAGGATTTGAAAAAAATTCAAAAATTCAAAAAACATGGGTTATAGCCCATTGTTTTTTTAATTTTAGATTTTCTTTTTTAACCTTGTTTTTCATCATTTCTGAACATGGGCTATAGCCCCTACCGTACGGCATACTATAGCACGCCGTTTTTCATCATTTTTGAGGATTTGGAAAAAAAAAAAAAATTCAAAAAACATGGGTTATAGCCCATCGTTTTTTGAATTTCTTTTTATCCTCGTTTTTCATCATTTTTGACCATGGGCTATAGCCCATATCGTACGGCATACTGTAGCACGCCGTTTTTCATCATTGTTGAGGATTTGAAAAAAAAGAGAAAATAAAAAACATGGGTTATAGCCCATCGTTTTTTGAATTTTTGAAAAAAAGAATTAACCTCGTTTTTCATCATTTTTGAACATGGGCTATAGCCCCTACCGTACGGCATACTATAGCACCCCGTTTTTCATCATTTTTGAGGATTTGAAAAACAGAGAGAAAAAAAACATGGGTTATAGCCCATCGTTTTTAGAATTTTAGATTTTTTTTTCTAACATCGTTTTTCATCATTTTTGAACACGTGCTATACCCCCTACAGTACGGCATACTATAGCACGCCGTGTTTCATATTTTTTGAGGATTTGAAAAAAAATCTAAAATTCAAAAAACATGGGTTATAGCCCATCGTTTTTTGAATTTTTGATTTTTTTTAACCTCGTTTTTCATCATTTTTTAACATGGGCTATAGCCCCTACCGTACGGCATACTATAGCACGCCGTTTTTCATCATTTTTGAGGATTTGAAAAAAAAAAACATGGGTTATAACCCATCGTTTTTTTAATTTTTGAAAAAAAAAAAAAAAAAATGTTTTTCATCATTTTTGAACATGGGCTACAGCGCCTACCGTACGGCATACTATAGCACGCCATTTTTCATAATTTTTGAGGATTTGAAAAAAAATCAAAAATTCAAAAAACATGGGTTATACCCCATCGTTTTTTGATTAAAAAAAAAACATTTTTGACCATCCCACTGAGCAATAGCCGGCTATTAGACTTGCGTCTAAAAATGGGATAAAAAACGTCTAAAAATAGATGTCTAAAAAACGTCTAAAAATAGACGTCTAAAACACGTCTATTTTTAGACGTCTATTTTTAGACGTTTTTTATCCCATTTATAGACGCTCGTCTAATAGCCCATATCGTACGGCATACTGTAGCATGCCGTTTTTCATCATTTTTGAGGATTTGAAAAAAATCAAAAATTCAAAAAACATGGGTTATGGCCCATCGTTTTTTTAATTTTTGAAAAAAAGAATTACCTCGTTTTTCATCATTTGAGACCATGGGCTATAGCCCATATCGTACGGCATACTATAGCACGCTGTTTTTCATCATTTTTGAGGATTTGAAAAAAATGAGAAAATGAAAAAAACGATGGGTTATAGCCTATCGTTTTTTGAATTTTTGAAAAAAAGAATTAACCTCGTTTTTCATTCAACAGCCCATTGGGTACCACCGGTTTAGAATTTGCAAATAATGCAGGAGGCAGCAGGAGGTTGCTTTACTGATAACGAGTGCTTCCAAACTCTGACATTGATTATTTAAATATAATCATCTTCAAGGAATTTCTTGACAGGAAGTTTTTCATAACATGTCTACAGTGGATTATTATGAAACAAACACAGTAAGATGATAATTCAAGCTTTCCGTACAGCTGCAATGTTGGCGAGTTTGACGTTATTTAATACAATTAAATAGCACTTTTCTGTTTGGATGAATGGGCTGTCCATGGGAAGTTGCACCTAGGTAGCACCTTGCTGGCAATATGGCAGCTGTGTGCATATCATCAATTGGTTCTAGTTCTTGTGAATAGAAATAATAAATAAATAAGGCATAAGGCAACACAATGAGCAGAAAATAAAAATAAACCATGTAAATACAACACATTGAGCAGAGCACTGCAGGGAGTTGAACCCCGTTCCGGTAAACCAGAAGTAGGCCTACCACAACCAGTGCCTTAGTTTTTGTTTTGTTGTCATTTACAGGTCCAGTCATTGAAATGTAATTTTACATTTCAACAGTAATATATAAAGAAGAAAAACACAGAAGCACAAAACTAACATTTTCAAATTACCTGTATTTGCTATGACTTTTTAAATGTTCTCTTGCCAACCTTCCACTTTTCATTCGATGATTAACAAAAAAACAGTGTTGGGCCTGTAAGGGTCCATTTGGTTCCATGTGCACACTCTCAGTGTTACAGACCTTATAAGGATCCATTTGGTTACACGTGCGTGTGTGCACGCTTCGATGTACCATTTTTTTTGTTTTTAAGTGTACAGTTCCTCATGGGATTCGTGGTACTTGGTAGAGTAACAGAGGTTGTGTGAGCCACGTACAGGCCCACCAATGGTGCTATAATCATTAATTAAGTCACAATGTCACAAGAGTGCTCTCGTTTTGGCATCGCACGCTGTTTTTAACTCACATATTGAAAATGTGGATGCAGTGGTGGTGGGTATATACCCAAACTGCAGTTTGGACTCCTTGCAGCCACTGCGCCACTGAAGAATTAGGGCCCTAATGCTCTTCTAATGGCACGGCCAGAAGTCATCCAATATCATTATGAGGAAACAAATGGTTCACTCCTGCCTCTCTCTCTCTCTCTCTCGCCTCGTCTGGATTCTCACCAAGGCCCGCCGGCCTCCAGAGCCCTGAGGCCAGTGAGACGGCACAGCGGGATGTGTTGGCGTATCCATCTCAATAACCGTCGCCAGCGTCCACATCCAATCTACCCGCTCTCACTTTGTCTTGCTTAATGTTGGTATACAGTAGATTGTGGATTACTGCAGAGGGGAGCCGCCGCAGAGTCCGTAGGACAACAAATAGTGCTCCGTAACGGGCATAGGTAGATGTACTTGCGTATCCTACTGTACGCAAGTACATGTTTGGAGAATATACTACACTGTACTATTTCTTGGGATATATATATATATATATATAAATAGATTTCATTTCAAAGACATATATATTTGTATAAACATTGCACTAAATAAATATTTGAAAAACCACATATAGAGCCTACTTTTGAATTTGACTTCAGTTGACTAATATTATTTGACCAGTACCAATACTTCATTCAAGAAAGTGACGTGGTTATATCTGCATAGAACTAAGCCATTTCAACAAATGCATTTGATTCGCCAGCCAAATAAGTGGCAATACAAAGTAAAGCTATCAAAGTGCAATCTTCCCTCCAAGGTGGGGTTTTTGATTTGGATCACACACACAGAGACATGCTAGAATGAACTGGCACAGAGATGAGGTCATGTCACCGCATAGTGGGCTGTTGCTGCTGCTGCTGTGGTCATTACGTCCTATCATGTCACGGTGACTAAGGAGCTGCATGGGCACTCGACCTGCCTCGGGGCGCACAGCGCAGCGAGGGTCCTTCCATTCATAATATGACGGCAGAAACACAAAGAGAAGAGACAAGGTGGTCTGTGGTTGGCACTGAGATAACCGCATAAAGCACAGAGATTGGACGAGGTGTTGTCCTGAAGAGTGAAGATAGGCTATCACATGAAAAAGCAATAACAAAAAAAAGATATATCGTTGCTGCCGGGCGTGTATGTCCAAAACCCTTCTCAGGAAATGGAAAAAAAAGGATCAAATTTTATTCTTCTTCTTTTCACACACCTGGGGCCCCCTTTGGGCCCTGGCACAACACAATTATTTTCTGACAAGCTTCTGGAAGTTATATTAACTATATTAACTCATTTTGCTTTTGTCCCCTTGGAACCCGCTCCTCCCTCAAGGACCCCACTTTGAGAACAACAGCACGAATGCATTGCACGGCAGATTGGATTTGACCGGACACGCCCACAGGCCCTGGCGTCCGTGTCAGGTTCACACCAGCCGCTGCAGTAATTACATGCACCCGCACCTGCACCCGCACCCCCACACACACACACACACACACACACACACACACACACACACACACACACACACACACACACACACACACACACACACACACACAGCGTTAACTAGGAGCAGTGCATGGTTAATTTACTTGAGTACCGAAGTAAGTACACGGTAAAGACTTGAGTAATCATTTCAAAGGCAAATATTGTACTTTTGACGTTACATTATGAATTAACCACTAAAACAGTGAAAACTTACAGGCTCGTCTTTAGCAAAGAACATGGACAAGATGATGAGGAATAGAATAGAGGAAACATATTTTTCATTCCTTCCCCAGGGCCACACTTGTTCTTCTTTCTTTGTAGACTTTCCCTTAAAATAAGTATGTTTGACAAAATGTTTTACTCAAAACCCATTTCTTCTCCCTGGCTTTCAATGTTTGACCTAATTAACCTGTGTACTTTTTTGTGTTGCTTTGATTTTGTTTTACTATGTTACTTGTGTCATGTTTCCTGTACAGCACTTTGGTTGGCCTCCTGGTCTTTGAAAATGTGCTCTATAAATAAACTTTGATTTGATTTGACAAAGCTGAAGAATATATGCCTCTCTTGGGTCTTTTGTTTAGCGATGGATGAGGGAAAGAGATGCCTTTTTGCCAGTGGAATGACAAGAATCAATGGAGTGTGCGATGAAAGCCAGTGGGTACACTGTTCAGAACATGTAAGTGGCCAGCTTTGTGCGATCAATAGCTTTCGACTTTAAAATTATATTTTGCAGAAGCATTAGGTTTGGAATGGCGTTTTGGTTTTCCTTCTCTCTGTTGTGTTTTTCAATATTTTTATTAAACAGAAAAATACATGGACAGTACATGAACTTATGACACATGGACACAACATACGACACTTAACCCATTCTGGGCGGGAACCCCCTTTTGTAACAGTTCTTTTCCCTCTATCAAACACTTGAAGGTTCTCAGAGGGTTTAGATCAAGATCTATAAGACATTCATGAGATCAACCATAATCCCAAATGGGTTGACAGTACAATAACAGGACATAAAAACAAAAACAAAAAGTGTATGCAAATCATAAAATACATATGCCAAAGGACAGAAAGTATATACAAATCACAAGTAGGCCTACATATATTTACATTTTCACACCTAATTGAGTATATTAGACATCACAATATAGCTTCTACCATCATCTCTTAGTTTATGTAAGTCTAACCCCTACCTCCCCATTGGTATGTCATCTGACTGGCCTCCTCGGTCACTCCAATACACATAGCATCTGACCACTCCTCGGTCACTCCAATACACATAGCATCTGACCACTCGTCCCCGTATGGCAGCCATGCTTCCACAAATTCGTCCAGGTTGCCCCGAAGGACACATGAGAGCCTCTCCAGTGGCATTAAGCGTAGCACTTTTTCAAACCATAATATAACACTAGGAGGGCTGTCATCTATCCATTTATGAAGAATTGACAGCTGAGCAGCATAATGCAAGGCTTGTATACTAGATGTTGGTGACTTTTAGTTAGTGTGGTATTCATGTCTGCCCCTAAGATGTAGTGAATTGGATCTAATGGTATACAAATTCCAATCAGTTTCAGAATTTAATCTTGAATAATGCAGACAGACAGACAGACAGACAGACAGACAGACAGACAGACAGACAGACAGACAGACAGACAGACAGACAATACAGACACTAGTAGTAGACTCATCAACTCTACAGGACTTGTAGCAGGCGTTCTTAATCCAGAGCGATTTACAGTATATATATATATATATATATATATATATACACACACATCAAACAGAATTAACCCTGGACAACCAACAACAGGGTAAATACTAGTCACATGTACAGGCACGAACTGACCTCATGCTTTCCTTCAATGCACAAGGAGTCCAAGCCGCTTCTTTTTACTTGACAAGTTTCCCCGGTTGGACGTAGCAATACGTTATTCCGACCAGTTCCTTTCCCCTCCATCAGGCGCCCCGGCTGGCCAGGGGGAGGCAGTTTAGAGACCAGGATTACTCCATGTTTTTTGTGAGGGTACTTACCCTATAGGGGGACACAGGGAGAACATGTGAGGGTACCTACCCTAGGGGGACACAGGGAGAACATGTGAGGGTACCTATCCTAGGGGACACGGGGAGAACATGTGAGGGTACCTACCCTAGGGGACACAGGGAGAACATGTGAGGGTACCTACCCTAGGGGACACGGGGAGAACATGTAAGGGTACCTACCCTAGGGGACACGGGGAGAACATGTGAGGGTACCTACCCTAGGGGACACGGGGAGAACATGTGAGGGTACCTACCCTAGGGGACACGGGGAGAACATGTGAGGGTACCTACCCTAGGGGACACGGGGAGAACATGTGAGGGTACCTACCCTAGGGGACACGGGGAGAACATGTGAGGGTACCTACCCTAGGGGACATGGGGAGAACATGCAAACTCCACACAGAAAGGCCCTTTTGCCTTTCCACCACTGCCAGGAATAATAATATACTTTTCATGACACTCAAAGACGCTGTGTTGGGGGGGGGGGGGGGACGAGACGACAAGAATGCAGTGCAGTGCTATAGGTTAATCTGTGTCGAATATATAGCATCTGTCTGTCTGTCTCATTGAACCGTGGCTCTGTGTTAACTTGTGAGTGACATTATGTGACAGTTACAACTGCAGGAGTTAAATAATTACTTATTCTCTATGATTTGTCATCAGATTATTGGCTGTTATTGTTTGCTCGTTCTCGATGTCATAACTGAATAATCTATTTTGACGTTTTGAAGACCTGGCTGTATATAGTCTCTAAACTAAATTGGGTTGGATCATGTCAGTGTCAATAAAACGCCGGCGTTCAAACCACTCTGCATAATCTGCACACTATTCAGCTCAGGGATTTTATTATCCTAATGGGGGGGATTCTAGCTCACTCTGGGAAAGGTGTGGATTGAGCGCATCATTATGTGTGTATACGTATATGCATGCGTAGCAGCAGCAGCTATGTTTAACCCCCAAAGTGGGTTACCCCACTCGGCTTTAATAATCACATTCAATATTAAACCGAGTTATTCGAATGAAGCGCTGCCTTCGCATAAGCCCCCTAATGTGGAGCGATGCGGGGGCAGGGGCTGCCTTACGCCTCTGTGGGCATTTTAGCTGAATAATGCAGCCTCACTGAGGTTGGTGTAGTAGGCTACATTCAACACTGTGATAGCATGGCTGTCATGGCATGTAATAGCATGGCTCTCTCTCTCTCTCTCTCTCTCAAACACACGTTTGAATTTCTATACTTGTGAGGACGGTATTGGAGATAGTATTAAAAACAGACAATATTGTCCAAAAAATAGATAATCAACAAGCTCACAACAATAAGCGCAGTTGTTTGTTTTTGGCGTGTGACATTATAGCACATGACTATAAGTATAATGTAAAACGTATGTAAAACTACACCACCAAACAGAACCTCTATCTAAGGCTGGCTAACCCCAAGCTGAATCTTAAGGGGGGGGATTCATAATTTACTATGATGAAGAGGGGGGAAAGAATGAGAATCAAACGGAAGAGGCAGAATCCTCATTGGCTCTGCCGAGCATGGCTGAGCGTTGGCCATAAGGAAATGAATATTCCATTAGCCTAGATGAGCTCTCGCCAGGAGGGCGTACGTTCCACCCCCCCCCCCCCCCCCCCCCCCCCCATGCTTTGTGTTTGTGCATGCGTGCACTTGTTTTACTATGCTTGTGGACACACAGTGGAGAACATTCCTTTTGGGGCTTTTTTATTGATAGGACTATAGGATGGTAGACTGACAGGAAATGGGGAGAGAGACAGGGAGTGACACGCAGCAAAGGTCAGGATTCAAACTCGCGACACGCCCGCCGCGTAGTCAAGCTGGCATTGCAGGCCTAGGGGGGCCCGGACAATCACCGACCACCATATGCTCGTGGGCCGGGCCCATATTTCAACTATTTAAACAGTAGGAGGCTCTCAGAAACTCGCCTAACAGTGACATTTGAAACAAGATTATTATATGATTTTTTTTGAGTAGCCAATTTCTTTTCTCACTCCATTTTCTTCCCAATGTAGTCGTAATGCTTTAATTAATTCCTCACCACACACATTTCGTGTCGTCTCTGTCTTTATACCAACTCACCTGCCAGTAGCAGCTACGTATAAAGACACGTAGCTGTGTCTTTATATCCTACCCAAGCCATCTAATAGAAGAGTTACGATATAGAGGGGGCAGACACGAGTGCTCGAGCGCTGTTCATGCAGCCTGAACTGAGACAAGCTGGAGTTAGAAATACATTGTTTTCAACGCAAGTAAGAGCCATTGGACTGGCCCCATGAAGTGAACGCAGTTTGCGTAACTGTCTATATCTAAGGCTCTAATCCTACCAACTCATCTGCCAGTGACGAGCCCCCCCCCCCCCCCCGGGGTGGACGTACTTGTAGGCAAGTTTTTTTTTTCCTAGGATGGTTGCGGATTCGAGTCATTTTGGAGCACTGTGATTGGTTGTCAGTGGAGTATAGGAAGTGCTGGGCTGTGTTTTGGACCGCACACAAGTGTTTATGCCTACTAGTACTCTAGGACTATAGTACTAACCCTATCTCTAACTCTAACCTAAACATAACCGCAAGCAGGGGAGCAACGCATTCCCTCACCAACCTTAATACAGTCTTTTTAATGCACCCCTCACCAACCTCATTCCAAAAACTATTAACGTACCCCTCACCAACCTTAATCCAGTCTTTTTAATGCACCCCTCACCAACCTTAATACAAAAACTATTAACGTACCCCTCACCAACCTTAATCCAGTCTTTTTAATGCACCCCTCACCAACCTTAATACAAAAACTATTAACGTACCCCTCACCAACCTTAATCCAGTCTTTTTAATGCACCCCTCACCAACCATAATCCAGTCTTTTTAAAACAGTTTGACTGATTAAAACGCGTAACCCGCATTTTAATCAAATACCCTACGCTGCCGAGATTGTTGTATTACCTTTAGAGCATACGCTGAATTATTTGGGCTTTTGATCCGTGAAAATCCGGCGAAAAAAGGTTCCTCGGTTTGTTATGAACCGATCGCACCACCACCCATTTTGGTGCAACCGGAAGACGCAGCACAAGACCCGCCTCCATGAGGCGTTGTACCCCATTCATTTGCATTGGACTCAATTTCCCAGAAGCCCTAGCAGCCCACAGCATGTGTTGACTTCCGGTTTCGTCATCAAAACGAAACCATCTAGTCTCTAGCTCCGCGGCAAAGACAGAGTTTCTTTTTATTTATTACAATACGGCGGATTAAACACATAAAACAAAAGGCGGGAATGTCGTAAAAAGCAGCGCCAGTAACCTGGATTAAACAATTCCCGGCAGGCAAACTCTTTTAATCCAAAAACTATTGACGTACCCCTCACCAACCTTAATCCAAAAACTATTAAAAAGTCTGCGGTTGTAAAAACAGTGGCGGTGGGGCACGAACGAGCGAAGCATGTATTACAAGTCTGTGTAGTAGTCCACTAGGCTAGCGAGGCAGAACGGGGTTTGTGTTTATATTAGAAGGTGAGGTTCCGCCCGCACGGATGGCGCTTTCCTTGACTACTAATAGTGTGGTAAAACGAGCGCTCCTTTCCTGAGCTATCCTAGGAATAAAAAAACTTGCGTACTGTAGGGCCTTCGTCCTACTCCTCCCGCCCAACGCTCCCCACTGACAGGTGTACAATCAGCCATTATGGCTCCGTCAAGGCCCGCCAAAATACATAAATCAACTGTGGATTCAGTCGACTAAAATCTTATGATATTTGGTCAACTAAAAAACTAGTCCAACACTAAAACATTTCCCTGATTACCAAAATATGACAAAACATAGACTCAATTTTACTCAAGACTATATGACTAAAACAGAATCAAAATTTGCTGTAAAAAACGCTAACTTTCCACGAATAGAAAGCATGCACTTTGTATTCGTTTCAATTCCCCATCGATGATGTCACTGGTAGGGGGGGGTTCAGAACTGTCCAACAGCCCTCGAGTCGACAAAGAATGTCACCATATCATGAGGATCAGTGAGGAGTGATTATAATATATTATTATACAGTGGCTCAGGGGTAGAGACCGGATAGGAACCGCAAGGTTCCCAGTTTGAACCCGGGCTCCCCCAGAGTTAGTGTCAAAGTGTCCTTGAGCAAGAGTCCCAGGTAGATCGTGATCTACGAGTAGATCACACAGGCTGTGCAGGTGGGCCACATGTCTAAAAAGTGTGGGCACCCCTGAGCAAGACTCTGAACCTCTAATTTCTCCCCATGTGCAGGTGCATGGGTGCCTTGCATGGTTTCCTCAGTCATTGATTGATTGAATGAAATATTTATTAACAGTTTGCAGAATTACAGTAGGCTACAAACTCAACACAAAGACTGTTAACTGTGAGTGGACGACCCAATAAAGCATTACACTTTGTTCGGTGTGTGATTGTAAAGCCTCTTTGATAAAGGCGGTATATAAATGCACCATTTATATGAAAATGTGTTTGATTTTTAATGCACTGCTCGGCTCAATTCGCGCCAGCATTAATGAATCCCTTGATGGTGTATTGCCAAGGTTTTATCGCGCTTACTTTGAAGAGCCAAATATCCGTAATGGCATGTCACAATGACAAATTGCCATCATGCCCGGATGTTGTTGTGTCAGTCGGTGGTGGAAAAAGGCGTCCGCGAGTGTCAGCCCGCCTGCTACAGCCCGTTGAAAACCCTTGTATTCACCAGAAACGGCCCCCTCAATGTCGTTTCTGAGATACAGAGCTGTGCATGGTGGGCTTAGACTGGTAGTGGATGCGCGCGCATGTTCAAAATGGCCGCCGCCACTGTGTCCCAGTATGTGTCGATGCGGGTAGCAACATCAGCTAGCATTACGATCGGATCAAAAAATTGATTAAACAATTACAAACCCTCAAACCCGAGAATCTCGGGTTTGGCGGGCTAGGGTACTAATTTAAACCTTCGTGTTCCTCGTTTCTGGCGGACTCCGTGTTAGTTACTTCAAACCACTGGCAACAACCCACATACTGTACGTACTGTACTAGCTCACTGTACCAAATGTTTCTTTATTATCATCAAACACATGCTTCAGTCAGCATTGTTCCAATCATCATTCATTACATATTCAATAACAATAAAAGCCAAAAAAATCGAGCAAGAAATGTATACCAGTATAAAATATTTGGCATTATTATTAAAGTGTGGCAATCAACATTACTATAATTATTATTATTTTAATTTAATTAGCTATATAGTCATCATAAACAGGTAAACAGGAGAAAACCTCCGTCCGGATGCAGGCTTCAGACATCCCCGTAAACGGCAGCACCCATTTTGAGTTTGCCGGCTCCTATAGTAGCCCATCGAGGCCTGAGGACCCGATTCTACTGAAAAAGGTATATCAGTGGTGCACTCAAAGTAACCATTTCCTGTTGAGGAACCACATAATTATCTGTATTTGACCGTGTTCGTGGACCCCCCCCCCCCAAACTGAAAATATGACGTTCCAGATGCAAATATATGAGTTAAAACATTCGCCGTGAAAGAATATAATATAGTCAAAGATTTGCGCCACGTTTTCACGATTTTCTCAAAAACAGCAGACCTACAAGCTCGTAGCGCGGCACTCGGTGCCGCGCTACGAGCTTGTAGATCTGCTGTTTTTCAACAGCTAAAGTTTAAAGTGATGGCTTAAAGCCATAAGGTGACACAGACGCGTCCTCAGGTCTCAATGGGGTCGAGGTTTAACCGACTCCGTTCACGTGGCGGCCATTTTGTCCAAAATGCGCAATACGGTCAACATGGGAATCTGACATATCCCGCAAATGTAACCACTTAAACCCCCAGCATCCGTATTCTGCGGTTAAACTTTTTGCTGAAAGTCGCTCGCAGACAGGCCAAGATATATTTAACGTGGAGCGAAAACTGAAAAGGCATCGGCAAAGAGCCCTGAAGGACCCCACTTAACTAAGGATAGGGTTTAAGTGGTTTAGATTTAATTTTAATTTTTTTGGTAGATGCGCTTTACTTCTGAGAGAGAGAGAGAGAGAGAGAGAGTTTACTTCTGAGAGAGAGTTTACTTCTGAGAGAGAGAGAGAGAGAGAGAGAGAGAGAGAGAGAGAGAGAGAGAGAGAGAGAGAGAGAGAGAGAGAGAGAGAGAGAGTTTACTTCTGAGAGAGAGAGAGAGAGAGAGAGAGAGAGAGAGAGATCGAGAGAGAGAGAGAGAGATCGAGAGAGAGAGAGTTTACTTCTGAGAGCGAGAGAGAGAGTTGACATGGAATAAGGCACATACTACTACATACATACTAATACATACTACTGCTATAACGACACGTCAACGTCGTTCCGAGCTTCGGTCCCATAACTTCTCCTCTGGACCCGTCCGTGCACCTCCAGAATGTCCCTATAATCCCTGAACTATAGTTACGGGAAGCCCCCTTCCGAAACAGGATGATTTTCCGCGACGTCGGAAAGGAGTGCTTGTATGCGAGTTGGCCTCGAGGCCCATGGTGTGGGTGGTATTCATACTCCCATTTTAGGTGACGAGCAACTCACCGCCGTGTAGTTTTCTAAAGTCAGAGAACTACAACATTACGTCACTCTCACTCGTGGTGAGTAGCAAATCGACCCCCCCCCCCCCCCAAAAATGGCCGTTGAAGTCGTCTCCCTACTGGGTCAAAACCTGGTACTACAGGCAGGCTGGTCCCGCCTGTAGTACCATCACGTGGAGGTGTACCACAAGGACAGCACAGTATCAACGCTCGAGGTGGTACTACCCGGAATACTTCGTCGTTCTTCCGCGTCCTTCAAAACACCACTGAAAAGCGTGCGGGGGGGGGGGGGGGGGGTTCTAGGTGGTCCCCGCGGCTACATGACAGAGAGTTGGTAACCAAATGGACCCTTATAGATCTTTAACTCTTGAGAGCGTAAAGTCAGACCATATGGACCCCGTACGGGTCCATATGGTACAACATCTGCGTTACTTGATTTACAAGAAGTCTACACAATTAGAGAATGTAGAAGAATTGTTATCTTGATCAACGTTTGCCTGTTATCTCTCCTAATGGTGCCAGCGTCAATGCAGACAACAAAACATTGTACATTTTGGGTCCGATAGGCTAAATGTCATCAAATGGTGGTCCGTGGGGCTCAAATGTTCAATAGATAATGGGCCTTGATACAACAATTGAAAACCACTGACCTAAAAAGGTGAGTTGCCCATCAACTAAAACTGGAGTATGAATAGGTCTTTACCGTCGGTCATTGGGAGCTGGCGGTGAGGTGTAATCTCGTACAAAAACCTAATAATAACCACTGGAATGGTGCAAGCTTCAAGAACGTGGGATTTCTAACCCCGAAACGAGAGTCAACGACGACGTCTCTTTGGCTGGTGTGTGCTTTCTGTGCCGGATCTACGCATTGTGCAGAGTGAAGTTGTTGGAAGTCAGTAACTGTGTGTGTGTGTGTGTGTGTGTGTGTGTGCTCGCACGTGCGAGAGTTCATGGGAGGGCTGGGCAATATATCAATATCATATCGATATAGTGATACAAGATTAGATATGGTCGGGGATTTTGGATATCGTAATATTGTGATATGGCATAGGGGTTCTTTTCTTCCTGGTTTTAACGGCTGCGTTGACACTACAAAGATACAGTCTACTATTCATTTTCAATGGAAAAGGCAGCGACATGAAGATGCAAAAAGACACACCAGGCTGTGAAAGACACAAAGATAACAAAGCTACGAAATGAGTTGAGCTCGTTTCAATTTCAGCTACAAATACGCTGTGTAGCTTTGCATCTTCGTATCTTCATTATCTGCCAGTCTGAACATAAGCCCAATTTTATATACTTTCACAATTTGCCAAAATCAGCTAAACATAGCCCACAAAGCACACACACGCTTGCTAGCAAGCTCAAGAATCTTGTAGATCTGCTACTTTCACTATTAACCCATTTTGACCTGAGATCAGATTCTAAAAATATCTGTTTGAAAATGACAGTTTTCTGAAAAAGCTATGTTTCTATGTCAGTCGGCCTTCGATTTTTCAAAAAATAGCAGACCTACAAGCTCGTAGCGCGCGCTATGAGCTTGTAGATCTATTTTTAAATAGCTAAAGCATAACATAATGCTAACAACAAAAGGGGTTCCCGCCCAAAATGGGCTAAAATAAGTTGAGGTACAGTACAGTATTTGGTCAAAAATCAAGTTACATTTGATTTCGTCCACATCTCCCAGCCCTAATGGGAACTTGTTTGTGTGAATTATGAATGACGCATTGGCTGCACGCCTATTATTCAGAGGTACAGTATAACAGTGGTTTTCAACCGGTGGTCCGGGGGACCTCCTGTGGTCCTTGAGGGGGTTTTCAGGTGGTCCCCGGCTAAATAAATGATGAGAGTTGGAAACCAAATGGACCCATATATAGATCTTTACCTCGTGAAAGTGTAAAAACTAAACGGTGTAAAATGGTTTCATTTTACACTCTAAGGGCCGATTCATACTCCTATTTTAGAGCCGAATAAAAGTCGGTTCGGCGCTGTAGAGCCTACAATTTGACGTCATTTGAGGTTCGGGGGGGCGGGTACCGTCCTAAAGTCGGCTCTTCGGTGCTACTGAAAATTTCTGACGAGCCAAAATCATTTCGGCACTACAGCGCCGAAACAGCGGTAAAATAGGAGTATGAATCGGCCCTAAAGAGTTAAACATCTGCATTACTTCATTTTAAATGAATTGTTATTTTGATCAACGTTTTGCATGTTACTGTATCTCTCCTTTTGGTACCAATATCAATACAGCATGGCATTGTGGACAAAATCAAATGGTGGTCCGTACGTGGCTCCAAAGCCGAATAAATAATAATGGACCATGATATGAAAAGGGTTGAAAACCACTGCTGCATTACAACGGGGGGGGTCATTTTTTAAGCAAGGCGTGTAGCGAAGGAAGGAAGGAAGGAAGGAGGGAAGGAAGGCAGGCGTCTGGACGTTAGGAGTCATCCCTGTCGACGTCCTCGCTGGCCTCGTCCCTCTGCGACAGGAGGAAGGTCTCCCACACAGCCAGGCACTGGAAACAGAGAGAAAAACACAGTGATGGATTACATTCTGTCTTTAACACATCGAACGTGATAAACTTATTTTTTCGTTAGCCTTCAATTAGCCCTCGTCCGATGCGAGACACGTAGAAAAAAACTTTTCGAGCACCTTTTTATTGATTAATTTCAATCAACTTTCTACTATTTTTTCGATTGAAAAAATATATAGAAAAAATTTAATAATCCTTAACCTTTAAGATAAAATAATGATGACCGGGGACTTCAAATCATTGTTTTAATTGATGGCCTTCATGCCCTATAGCGGCATTGTGTCCTCAAAAAGTTGACCACACTAAAGGCCAAGTGGCCTTGCCGGCCTAAAAGGATGAAATTCCAGGCCTGGCTGTAGGGTCAAAATTACTTTTCTGTCGGAGTGTGTGTGTTTTACAGATTTTTCTGCTGTATTGGTAAAAAATCAAGCTGAATTTAAACTTTCAATTACTGACGAATGGTAGATGGGGTAAATGTAATTATCTTTTCTAATGAAAGCAGAGAGTCTCTTGTTCCATACTGTATATAGTATTTAACACACACACACACACACACACACACACACACACACACACACACACACACACACACACACACACACACACACACACACACACACACACACACACACACACACACACACACACACACACTTTCTCTCTTTGATCTGTCACTCTTTACCTCTTCTCGTCCCCCCCCCCAGCCCCCCTCCCCCCTCCCACCTCCCCAGCGATCTCATCAGCTTGGCAGCAGGCCAACAGTACACACATCACACTTTGTTTACGACGCCAATACAGTTCTATAGACCTGGTGGGGGTTGGGGTGGAGGCGATGGAATCAATTCGATCGCATGTCAATGAAAAAAGAAAAAAGAAAAGCCCAGCGATTTCTAATATCGGGCCACCGTGTTTACGAGGTGACAATAAGTCACTTCTCTCTCAGCCCTTCTATTTTAACCCGTTCTGACCTGAGATCAGTTTCTAAAAATGTCTTCTACATCCTGACAGTTTTCTGAAAAAGCTATGTTTCTATGTCAGTCGTTCTTCGATTTTTCAAAAAATAGCAGACCTACAAGCTCATAGAGCGCCACTCGGTGGCGCGCTATGAGCTTGTAGATCTGCTATTTTTCAATAGCTAAAGCATAACATAATGGTAACACCAAAAGGGGTTCCCACCCAGAATGGGTTAATCCATTAAGACCTGAGGTCAAATTCAAAATAAAAATATTCTAATTCATGACATAGGTTTTCTGAAAGAATCTATGTTTCTGTATCAGTGGTGCTCAAACTATTTCATTTGAAGGAACCCCAAATTTACATGTAATTTGGCCGCGACCCTAATCTGAAAATATGTTGTTCCAGGGACCCCCTAGAAGCAAAGATTTGAGTTAAAAAAACGTTCGCTCTGAAAGAATTGATATTCAAAGCAACATTTTCACGATAAAAAAAAAAATAGCAGATCTACAAGCTATGCACTTGTATATCTGCTATTTTTGAGTGGTGCAACCACTCCAAGGAACAGCAATGTCCGTCTTCACCTATGTGTTCACGTATGTATGTATGAGCACCAGTATGACTGACTACCAGTAGGGGCGCTGTTTGCCAGAAACAGAGAGAGTGAGATAGTATTAGTGCTGGGGGGGGGGGGGGGGGTTGCACCACTC
This sequence comes from Protomyctophum parallelum, assembly GCF_964188405.1. NCBI lineage: Eukaryota > Metazoa > Chordata > Actinopteri > Myctophiformes > Myctophidae > Protomyctophum > Protomyctophum parallelum. The sequence continues at coordinate 21,736,170 of NC_139712.1, read as the reverse complement.
AGTTCACACGGGTGTGATTTGTTTCGATAGCTAAAGTATAACACAATGCTTAAAAAAACAGAAGGGGTTCCCGTCCTGAATGGGTTAAAAGAGCCAATTCCGTTGAGCGGTTTGTGCCGGCTGCGGCTCATCCGTTTGTCAACACCGGGCAGGTTGTTGATGAATGCCGCGACCCAGACGACCCCTCCCTCCCCGCACGACAATCTGTCACTCCTTTCTCCACGCCGCTCTGCATCCGTTTATACCACCCGGTTATTATTTCTCATTTTCTCTTATCCTTTCCTTTCGCTCACTTCTTTGGTCTCCTCTCTCTCATACATACATGTATATAGTGTATATGCAAGGGGTAATGCATGACGTACGCGGCTGTACGTAGGTGAGAAATAATGACCGACAGGATGTTTAACCCATTTTGACCTGAATCAGATTCTAAAAATGTTTTCTACATCCTGACTGTAGTTCACCCCCTAATTAAAAAGAAAAACCTTGACCCATCTACCCTCTCAAACTTCATGCCCATCTCCCAACTACCATTCCTCTCCAAAGTCCTGGAGAAAATAGTATATACACAACTGCAATCATTTTTAACTACTCACGACCAATACGAAACATTTCAATCTGGTTTCAGACCCGGCCACAGCACGGAAACAGCCCTCCTAAAAGTTTTTAATGACCTCATTTTAACAGTGGACTCCGGTAGCCCTGCCATTTTAGTTTTGCTGGACCTATCCGCTGCCTTCGACACGGTCGACCACCAAATCCTGCTTACAAGACTGGAACAGCAGGTTGGCATCTCCGGGATGGCCCTAACTTGGTTCAGATCCTACCTGACAGATAGAACTTTCTCCGTCCAGCTGGATGAATTCTCCTCATCCGCTGCCCCCCTTACCTGTGGGGTTCCCCAGGGCTCGATTTTGGCCCCACTACTGTTTTTATTATATATGCTGCCACTCGGACCCATCCTCTCCAAACACGCCATCTCCTTCCACTGCTACGCTGACGACGTCCAAATTTACATGCCACTCACATCCGCCAGCAATAACTCACTCAACCCCTTAACCAACTGTTTAGAGGACATTGAAATCTGGATGGACGCAAACTTGCTTCACCTTAATGACAACAAAAATGAAATCAACACCCCATCCCCTCTGTCACCAACCTCGGCCCCCTTACATCTAACATCCATACCAGTGCAAGAAATCTTGGCGTTATATTTGACAACCACTTCAACTTCGACAAACAGATCAGCTCGGTTGTTAAAACTAGTTTCTACCATCTACGTCTACTTGCCAAAATCAAACCCTACCTTCCCCTCAAACAATTCGAAACTGTCATCCACTCATTCATCTCCTCTAGACTAGACTACTGTAACGCCCTTTATCATGGTATCCCCCAATCCTCTCTCAGACGACTCCAATTTATACAAAATGCTGCTGCCCGCCTCCTCACCGGTACCAAAAAATATGACCACATCACACCAGTCTTAATTTCACTCTATTGGCTCCCCATAAAACAGAGAATCGATTTCAAGATTATTTTATTCACCTTTAAATCCCTCAACGGCCTGGCCCCCCCATATATGGCCGAACTCATACACCAATACAACCCCATTAGAGCTCTGAGGTCTGCGGACCTGTCATTGTTGACTGTGCCAACATCACGCACCCTCAGAACAAGAGGTGACCGCGCTTTTGCGGTGGCAGCCCATAAGCTCTGGAACAACCTCCCCCCATATTAGAGCTGCTCAATCAATTAACATCTTCAAATCCCTTCTGAAAACGCACCTTTTTTCCCTTGCTTTTAATGGCACTGTATAGTATTTTAATTTGTTTATTGTTGTCTTTTGTTGTGAAGCACTTTGGTCAACTTCGGTTGTTTTTATACGTGCTATATAAATAAAGATTGATTGATTGATTGATTGATTGATTGACAGTTTTCTGAAATAGCTATGTTTCTGTGACAGTCGTTCTTCGATTTTTCTAAAATAGCAGACCTACAAGCTCGGCGCGCTATGAGCTTGTTCTGCTATAGATCTGCTATTTTTCAATAGCTAAAGCATAACCTAATGCTAACACCAAAAGGGCTTCCCAAAATGGGTTAAACACATTTAGACCTGAAGACGATTCTACAAATGCCTTCTAAATCCTGACCGTTTTCTGAAGAAAAAAAAACATGTTTCTATGTCAGTGGTTCTCAAACTATTTCATGTCAAGGACCCCCAAACATATATGTAATTGGTCGCCGACCCCCAATCTAAAATTATATTGTTCCAGGGACCCCCCCAGAAGCAAAGCTTTGAGTTGTTCGCCGCTGAAAGAACACAGCATAGAAGAGGCATCTGGAGCACATTGAAGAGAATAGAGGATGGGCCATGACATAGGTCATGATCTAGTAACATGCTCATACTTTCATACATAGTCGATTAAAAAAAAAAAGGTTTCTAAATCCTAATAGTTTTCTGAAAAACCTATGTTTCTATGTCAGTTTTGCTCAACCTTTTTCATGTCAAGGACCCCCAGCATTATCTCTATTGGGCCACGGACCCCCCCCCCCATCTCAAAATAAGTAGCAAATATTTGAGTTAAAATGTTCTCTCTGAAATATATATATTCAAAGATGGCGTGCTACGAGCTTGTAGATCTGCTATTTTTCAATAGCTAAAGTATACATACCATAATGCTTAAAACACCAAAAGGGGTTCGCGCCCCAAAATGGGTTAAGGAACATCCATCTCTCCATCATGCTAGTTCACTGCGGTGGCAGCCTGGACAGCGGCTCAAGTTGAGCACTCGCCGTTTTGATTAAAAAGGACAAAACAAACCATCAAGACGCTTAATGGCAAATGTCTGGCACTGGCACGACGCTACTATAAACGGAGATGACACGGAGCCGATCCGGGGGGAGAATTATAAGCGACACATAGAGCTCATTATCGCTGACCTTGTAAAAAATAATTGGCTCGGTCGTTTCATTCAAATGAAACCTTTGGGTGGAGGATCAGTTCCTGGTCACGGCTCAAAGAAGGGTTGCTCTTTATAAATACTTATGAACACTGGAGTCACTGTGGCGGGGTAATGGCTGCAAACGTGCAGTGGCATGAGCCTTACGTTTCAGAAACCACTCGGTGCACAGTAGTGTTGTTTTGTTCAGTTTTAGTCATAGTCTCTTGAATAGTTTTAACTTAGTTTCAGTCACATTTTAGTCACGCGGAATGTTTTAGTGTTAGTCTAGTTTTAGTCAACTAAATATCATAAGATTTTAGTCGACTAAATCTAGAGTTGATTTAGTCAACTAAAATGTATTTTGGCGGGCCTTGATGCTGTCATAATGACTGATTTTACACTTGCTGAAAATAGCAGATCTACAAGCTCTACAAAAATAGCAGATCTACAAGCTCACGTTATGAGCTTGTAGATCTGCCATTTTCAGCATGAAACAAAGCGTAAAATGACTTATACTGGATCTCTTGTCCACTAGTCCCTTCCTAACATTTTAGTCTAGTTTTTATCTGTTGACGAAATTGTCAATAGATTTAGTCTTAGTTTTAGTCGTCATAGCTTAGTTTTCATTTAGTCTCTGTCCGTGAAAAAAAAGGGGTTTTTTTTCGCCTTAGTTTTAGTCGACTAAAACAACACGGAACAGTGGTCCTCAAACCTTGTCATGTCAAGGACCCCCTGAATGAAGTGGCGGGGACTTTTTAAAACATTTAGACCCGAGGACGATTCTACAAAATGTCTTCTAAATCATTCATTCATCAAATTCATGGAAAACCTATAGTGTCCATGTCAGTGGTTCTCAAACATAATCATGTCAAGGACAAAGGACAAGATTTGAGTTAAAGACGTTCACGCTGAAAGAATAGATTCAAAGATTTGTGCCACATTTTCACGATTTTTCAAAAAATAGCAGACCTACAAGGTCATAGCGCGGCACTCGGTGCCGCACTATGAGCTTGTAGATCTGCACCAAAAAGGGTTCCCGCCCCAAAATGGGTTAAATATATTTTTGGAAACAGAAAACAGACAGACAAACAGTGGAATACATTTACATAACATTACTTAGGGAACACAGCATAAACAATAAACCTAAAACAAGATCACAAATGGTTGCAGCTTTGGTTTTCAAGCAACCATCTTTTCAGATTGAATTTAAAATACCCATGGAAATGTAGCACAATCCTGTGTACGCAGAGGAAGGCCATTCCATGCTACACAACCCTAGCCTGATTTTCATTTCGTTTCACTCCATTATTCAGGCTGAAAGCCCTCCCTACTACAACCGTTTCTGGGATGGGCGTTGCCAAAGAGGCAGTCTTCGGTGATTGGTTCATACCAACCAATCAGAATAGTAGGAAAGCAGATGGCATTGTTGTCAATCATGGGGCTATGGCTAACCCGTTTGCTAACCAAACAAACACAGCCAACGAGCGCTACTAGTATGTAAACAAAAGCGGTAAAATATGTCGGATGATGATGTTTATAAAACCTCTCGTAGAAACTATTTATCATACGTCGATTTAATAGCCAGATTGATACGGTCGTGAGTTACCGCAGTGGGGGCAGCCATGTTTGTTTGTGTCTGGACGGCGCTGTTGTTTGACGTCATCGAGTTGAAACGACGCTGATTCGTCGTACAGATTTCCAACCGAGTCTGAGAACTCCTTCGGGAGCGTCACCAGACCCTAAATCGCCTGAACATAATGTTTTAATGTGGCTAGTGATTCAGGGGCTGGAGCCAGGCTAACACAACCCTGTACTGAGAGGACATTTTGACCGAATGTTGTTTGCCGGTGCGGCACTTCGCAGTCTCCTCGAGTTGTTGCTCTGGTACTGATTCCCCCACTTAGGGGGGGCGGGCACAGACCATGTAGGGTCTTGTATGACCCGAACCTGTTTGAATTTCTTTAAGTTATCAAAGCTAAAAAAAAAATGGACCCTCCGGAGGATGTTATACAATGATTATATGAGTGAGGCTTTTCCTGTCTCAAGTTGTATACTTGTCTTTAGCCGATACAATCTTAATTGACGTAAATAATTAGCAAATCACACTTTACAGATACTTTTATCCGAGACCTTGAACGACAGAAAAGGGCTCAGCATTAGGTGCTGTCTTACGAGTACGGGGATATCATGTATGGTGCACTATGACACATAAACGGCCAAAACATCATGTTTTTTTTGTAATAAACGTTATTATTAACCCTACTATAAATTATACTTCTGCGCACATCATGTGAACAATACCGGAAATACCCCCAGCTTGTAAATCTGCTATTTATGCCATTTCTGTAAACCTTTTGGCAATAATGTCCGCCTTAACCCATTTTGGGCGGGAGCTCATAGCGCGCCACCTACGAGCTTGTAGGTCTGCTATTTGAAAATGTGCCTCAAACCTTTGAATATATATTCTTTCAGAGTTTCAGTTTTTGCTTCCGGGGGGTCCCTGGAACAACATTTTCAGATGGGGGTCGGCGGCCAATTACATATAATTTTTGGGGTCCTTGACATGAAATATTGAGAACCACTGATATAGAAACATGAGGTTTTTCAGAAAAAAGAATATATTTTTTAATTTGACGTCAGGTCTAAACGGGTTAAATTATATTGTTTGATTAATGTTACACCCCCCTAGCTAGTAGCGAGCGCTGCGGCTAAAAGATAACATTTTCCACCCCACATAATTCCCACAATTGAACTTGCATGGAACTATACCATTGGAGCATTGGCAGCATAATCTACTGCACAAAAACCTTTTCAGGAATTCAGTGGCAGAGATAAGGGTGGCAAACGATGTAACACCACGGATGTCGATGCCGTTTTTTTTTCCGGGGGGAAAGATAAAAATCCATTTCAGGAGCATGGATTTACCGAGGCTTGCCGAGGAGGCGGAACTCTCTAAGCCACGGCGATAACCACGGAAGCAGGACGTTGTAGCGATACAACTCGGTAGCAACACAATGCTACCGAGGAAAGACAGCAATTATTTGTTTCCACAGTATTTTTGGGGGCTTTTCTGCCTACATTGATAAGGACACAGTGAAGATATAATAGACAGGAACCAGGGAGAGAGAGAGAGTAACACGCAGCAGAGGTCGAATCCTCAACTGGCAGCCATATGGCCATGACTTAGCTAACATTTGCCCCAAACCTTTTTCTTTCACTGGTAATGCTTCACAATAACCTTTTCACATTATTTGGACCCTTAGTTACACTTAATTTCCGCTATGTCCAGCTTTGAGGGTTTGTGTAAACACAAACATTGTCCTAACACAAACATTGAATGCCGTCGACAACGCATGGCCAGTTTGCGTAAGCACGGACATTGAAGACAAAGGTGAGGACACAAATTGTGATTGGCAGGAGATGAGATGATGTCGTGCGATAAGAGCGCCCCTCACTTCACTCGGGTGTGATATTTATTCCAACTGATGCCTAATGCCTATATCAAAAACTGGAGCACGTGTGCTTCGCAAACAGAGGCAATGGTTAACCATTTCTGGGTACCAGAACTTTTACCCTATCCGGTATTTATGCATTTACAGTTAACTACAATAATTAGTTACTTTTTCAGGTTCCTCCTGTATGGACACATGCTGTGATAAAAAAAAATTACTTTTACTCCACTACAATTATTTGAAAACTTTAGTTAGTAGTTACTAGTTACTGACAAACTCTATTTCCCCCGCAGCTTCCTCGCGGAACTGCAGCTGCACAGATGACAAAGTCCTTGGGTAGGTAACCCAGCCTGGTGGGGATAATGTGCCACGACTAGTGCACTTCTGTATTATTGCTTGCGCAAGCAGAGCGCGCAAGTACTAGTTTCGCCCGGGACTCGTATGCACCATCCCAGCCGTCCCGCCAATTTTGATGTGTATGCACCGTCCCAGCAAATGACGTAATGACTAATTGTGCCTGCCTGATATGGCAGTGGTGCCAGATTACATACATGTATACATGGGAGCATTACCTTTAATCCTCCCAACACTAAAACATATCGTCATTATGTCACCATCGAAAACCAATTACACTCTGGCATTGGGTCCTTTAATCCACATCTTTATTACGTAATCATTGAGAGCTACTTATACGTGTACTATGTATATGTATATGTATAAAACCAATGGTTTCCGATGGTGTTGACGTAATGACGATATGTTTTAGTGTCGGGAGGATTAAAGGTAATGATCCTATGTATACATGTATGTATCTGGCACCACTGTCGTATCAGGCACAATTCGTCATTACGTCATTTGCTGGGACAGTGCATACTTATCAAAATTGGCGGGACGGCTGGGACGGTGCATACGGCGCAAAGTAAACACAGTATACCGCTAATCAACTTACAAATTACATATACATAGTATATGTATAACTAGCTCTCAATGATGACGTAATAAAGATGTGGATTAAAGGACCCAATGCCAGAGTGTAATTGGTTTTCGATGGTGACGTAATGACGATAATTATGTTTTAGTGTTGTGAGGATTAAAGGTAATGCTCCTGTGTATACATGTATGTAGTCTGGCACCACTGCCGTATCAGGCACAAATAGTCATTACTGAGATTTGACAGTTTGTAGAGGTCGAAAGTACTTGCGTGCTCTGCTTGCGCACTAGTAGGCCATTTATGGCCTACTAGTGCACTAGTGTGCAAGTAGCAAGTATGCAACTAGTGTGCAACAAGCAAGTATGCACTCGACGGAGTGCAGTTCTAGTTTTGTATCGTTCTCGTATGCGTGCCGACTGCCTTGCTCTAAGCTAAATGCTAATGAAGCTTACCCCAAGCTGCCCCGACCCACAGGTCAACTCTCATGTCATTAATGCTGTAGTTTGTCTAGTGAGTGATACAACTCTGTCTCAAGGTTCCAAAACTTAACATTTTGAGATTTAGTTTTGGCTCACCAACACATTGAAAGAAAGGACACCTTGTGATAAAGCTTTGTCACAGTATCTTCTTGCTCCGTTTTTTTCTTTGTTCTTTATTATACATTCTGAATTAGGGTTGTCACAATTGTTTCATCATTGTCTAATCGCAATTATTTTAGTTAATCACAATTATTTTGTCATAATCGTGTTCATGTTGAAAGATGCATTAAAAGAAAATCTGAAATCACATATCTACAAGGTTGTAGATTAGCTATTTCCCCTCCCCTGAAACAAACAGGAGGGGAGGGGAGGGGAGGAGGGAGAAACAGGAGGAGAGGTGGAGACAAGCCGTTCGAATGTTATGCGTGATTTTGTTGACTGGAGTTGTATGTACGCTTGCATGAGCGCCGCCATGAGAGGATCATTTTTTTTTATCAAGCGACTGGAGTGTTGTGGGCTGAATCGGGGCTGCTTGATCTATGGCCCGGGTGTGTAGAAAGGGGATTGAAAGTAATCAATAAAAAAGTGCTCGAAACATATAGATACATGTCTCGCAATTGGACACATGGCTAATTAAGGATGTATTCATACGCTTATCGCGGTCGGCGTGCTAAATGTGCAACCGTTATTTTTATTCTGATTAGCATTTGAATATGGAGCCATCCCTTTGACAGGCCCCAGGTGTGTGTGTGTGGCTCTCAGTGTCACTGCATTAGGTCACGCATACCGCCCCGTTGCATGGTGTCTGATATGGTGCCAGCTGTGGTTTGTGTGACAGCCCGGTGTCACAGAGCTGTGCGTGGCCCCATGTGACGGAGGTGTGAAGGTGTGTCATCCTGGAGCCTGGTGCTATACACACCTCGTCAAGCCCCACACAGAGGAGCTACTGTGCAGCGTTCGCCCCATAGGCCCAAAACATCCTGGCAAACACCTCCGTTACAATACGGCCTGACTGGCTGGCTGGCCTTGTGTGTCAATGTCCACTAACTCAATGGCACAGTAGGGATGGACAATTAGTCAAGAGAGTCACACTCGTGTGAAGTGAGGGGTGCCTGGGTAATGTTTGTTTAAAGTGCTCTCAACATTAAAAGTCCATAGACTTGCAGCTGCCATATGACGTGATTTCAAAAGCCAGACGGCTTGACCTATACATGACCTACTGCAATTCCCACAAGGCAGAGGCTGCGATTAACTGCATAGTAGAGAAAAGGTTCCAAAACTGACTTCTTAGAACACTTAGACTGCCGCCGTGTGGCCATTGGTGGCAGTTGGCTTGCGCCGGGCCGGATATGGGAACGTTACTACTCAAGCACTTTTTTTCCCGTCTCTGCAAATGAGAGGAGAAGAAAAGGCCCGATGTTAGCATTAGCACACGATGTCTTATCATTCTCCCGAAATGTTAATATTTTAATCGCAATCCCCGTGAAAAATCTGAAATCTGATCCAAACCTCTGCTGTCTGTTCAACACCACGGACAGTGCCGTAGTTTCAGAGAAAACGGCGAGAGCAGATTGAAATTTGAACGGGACTCTTAATGGATGTGCGTTGCCTAGCAACCGTATCAGGGCTAAAAGTAGATTTTCATATCCATATAAAGCGATATAAAACGTATATATACGTCAGTAGCAGACAATAGATGGATATTAAAAAACATTATGCAGACCATGTGTTAAACAAGGTATTCTAGTGTTTTAGGTCATATTTGGTCATTTCCACACCACGGCGACATCACGGCAACGATCGCATAAAAGGAACAGGGAAACGCCCCCCTATCATTATAACCCAACGTGCAACAAGAGTGCAGTCATGGAAGATGACATTCTCGCTATAGTTATTGACAACGGATCCGGCACGGTCCAGGCCGGGTTCGTCGGAGACGACACCCCCCGCTCGGTCTTCCCCTCCATCATCGGCCGCCCGCGGCACCAGGAGGTGATGGTGGGCATGATGCGCCAGCAGAGCAACTACATCGGCGACGAGGCCCAGGGCAAGCGGGGCATCCTGACGCTCAAGTACCCGATAGAGCACGGCATCGTCACCAACTGGGACGACATGGAGAAGGTCTGGCACCACACCTTCTACAACGAGCTCCGGATCACGCCCGACGACTACTGCATTATGCTCACGGAGCCCCCGCTGAACCCCAAGGCCAACCGCGAGAAGATGGCCCAGATCATGTTCGAGTCCTTCAACGCCCTCGGCATGCACGTGGCCAACCCCGGCGTGCTGTCGCTGTACGCGTCGGGCCGCACCACCGGCATCGTGCTGAGCTCCGGCGACGGCGTGACCCAGACTGTGCCCATCTACGACGGCTACGCCCTGCCGCACGCCATCCAGCGGCTGGACCTGGCCGGCTGCGACCTCACCGACTACCTCATCCGCTGCCTGACGGAGCGCGGCATGGTCTACAACACCTCGGCCGAGCGGGAGATCGTGCGCGACATCAAGGAGAAGCTGACCTACGTCGCGCTGGACTACGACCTGGAGATGGACACGTCCAGGTACTCCTCTGCGCTGGACAAGCGCTACGAGATGCCCGACGGGCAGGTGGTCACCGTCGGCCACGAGCGGTTCCGCTGCCCGGAGCCCCTCTTCAACCCGCAGATGCTCGGCATGGAGTGCTGCGGCGTCCACGAGCTCACCTTCAACAGCATCATGAAGTGCGACGTGGACATCCGCAAGGACCTGTACGCCAACACGGTGCTCTCCGGAGGCTCCACGATGTTCCCGGGCATCGTCGACCGGATGCAGAAGGAGATCACGGCACTGGCGCCGCCCTCCATGAAGATCAAGGTCATCGCCCCGCAGGAGCGGACCTACTCGGTGTGGATCGGAGGGTCCATCATGGGCTCCCTGTCGGGCTTCCAGTGGATGTGGATCAGCAAGGAGGAGTACGACGAGTCGGGCCCCAACATCGTCCACCACAAGTGCTTCTAAAAAAGCTTGATGTTCCAGCCTTGATCAGAACGCCGTTATAAAATGAAGGTTAAATATCGTGAAACGAGACCCGCCTTCCTTTTTGTTGCTTTCTTTGAATTTCCCACGAGAAGACTACGACCGTTGCCTGTGGAGACGGGCAAACGGTTTAGTTTTATCTTGCATTTTTTAAATATAGACCATTAGTACAGTTCCAATATGTTGTTAAATTCCTCTCGGATGTAACAATATAGACTTGAAAGAGAAATCCATAAGGAAAATCCCCCTGAATAAATGATGTCTCTTATTTGTATTACACGAGAAACATACCATGTTGCACTGTCTCCAGATTTCCACAATGATACAGTTCACCTAGATGCTTGCCTATGACATTCAAACAAAACTGATTAGACCACTGGTTCTCAACGTGCGGTCCATGGGCGGGTCCCCCGTTTAAATGATTGATTGTCAGGAACCAAATAGACTCTTGCAAAAGTCTGTAACCAAGAGAGTGCACACATGGAACCAGATGGAATCGTATTCGTCCATTCGGTTCCATTTGTGCACACACTCTCTCTGACTCGGGGGGTCTTAACCCATTTTGGGTGGGAACCCCTTTTGGTGTTAGCATTATGTTATGCCTTAGCTATTGAAAAATAGCAGATCTACAAGCTCATAGTGCGCCACGAGCTTGTAGGTCTGCTATTTTTTTTAAATTGAAGAACCACTGACATAGAAACATAGCTTTTTCAGAAAACTGTCAGGATGTAGAAGACATTTTTAGAATCTGATCTCAGGTCAAAAGGGGTTAATGCACACCAATCTGGGGTGTCCTTGAAAGTAAAATGTTTGAAAACCACCGAGTTAGAACATAATGCCCCCAGTCTCGTCCTGGTTAGAACAATACCGTCCATTCTCCTAGAGTTTGTCGTCCGTTTTCGACGGACGACCGCGCCTTGAATCTCCAAGCTTAGACGACTGCACAGCGCTATAATGCTGTGTGCGCTCCTGTCCACTCTTTTTGCCATCGGAGCTCTAGTTCTTTCTTTGCAAAACGCTAAAACATTCACATTTTCCCAGCCGAATAGGTTTCTTTCATCAGAGATGCCTTGACCTAATTTGTTAGATGTGACCCCCGCCCCAAGTGACGTTAAATAACCCACATGACAAGCCCATGTTCAGAATGGGCAGAATTCAAACGGATGATCTTTTCCATTGGTTTGTCTGACCATCTCCATCTACCCCTAGGACTCATAGAATCAGCAGAGAAACAGACATACAGAATGTGCCGCTGCACAGCTGAATCCAAACATTATCCACCCCGAACCCAGTGTCCCCCCCAATCCCGACAGGCAAAGATCAACCTCGGGGGCCCTTAGATGAAAGACTTCTGCAGATCTGCAAGAGTTTTGTTTACAGGATATGGTTATTTTTGCTAGATCGATGCAAATCCTCACGTTTTTTTGTTGGTTTGCGATGCTGAGGCAAGCCTCGGCGAATTAAGGCAGCCAGCACGACCAGAAAAGTGGATAAGGCTAAGCCGGATAAAAGTGTGACGTGTTCATTTTGTTCAGACCTCGTTCATTATAATGTGGAACATGAAGATATGAAGCCCTTGAGGATCATGATTAATCCAGAGAGTGCATGGAAGTAAAGTAAAACATTGCTGTCCACAGCTTTTTTTTGGAGGTCAGGTTTCACATCGTCCACCCCTGCTAACAAGTGTAAATGTATCACCTACTAGATGGGCTATAGTGTGTGTGTGTGTGTGTGTACACACACGTTAGTCAAGTAAGTATATAGTATGTAGAATGTGAGATATTGTCAATTTGAGGACCATTTTCTGGTGCTCCGTCACAACTAGGTTGTTTTATGTTTTAACATTGATTCAGGTTAGAATTGAGGTATTTGGCTTAGAGGTTAGTTGGGTGCAGAGACACGGTTCATGTACTCGCGCGAGCCCATAGACTCCAATGCATTCTGTAAACTTCCGGTTGTCCCCATTCAATAGAAGTCTATGTAGAAGACACTGGCCCCATGAAGTGAACGGAGTTGTGGTAACTCTGACTCTATCGCTCTGTTTGGTTGTAATGATTGATTTGCATTTGAATACTTTGCTTAAAACATACTTTCCCTTGCGAAATGATGGGTTGATATAGGCTGTGCTAGTTGTGCTGTACATGTCGACGTTGCATGCCAGTATCGCCAGCATTTTTTCATAATATATCTTATAATGTGGCAATTTCCGGCGCAAATGAATTGCATCCACTGTGCTGCCTCAGCTTTCTGTCAATAAGTGTCCCGCGCCCAGACTGCCGATATCTTTGGCCTCCAGACAACAGGGGTGGACAGCTTATCCACAAATCGAGACTTGGCTCTGCTGCATTAACCCATTTTAGACGGGAACCCCTTTTAGTGTTTATAGCATTTAGCTGTTGGAAAATAGCAGATAGCAGAAAATAGCAGATCTACAAGCTCATAGCGAGGCACTCGGTCTGCTATTTTAGAAATAATGGTGGCACAAATCTTTGAATATATTCTTTCTGAGCGAACATTTTTAACTCAAATCCTTTCTTCTGGAGGGTCCCTGGAACAACATATGGTCGGTGGCCTATTAGATATAATTTTTGGGGTCCTTGACATGAAATATTGAGCACCACTGATATAGAAACATAGGTATTCCAGAACACTGTCATGACATTTTTTTAATTTTGACGTCGGGCCTAAATCAGTGGCGTTTCCAGGGACTACATTTTGGGCTGGCAAGATGTGTAAATTGTCGTACCCCTGCGCACAGTCAGGAGCACTAAAGGTTTTCAAATATATATACCTGTCAGGTATATAGGCTGAAAGGATACAAAGGCTGAAAGGCATGCATTTACATTCAAATGGATGATTGAGGGTCACGCTTTATACGCGCAACGGCCAATCCGCTGTCCACTAATAGTTCTCAGGTCTTGTTTTTGTCCTCAGTGTATGGATTTTGGCCAGGCGTACCTACCTTATTGTAGATACGCCTCTGGCCTAAATGGGTTAATCAATTCATGTCAGTGCTGCGAGTTTGTGTTCGCTTTATTATGAAACAATGGCTACTATATATTGGGTGTTCAATTTGTAGTGGGAGATTCATGGCTATGCTTTTGAACCCCCCCCTACTCTATTCTGGTATGTGATAACAATGCTCCTGGTCAGACTGAATATTATTCAAGCATGTCCTTCATTTTGCGATGTGTAGACCAGTGGCTCCCAAAGTGGGGTCCGGAGACCCCCAGGGGTCCTTGATGGAGTTCCAGGGGGTCCCCAGCTAAATGATAGTTTGGAACCAAATGGACCCTTATTGTTCTGTAAGTGTACACTCATAGTTAACACCCCAATCGCCCAGGACGAAGTTCACCGTGCTTTCTATTAGTAACACCCAGCGCCCAGGACAGTTTTATCCAAAAGACCAAGTGTATTGATGTGAAAACCGATCGCATCGCTCCACGGCCTGGGAGCGCCTGTTGCGCAACAGTGGGACGTCATCGAAAAAGTGTAGCCGAAAATCTTAAACCGTTAATAACTCACAATCTAATTCATCCCGTCCAATTCTAAGAACAGATCCTGTGTTAGACGGCCCTCCGCTGTCCAGTCGCTAGTCGCGTTAGATTTAATCATGCCTCCCGTTGTTGTCGATCGCCTTTAGAGTGTTTTGGCTAAATTTAGCTGCTCCAGCCACATCCGGTATAACTTCCGGTCCGTCTGTAAAAGTTATCCGTTGCTATAAATCGATTGGGCGCTATGATTTAATGAATTAAATAATCCATCGTCAGTTAATAGTCAGGGGATATTAATACAATCTGGGAATACATTTCTTACCAAGAATTTTGTGTGTTTGTAAGGGTGTCTACTAACATAATTATCCCACATTGGTTCCTATTCAGGGGATTTTTTGACAGCTGCTGAAAGTTGGGGTACCATACAACCATTAAAAGGGAAAATGTTCTAAATTTCATTATGCTTTAAGTAGCATGTGACGTGTCAAACTATGGTGTTTTCTGAATCCATTCCAAGCATTCGTTTTGCACAAAAAACACTCATTGGGCTTAAAAAGGCCGTTTTTAGTGTTTTGCAAAACTATTGCTTGGAATGGATTCAGAATGATGAACCCCCTAGTTTGACACGTCACATGCTACTTAACCCATTCTGACCTGAGATCAGATTAAAAAAATGTCTGTTTGAAAATGACAGTTTTCTGAAAAAGCTATGTTTCTATGTCAGTCGTTCGATTTTTCAAAAATAGCAGACCTACAAGCTCGTAGCGCTAGGTATTGCAAAGGTGTAGGCAATTGTATATACTTTTGTCTTTTTGATGTTTAGAGTTTAAAGAGCAATGTGTATTTTGTGAAACTTTCAAAGTGTTTGCTTTCGGACGGACGGGCGCTGCTCCACGCATGAACAGTCAAGACACTTCACTCGGGGTAATTAAGGACTCATTACCTACACATGCTTATAAAACCAATACGGGCAGACACAGACACAGACACAGACACACACACACACACACCCCCACCCCCACCCCCACCCCCCTGGGCTGAAGGACTCATTACAAGCTTCATTAGGAAAGCTGTGGACAGCCTAGCTGTCCTTTGGGCTCTCATGGCCTAGCTGGTGAACAGGTAAACATAATCAGAAGAACATACACAGATGGCCGAGCACATATTGTAGCACAGTGGTTCCCAAAGTGGGGTCCGGGGACCCCCAAGGGTCCTTGAGGGAGTTCCAGGGGGTCCCCAGCTAAATGATAGTTTAGAACAAAATGGACCCTTATGGGTCTGTAACTCTGAGAGTGTACAAATGGAACATAATGGACCCTAACGGGTCAATTTGGTTCCATTTGTACACTCTCAGAGTTAAATTAACATTGATTTTTCAATATAAATTGGGGGATATAAATGCCATTAAATGGGGGTCAGTAGACTAATGCATGTCAAACTGGGGGGGGGGGGGGGGGGGGTCCTTGAAATTAAACTGGTTGAGAATCTCTGCTAGAGCCGTACAAATCTTCTCTCATGGGGGTCCCTGGCATATCTTTTCAAATGGGGGTCCGCGGGCCAATAAATGTCTATTTGGGGGACATGAAAAAGTTTGGGGAACCACTGCTGTAGCAGAACCTCTCACTCACTAATGTTTTTTTTTTAGCAGTGATGGAAAAAGTACTAGGCTAATTTTTTTACTCATTAAAAGTACCAATACTGCAATATAGAAACACTCAAAAAAATTGTTTTCACATTCCGAGTTAGATTTAGTTTTTCTGCCTCAGCCAAATTAAGCGTAGTATACGGTACCTATGAGATGTGAGTGGGATGTGAGTGGGATTGACATTCTTAACTAGTTCGGAAAGCAGCACATATTGACCGTAAGAACCACCACCCTCAGGGACCGTTTGAAATGGACGGGGTCAACTGCTTAGCCCAGAGGCAGTAACTAGTTGTTTTCTTGCTTGGTGTGAACACAACGTGCTAATCATATTATACCGCCGGTGAGAGACTGACGTTAGTTTGCAACAGACATCCCAGTGCCCTGTGCATAAAATGTAATGCAATGTGATGCCTCTTGGAACTGTGGTCTGGTGTAGCCTTTTGTTTCTTTTATCCCCTCTCCGCAAGAGAGGAGCTGTGAAGTATATTGTCAATGTATTGTGTGATCTTGTTTCGCATTGAATACAGCATATGTGCTGTTGTTTTGTATCCTGGGGACTGGTGAGCACAACACTAATTTCCGCAAGGTATCTATATTGTGTCTGCAGCATGGAGAGAGCGAGAGACGGTGACATGGAATAACAACGCAGACTCCTTCCGACGAGACGAGAGCGATAAATCACTTATGGCAGCATCAGCTCAGTGGACTTGGTATTAGTGTCCGCCCCTGACATTGGGAGGGTACACCAAAGGGTCATACCAGTGCCGACACTTAGCTTGGGGTTAGCTTGGGAGTGACACATTAGCATCGTGTCCAGGGGTTGCACTCGTGCATTAAACCGTGTCACGCAACTGACCTATGTGGGCCACGTGACCCGGGGAACTGCTGGTTCATCCCAAGGTGAGAGTGCCGGAGGAGAATTGCTCAAGTTAACCCATTTTGTACTGACGTCGATAAAAAAAAGGCTTCTAAATCCTAACATTGTTCTCAAAAACCTATGTTTCTATGTCAGTGGTCCTCAACCTTTTTCATGTCAAGGACCCCCAGAATGATCTGTATTGGGCCACGGACCCCCATCTCAAAATATGTAGTTCCAGAGTGGTGCAACCACTCAAAAAAGGAACAGAGAGAGAGAGAGAGAGGAGGGGGGGAGGGGAGTTGCACCACTCTGTTCACACAGGTGTGATTTGTACTCACTAGAGCGGTGCCCGTGTTGTGATGTCAGAACAGGCCATATTCATATATGCAGATATAGGGGTGATCAGGTATACAGAGCCCGGCTGGTTCATACACAGAGTTGGCGGTGCCCACAATGGAACCCGTTGCCTGCTGGTCGAATGGCTAGAGCTATACCGTCTGAGCTACCCAGAGACAAACACACTGTCCAAGGAGAAGCAGCCATGAAGATAAACAGCTTTCTCATCTTTGAGTCTTGTCTGTCCGTCTCCGTTTCTCCATCTGGACTCCCGTTGCTATGCGGTAACCAGGATAAACGTGTGCATTTGGTGCCTTTAGTTAAGGCTTTGTTCAACAACGGAGTGATGTCATCAATATGTTGACCTGCCAAATATGGAGTTCCACACAGCTCCAAATTTGGAAAAAAAGACCGATTTGTGGATCTGCAGGATGGTGGACGTGAGATTATAAATGAAAAGCCTCTTCGGAGATTTGCTTACATGGCATTTGGTGCTGAGCAGTGTAGTGGTTTGCACGAGTAGCCTGCAGACACACACGCACAACAGCTGAGGTGTACATGACAATGAGGCCCATGAAATCTGTGTTTCATGTTATCATGGTTTTGTTGTAAACAAGAGGATCATCAACTGAATCTGATGTGAAGTCATGGCGTCTCTGTCAGGCGGAGAACACTTGGTGGTGAAAAAGGTTTGCCACAGAAAACAGGACGGAACACTTTACCTGATGGCTGAAAGCATCGCCTGGGGCCCGGAGGGCAAAGGCGGCCACCAGACACTCAGCCACTCGTATGCGGATATCTATTGTCAGAAAATCAGCCCGGACGGCAAAGCCAGGGTTCAGCTGCAACTGGTCCTCCACACCGGCGAGAACACCACGTTCCACTTCTCCAGCGAGAGCAGTGCCCTGAGAGACCGCGACGCCACCAAAGAACTCCTGCAGCAACTCCTGCCCAAGTTCAAGAAGACGGCCAACAAGGAACTAGAGGAGAAGAACAGAATGTTGAAGGAGGACCCGGCGCTTTTCCAACTGTACAAAGACCTGGTGGTGAGCCAAGTGATCGGCGCGGAGGATTTCTGGGCCAATCGGCTGAGCAAGAACAACGCCGCGGAGCGCTCGCCGTCCGACGACAAGCAGGAGATCGGTTTATCCGGAGCGTTTCTGGCAGACATCCGGCCTCAGGCCGACGGATGCAACGGATTGAGGTACAACCTCACGGCGGACATCATCGAGTCCGTCTTCAGGACGTACCCCGCGGTGAGAGAGAAGTACGGCGAAAACGTGCCCCACAACATGACCGAGAAGGTCTTCTGGACGAGCTTCTTCCAGTCTCAGTATTTTCACAGAGATCGCACCAACGCCGGGACATCGCAGGACATCTTCTCGGAGTGTGTCAAGCAGGACGAGAAAGGTCTGACGTCGATGGCGCTTCGAAGGGTCAGGAATCCCCTGGTTGACCTCCTTTCGTTGGAGGACAAGACGTGGGACGAGGGCTACGGGACCGCCGCTCCGCGCTCCGTCAAGACGGCGAAAGCGAGCGGCAGCTCTGCCATCGTGAAGCGCTTCAACCATCTCAGTGCCATGGTGATGGCCGCGGGCTCGCAGGAACGGGACGGTCCGAGCCACCAGTCGAGCGGCGCGAGCTGCCGCACGGACGGGCACTCGGGGGAATCGGACTTTGCCCAGTCTTCCGTCAAGAAGGCGAGATTACAAGAAGCCATAGCGTACGAGGACCAGCGGAAGGAGAGCCAGACGAAAACGGTCGCGTTAAACCTCAAGAAATCTGACGGGTACTCGTACGGCCCCGTGCCTCTCCCGTCGCAACGGTGCGCTAGTAGTAGCGGTCAGGACGTCAAAAGCTCCCTCCGCCGTGTCCAGCGCGAGATGAGCCGCTACAAGCCCGACCTCACGCGGGCCTTGTCCAGCAGTGCGGCCGCGTCCGCCGTCGTGGCTCTGTCTCTGGGGGGCGTCCTGGCGCCGGCGGGGGCGTGGCAAGCCGCCACCACCACCGACCAGAAGGTGACGGGCGAGCTGCGGGAGGAGCTGAGGCATCTGTACGCGGCCGCCGCGGAGCTGCTGAGACACTTCTGGTCGTGCTTCCCCGTCAACACGCCCTTCCTGGAGCAGAAGGTGGTGAAGATGAGGTCCAACCTGGAAAGGTTCCGGGACACCAAGCTGTGTCCGTTCCAGGCCAAGGTCCAGCGGCAGCGCGTGGGTGTTGACCTCACGGGACATCTGGAGGAGATGATGCAGGCCGCGTACAACAAGTTCCAGAACTGGCAGAGCCATCGCATGTCAACCAATTAAACACTATATATAAGTAACTCCCCAACCTGAATTTATATTGGCCACATGATGTCTCACATTGTCATTTAATGCCCTAAACAAACATTAAAAGTCCATAGACTTGGCTGTCATATGCCATAATCAAAAGCCACGCATTGGGAGGGGCTAGCGCCCCTCAAAAAAAATACAAATCCTTTAATAAGAGCAGTGGTTTCCAAATGCCCAGGGCACCCCTCCGTGCATTTGTCTATAGGCCACGGAAATTAGTTTCACAATGTGACGCACAGCAGCACACTGCAGTCTTTCCATTTATCCAGGTCCTTCCTTTCAAATGCAACGGGGCTCATAAGCTACAGGCTTCCACTGAAAGCAATAGAAGCCTGTAGCTGAAGCACATACAAAGCTACAGGCTACCATTCATTAATTGTTCTTCTTTTGAAAATGAATGGCGACATGAAGATACAAGGCCACTGTACGGACTACCATTACATTTCAATGGAAGTCAACGACATACTGTACTGTATTTGTTTTAGACGGGACATTGCATATTAATGGACATTAATTATATGTATACCGTAATGTACATGCACCGGATTTAGCAAAGAGTCCCCACGGAAAATCAAACGGTCAGACGGTGGACTACATTACATCAGGAAACAAAGCCTAAATTCATACAAGAAAAAAAGTGCCCTTCTGGGCACAGGTCTCCACCAGGTTATCCACAGATCCGTGCAGTTAGAGGTAAAAACACTTTTGGGCCAGTTATAGCGCCACCTTGAGGCTTAGTTGAAATTGTTCATGTGGCATTTCGTCCTCGGCCTAGTGGGAATGTGCGTGCACAATTTCACGGAAATCACGCGATGTGTTCATGATTTGCAGCATTTTGTTTGAAACTGAGCACTCCTGTGAACTTTGGAAGCCAATCTTAACCAATCAGGATGGAGTCTGAGAAATCTGAAAGACCCGTTTCGTTGAATGGCTCTAGAGAGACTGTGTACTAATTTGCGTGATGTTTGGACAAAATCTGTAGGTGTACTGTGAAAAAACTTGTTTTGCACAAAGCGGCCTCCTGGTGGCGCTATAACAGGCCGTTCTGGAAAGTTTGGGGCAGAGGTTCATCGTTGGCATCCAGGGAGTGTGTGTGCAAAATTTGGCATCGACCGGGTTAACGGTGGCCGAGATTAGCTGTTCACGGACACACGGACGGACACACACACGGACGGACGGACACACACACGGACAGACGGACACACGGACGGACGAAGTGCAAAACATACTCTCCCCACATGCCTTCGGCCTGGTGGAGACAACAATGACCAAAAGGTGCATCTATGAAGGTCTACAAAGCGACGCGTTTGTAGCTGCTACAAAGTTACAATCAATGTTGAGCTGGCTTCGACTGAAACTATAAAACGATGTATGTAGCAAGCGTCTCTTCTCCCTTCACACGATTCTTGCTAGCAATGTGGGGGAATTAATTATTCCTGTCAGCCAGTTTCATGTTACGTTTAAACCCCAGGCTCTCCATTTATGTTTCTCTTGCTCATAAAACGCATGCTTGACATCAAAGAGCGTGTTGATCGACACTTCAACAGCCACTCTTGTGTCAGATATGCTTTGTTGCCGTGTAGCTTTGCATCTGTTGTATCTTTTGTATAGCTGCCAGTATGAACGCAGCATCATACTTCTATGATGAATAGTTCAGAAGTTACTACTTTACAGTGTGTTAATAACTGGCCTATACTGTATGGCATCTCCACATTTACTTGCGCAAGCAGAGCGAGCAAAAGTACTGCAATCGGCTGGGTATGTATGTATGCATGCATGCATGTATGTATGTTCGTGTAAGAACAGTGGTCCCCGATTGGCCGAGGGACAACACCGACATACGTGGCCGATTGAGATATGACAGTACGTTGACAGGAGTCAGCAATAGGTTACTCGCTCTGCTCGTGCACAAGTAGGCCATTCATGGCCAACTTGTGTGCAAAGCGCAAGTTGGCAGATCGACAGAGTGCATTTCTAGTTTTATATTTCTGTACACTTTTTGAAAAATGTGTAATCATAGTACCCGATGATCATATTTTAGGAGGGAAAGAAAATCACGGCACTCTATCTTTAAACAAACCTCCCTCACTTCATACTTTTTATGTTTGTTTGAGGGGCACTAGGCCCCTCCTATGCCCAGCGTTGTGCGTTTGCGTGCCCCACATCTGTGATGATTTGATTGGCTCATTTGTGTTTGCGTGTACCACACGACGATGATTTGATTGGCTGAACGGAATCTGTATGATCACAAGAGCACCCCTCACTTCAACACAAGTGTGTTTTTGTCAGGTGAAACCACCTGACTATAATAATGAAAGCGCATGAAAACTATAGACGACCTGTTCTAGCCCCTAGTCATACTGACGGCCTAGCCTGATTGGCTGCCATGTTGAACTAGGAGCCACACTAATTTAATGCTGGAAGTATAGACGGATCCACGGAGCCTTGCCCTGTAGGCCAGGTGTAGGCACTCAATGTGCTTAATGCGACACCTCAGCTATGGCTGCGCCCAGGGCACCCCTCCGTGCATTTGTCTATAGGCCACGAAAACTAGTTTCACAATGTGACGCACAGCAGCACACTGCAGTATTTCCATTTATCCAGGTCCTTCCTTTCAAATGCAACGGGGCTCATAAGCTACAGGCTTCCACTGGAAGCAATAGAAGCCTGTAGCTGAAGCACATACAAAGCTACAGGCCACTATTCATTCATTGTTCTTCTTTTGAAAATGAATGTCGACATGAAGATACAAGGCCACTGTACGGACTACCATTACATTTCAATGGAAGTCAGCGACATACTGTGCTTTATTTGTTTTAGACGGGACATTGGCATATTAATGGACATTAATTATATGTATAATGTACATGCACCGGATTTAGCAATGATGCAAATTGTGCAAGTCCCCACGCAAAACCAAACGGGCAAGACGGTGGACTACATTACATCAGGAAACAAAGCCTAAATTCATACAAGAACAATGACCAAAAGGTGCATCTATGAAGGTCTACAAAGCGACGCCCCGGCGTTTGTAGCTGCTACAAAGTTCGATGTTGAGCTGGCTTCAACTGAAACTATAAAACGACGTATGTAGCAAGCGTCTCTTCTCCCTTCACACGATTCTTGCTAGCAATGTGGGGGAATTAATTATTCCCGTCAGCCAGTTTCATGTTACGTTTAAACCCCAGGCTCTCCATTTATGTTTCTCTTGCTCATCAAACGCATGCTTGAGATCAAAGAGCGTGTTGATCGACACTTCAACAGCCACTCGGTGTCAGATATGCTTTGTTGCCGTGTAGCTTTGCATCTGTTGTATCTTTTGTATAGCTGCCAGTATGAACGCAGCATCATACTTCTATGATGAATAGTTCAGAAGTTACTACTTTACAGTATGTTAATAACTGGCCTATACTGTATGGCATCTCCACATTTACTTGCGCAAGCAGAGCGAGCAAAAGTACTGCGATCGGCTGGGTATCTATGTATGTATGTACATGTATGTATGTATGTAAGGCACATTTCTAGTTCAACTTGTGTCGCATGGCTTTTGAAAATGACGTCATATGGCAGCCAAATCTATGGGCTTATAAATGTGTGTTTAGAGCACCTAACGAAAATTTAAGGGCGGCCAAGTCTGTGGACCTTTAACTCCATCTCTACCGATAGCTGTTAGCATAAACCCCAGTTCCCAGTGCCAGCATACGCGTTCAGTAAAAAGTTAAAAAGTCGGAGTTTGCCCGCCCCCCCCCAACAAACTCTCGCTACACACACTCTATATAGTATCATTAGAACACGCACACACTCTTTACCTTTGGTCAGAAGCTTTTACATGGCGGCAGCGTCACGGTACAAAGGGCACAAATTAAATCAGAAATGTGGATGGCAGAAAATCCACGAGGACAGAGATCCAAGAATCCGATTTATGGATGGATCCTTTCAACTGCTTTGCACTGTGAATATATTCTCAATCCCATAGTTGTAACGGTGGGGCGTTGCTATAGGAACCGGACCAACGTTAAAAGCTTCCGTAGGACTAAACCGTTATATAGACGGAGTATACGTTGGGGTACGTATACGGACTTGGGGAAAAAAAGAGTTAAGGTGGTTGCACACTGGACGCGTTTTCCGGAAAACCGATGGAGAAACGCAGCTACAAATCCGAAAAATGCACCCTGTGTGCAGGGACTTTTAATTTGTGTTTAGGTCAGCAGTTAAAGATGTCATGAATTTTTTTACCTAACATTACGCTAGTCTAATAGACCCCCCAGGTGTGGTTCTAACATTCAATTAGTATAATAGACCCCCAGGTGTGGTTCTAACATTCAATTAGTCTAATAGAGCCCCAGGTGTGGTTCTAACATTCAATGAGTCTAATAGACCCCCAGGTGTGGCGCTAACATTCAATTAGTCTAATAGTCTCCCAGGTGTGGTTCTAACATTCAATTATGTCTTCCCTATGTATTTTCGGTTTCTTCCTGAAAGCTGAAAGCCATTGAGTCAAAAGGCCCAATCAAAATACACCACTTTAGTGACATCATAAAATCCTCGCTGTTGGTGAGGCTCGAGTTCAGGTTGGTGGCGCTAAGGGGAAAACCAGGTATACTTAATGAACTGGTGGGTGTGGCCAAAGTACTGTAATCGGCTGCGTATGTCGGTGGCGTCGCTCGACCAATCAGGGATCGGCTGATGACGTAACTAAGGTACGTCTGGTCATTGAGTGGGTGATCGGCTGGATATGTACAGTGTGTGTGTGTGTGTGTGTGTGTGTGTGTGTGTGTGTATGTATGTATGTTTGTATGTATGTTCGTGTAAGAACGGTGGTCCTCGATTGGCCGAGGGACAACACAGACATACGTGGCCGATTGAGATATGACAGTAGGTTGACAGGAGTCAGAAGTAGGTTACGCGCTCTGCTCGTGCACAAGTAGGCCATTCATGGCCAACTTGTGTGCAAAGCGCAAGTTGGCAGCTCGACAGAGTACAATTCTAGTTTTATATTTCTGTACACTTTTTTTGAAAAATGTGTAATCATCTTTAATTAAACAAACATTCACGACGTGAGACTCACGTGGCCGACAAAAATACAGTGGGAGTCCCTCACTTCATACTTTTTATGTTTTTTTGAGGGGCCCCTCCTATGCCCAGCGTTGTGCGTTTGCGTGCCCCACATCTGTGACGATTTGATTGGCTCATTTGTGTTTGCGTGTACCACACGACGATGGCTGAACGGAATCTGTATGATCACAAGAGCGCCCCTCACTTCAACACAAGTGTGTTTTTGTCACCTGACTATAATAATGAAAGCACATGAAAACTATAGACGACCTGTTCTAGCCCCTAGTTATACCGACGGCCTAGCCTGATTGGCTGCCTCGTCTGACTTTGCATCCATGCGCACTGCACGCACCTCTGGGCAATGGGATGGGACAGCAAGCACTCCTCCTGCTACAGGCGGAGACAATGCTTCCTACTGCAGCTATCCGGTCAGTCAGACGCAGCGCGCTGCAAGAATCACTCACAACATATTTTATACAGTCGGGTCCGTCGCCACGAGTGGACAGTTTGAAAATGCGGGCCCGACGTGCATTAAGCCATTCTGACCTGAGATCAGATTCTAAAAATGTCTTCTACATCCTGACAAGCTTTCTGAAAAAGCTATGTTTCTATGTCAGTGGTTCTTCGATTTTCCAAAAGTAGCAGACCTACAAGCTCGAAGCGCGCCACTCGGTGGTGCGCTATGAGCTTGTAGATCTGCTATTTTTCAATAGCTAAAGCATAGCATAATGCTAACCCCAAAAGGGGTTAAGCCATTAACGCGAGGCTGTGACACACAAACATAAGTTACTAAAATAATAAATCTGACTAATATGCGGGGGGGGGGGGGGGGGGGGGGGGACAGCGCAAAGAACTGCCGCGAGGCGCGAGGTTGTGCCGCACAAACATACACGTTGCTAAAATATTAATAATTATACTAATACGGAGGCAGCGCTTCTTTCACCTGACAAATATCACTATGTGATCATTTCTTGTTTTATTTCAAGCAATTCCCTTCTTCGTCATACTATAGTGTCACACAAAAGTAGCAATAAATAAGCTGATCTACAAGCTCACAGCGCTTTGCATTGTGCTGTTGTGAGCTTGTAGATCTGTTATTGTTTGCTATTTTAGAATTTTCTTACAGTGAAAGTGGCTAAGTGTGTATATCGAATCAATGAAAAGTATTAACAAGAGACTACATAATAACTACATTTGTTATAGAGGGGATGCGCGTGACATCATCGTATCTGGAAGTTATGCGGGAACGCCCACTGAGTGGCAAAAAACGACTTTCTGGCCTTGACAGCCCATTCATCCAAACTAGGGCTGGGCGATATGACAAAATCTCATATCACGATATATAATTTATTTTATCACGATAACGATATACTCACGATATAGCATATTTTTTACGATACCTATTTCTTTATCTAAAAAAATTGTTTTTTGTTCAGGTCGAGTACTTTACTGTACTTGGCCTCCCTGGCCTCTGTCTGTGTTAGGCTGCAAAACAGTGACACTTGGTGGTGACAATAATTATGCTATTTCCGTGCTCGGATACAGGGACATGGACACACACATAGCTGTCTATAGACCGATTCCGTACCGGTTTCATGGTCGCAGCCTACGTATTTCCTGTAGGCGGACTCGACATAGCTGCGGGAGTAAAACCCTCACCAGACGCACCTCTTCCACTACAGTGAACGGCAGAGTGACTGATGTTAGTTTGCCTCAAACTTTACTCCTTTACCTGCTTTTTTACTAACACTAACATTACAAAGATGCCCAGAACATCGAGATGAACCTGTGTAGTTTATGGCTGCTCCAACAGTAGTGGCAACATAACAAATAAATAAAACGGAATGTCTAATATCCACCGCGATGGCTGAGACCAGAGCCATTGAGTAATGGTTGAGACAAAGCAGTGAAGAATCCTGCAAGATACATAATTTCAGTCTTACCCAATACCCAATCTTTCTGTTTTATGAACACAAGGCTGCTGTATTTTATACCTCATACTAAGCATTTAAAGTATGAGGTATAAAGTACAGCAGCCTTGTGTTAATAAAACAGAAATATTTGGTATTGGGTAAGACTGGCGTTATGTATCTTTCACTGCTTTGTCTCAACCATTGCTCAATGGCTCTGGTCCCCGCCAACGCGGTGGATATTAGACATTCCGTTTTTATTTTATTTGTTATGTTGCCACTACTGTTGGAGCAGCCATAAACTACACAGGTTCATCTCGATGTTCTGTGCATCTTTGTAATGTTAGTGTTAGTAAAAAAGCAGGTAAAGGAGTAAAGTTTGAGGCAAACTAACATCAGTCACTCTGCCGTTCACTGTAGTGGAAGAGGTGCGCCTGGTGAGGGTTTTACCCCCGCAGCTACGTCGAGTCCGCCTACAGGAAATACGTAGGCTGCGACCATGAAACCGGTACGGAATCGGTCTATAGTGGTTGCACCACTCAAAAAACAATTAAATTCACATTATCCAGTCTATGAATATAATACTGATGCCCTGCCCATGCACAGACAGGCCCAAAGCAAGTACAAAACTATTACAAAATAAAATATATAATAATTAGAGGCTGAACTCAATTGTTCAGCCTCTGTAGACATTTTTAAAGCACAGCTCAAGACCCACTTCTACAACTTTGCTTTTAATTGATCTTTTATTTTTTGTTATTCATGTCCTCACTGTATTGCATTACTGCTTGTTTTTCAATGTCGTTGCCTTGCTTTTCTTTTTTTCTCCATTGCTCTGTAAAGCACTTTGAGAGCTGCATTTCATGTCATGAAAGGTGCTATACAAATAAAGTTTTATTATTATTATTATGAATAATAATAATTATTATTATGACAATTAAAAAGAAAAAAATAAGACGTTGCCATTCAGACACAGAAGTACAGGCCTGTGTCTGCATTAAATTGGCTTAAGGAAAAAATAAATACCTCATGTCACAGTTTGTCACTAAAGTTGTTTCAGTTCATGTTAAGCTCTGTATAGGGAATCAAAATGTTCTGTTGTAGTTATAGTTTAGTTACTCTAAGGGCGCGTTCGGAAATAGCGCACTGTGCAATGCAAACTGATAGATGAGTGCACTCCGGTGTGGTATTTCCGAACGTGCCCCTTACACCGCTCTGAATCTCGTCAGCCATCACATCTCCCTTCATGTAATCCAAACCACTTCCATATCCATACAATGAAGACGTTGCCCCTCTTTTAGGTGCAAGCACCCTTGTGTTGTGGTCGTGTTGGCCTTAGAGTATATAATAGAGAAGACATCCGAAAGGTGTTGGCTGAGCTCACTGTTTTCAGTGCGGTGGGCTGCTGGGCATGCCGTATATAAGCGCTGTGACGTAAAATACTGCCGTAAACACTGCCGTAAAACGAAACGGCGATATAAGCGATATAGCTTATTTTTCGTGATAGACATTTTCTATCGAAAATACGATATATATCGTCATATCGCCCAGCCCTAATCCAAACAGAAAAGTCCTGTCTGATTGCATTAAACAATGTTAAACTCAACAACATTGCAGCTGTACGAAAGGCTTGAATTATCCTCTTTCTATCTGCAAAGTTTTTGTTTCATAAAAATCCACCATATAAACGTTATGAGCTACTTTCTGTCAAGAAATGCCCTGCATTTGATTATTTTTGTGTGTCAAGAAGTGCTTGTTTTCAATAACACAACATTTTGCTGCCTCCTGCATTATGTGACATTTAGAAACAGGTGTTACGCAGGACGGTTGAGTGGTTTCCAACGAGCGCTTCCAAACTCCAACACTCCATGCTGCTCAATGTTTTGCCACTCAGTCTAGATGAGGGGGGCGTGTCCTGATGGGAAAATCATGCATGTGCATACTCTCTATTATTACTACTACATTAGCGTCCTGACGTCACTCGCTCATCCCCTGGTTCCAAGGGGTTTGCATAAGTTTGTCTCTTTATGGAGAATAACATGGGGTCATCTTAACATCGTCTCAGTACACAAACCCGTGGACTTAGCGCCCTCTAACGATATTGGCGTCAGACTTCGGTACTCTCTCTATAGAGCGTCACAGTCCCGCCTGCTCGAGAGACCCGGAAAATAATTCCCCGTTCATTTTCATTATAGACTTTTCAAAAAGTATTTATTTAAAACTCACTCCACGCCACATGACGCCTATCCCGTATAGACGTTTACGCTACAGACAATGCCGACTCGACAATAAACACAACGTTTTGGGCCGAACAAATAATTAGAAAGAAGAAAGAAAACGTTGTTTTTCTTCTTCTTCGTAATTATTAGTTTGGTCCAAAATATTGTGTGTGTTGTCATGATTTGTCATAACTCGAGTTGGCTTTGTACGACACTTAAAAGGTCTTTAAATAAATACTTTTTGACATTTCTGTGGGAAAAGTTAAAGGTGGCGGGACTGTGACGCTCTATTGCACAATATATAGTTAATTTCTCTCTGAAAAGTCATACAAATTTTCACAGATAGTGGCAATGTTCACCCCAGCTGTAATCAGCTGTTAGTCTGCTGATTGCGTATACGTGTTTCCAATCAGTGTTGATTTCCTACAGTGCCCTCCAATCACCGTTCATTCAGGCTCACAATCAGAATAATAAGCATTTGCATATTTTTTATGCAATACTTGCAAAATCACACCCCGTCAGGGTTTTTATTCTCCTGAATAGATGGCTTGGTTGAATGCTTGATTCTGATTGGTCAATGTGTGTTATGAATAATGACCGATCAGCTCGATAACAGACCGCTGTCTAATCAAAGACTGCTTGGATTTTAATTTCTCTCGAGAATGTTTTTGAAAACATTTCAAGCGAGAAATAGACACAAAAGTATAGGCATTAAAATGTACTTAAAGTACCAAAAGTACTCATTAGGCAGAATGTCCCATTTCACGTTTTCGAATCAAGTGCATGCGTCACACCGTGACGCATTGTGAGCTTGTCGATCAGCTACTTCGAATGGCCGAAATGTACGGTAATGTAATGTATGGTAATGCAACGTGTTTTGTAATAATAATACGTCTAATAATAAATAACAATAAGTCCACAAGGTAAAAGTAACTAAAGTTTTCAAATAATTGTAGTGGAGCAAAAGTACAATATTTGTCTCTGAGATGTAGTGGAGTAGTCAAAGTCAAAGTATTGGAATTGGAATTACTCAAGTAAAGTAGAAATACCTCAAAATTGTACTCGAGTACAATGGTACAATGGTCCTTTCCACCAGTGGGTAAGCACATGCATGAAGTGAGTGGCGTTATGACGTTGTTTAACCCATTTTGGGCGGGAACCCCTTTTGGTGTTTTAAATATGTTATAATTTAGCTATTGAAAAATAGCAGATCTACAAGATCATAGCGCGCCACCGAGTGGCGCGCTACGAGCTTGTAGGTCTGCTATTTATTTTTAAATCGTTAAAATGTGTCGCAAATCATTGGATATATATTTCAGAGCGAACATTTTTAACTAAAATATTTGCTTCTGTGGGATCCCTGGAACTACATATTTTGAGATGGGGGTCCGTGGCCCAATAGAGATAATTCTGGGGGTCCTTGAAATGAAAAAGGTTGGGCACCACTGACATAGAAACATGGGTTTTTCAGATTTCTTTTAGGATTTAGAAGCCTTTTTTTTTATCGACCTCAGTCCAAAATGGATTAATGCAATCAGACATGGCTTTGTTTAAATGTACTCTCAAGAATGTTTTTTGAAAATAAAATGGGGGTGTGAAGTAGACAGTGACGTGACAGTGAAGTAGACAGTGAAGTAGACAGTGACGTGACAGTGAAGTAGACAGTGACGTGACAGTGAAGTAGACAGTGAAGTAGACAGTGACGTGACAGTGAAGTAGACAGTGAAGTAGACAGTGACGTGACAGTGAAGTAGACAGTGAAGTAGACAGTGACGTGACAGTGAAGTAGACAGTGACGTGACAGTGAAGTAGACAGTGAAGTAGACAATGCAGTGAATGAAAATGTAATCCATAAACACGTCACGTTTTCCCGAGGCGACTGCGTTAAACTATAGCCTCACCTGTCATAAATAAACAGACTTCGTTCATTACCGAAATCAATGACATCCTTGTGTTTTACTGTTACTTTTGGGTCTCTTTATCAATTAATTTATTTAGTGGCCGTGTGATAAGCAGGATAATCAATGGGGTAATAAACTCTTTCAGCTATCGCGTCAAGGTCTAATCACCCTGTCGGGTTTATTTATCCATAATGACCTGCTCCCCATTGATTATGCCTTACATAATGAATATGTCTCCTCGTGGAGGGCAGCTCTAGCAGGCAGAAGGTCTCAGAGCGCTCTCCTTTCACCCTTTTTATGAATTATGAACACACTCTTCTAAATCCTAAAAGTTTTCTGAAAAACCTGTTTCTTTGTCAGTGGTGCTCAACCTTTTTCATGTCAAGGACCCCCAGAATTATCTGTATTTGGCCGCGGACCCCCATACGAAAATATATTTCAGCATGCAGGTATATGTTTCATGCTGCATTGATAACCAACTCCCCCTATAGGACTCATCACTGTACTCTGTATGCCCTGGCCTAGTGGGTTGGCACTACTCCTTAACGTCTCGCAGGTTGCTACATTGGTATATTCTCACTTATAAAGCCATTCTTGGTAATCTCCCACTTTAAATTTGTACTAAATTTGAACTTGTCCAAAACTCTCTCAACCTCAAAATGCTTGGGTGCCCCAAAACAAAATTGGAGTCTGAAAAAAAAAAAAAAGCCTTGCTTTTTTTTGGACCCTGCGGTCTTGGAATGACCTACAGACTCGACTCAAACTGGCTTCTGTGATTGATTCCCTTAGTGAGCTTTAAAGGGATTGCCACGGGCACACTTCCCATACATTGCTTACGTATAGTAAATGTTTGTTCTCTTGCTTTTTAGTTTATTACCACATTTCTGTGCTTAGTTTTTATATATTAGCCTTTATTGATTGTGTTACTATAGACGTTCTCTGAGCTTCTTCGGTAGTGGGTACTGTATTTATGAGCGTTGCATGTTGTCCTGTTATTGTCTTGTATTTATTGTTACTGGCAGAGCTGTGTCACTTACTTTGCCTCTTCTCTTGGTAGTACAGCAGATAATAGGAACGATCTTTCACTTGGTGATACAAGCGTGAAATTTGGCATGAACATGCCTCCGGGTCACCTCTTTCACTTTTTTAACCCAGCCAACGAAAAATCCAATATGGCGGTCATTTTTCAAGATGGCGCCAAATAAAAAAGGCCTTTTGTGGCGGTTCTGGACAACCATGGCTGACTCGAGACCGGGCACTGCACTCCCTGTGGGTGTGTGGAACGTGTGTGTCGAATTTGAAGTCGGTGGGGCGAACGGTTCTCGAGTTACGTGGATTACAGATGTACACACGCACACAAAATTCGTGCAATATAGCAGATCATTGGAACGGTTGTTCGCTTGGTGATACAAGCGTGACATTTGTCATGAACCTTCCTTTGGGTCAACTCTTTAACTTTTTTAACCGAGCCATCCAAGAATCCAATATGGCGGTGCTATTTCAAGATGGCCGCCACATCTAATTGTTAGCCTATGTCTAAATTTCTTACACATTTTAGGAAAAATTTCACCATTATAGATAGATAGATAGTTTTTTTTTTTAAATTATTATTCTTTATATATATATATTTTTTTTTTGTTATTATTTTTAGTTTTCATACTGAAAATGGTAGCATGCTAATGCTAACATGGTAGCATGCTAATGCTAACATAATAATGCTAACATGGTAATATGCTAGCATGCTAACATAGCATGCTAACATGATAATGCTAACATGCTAATTAGCATTAGAAAACTAAAAATAATGACAAAAAAATAAATATAAAGAATAAAAAAAATATATAAAACAAATTAAATAAATCTATCTATCTATCATGGTGAAAATTTTCCTAAAATTTGTAAGAAATGTAGACATAGGCTAACATTTAGATGTGGCGGCCATCTTGAAATAGCACCGCCATATTGGATTCTTGGATGGCTCGGTTAAAAAAGTTAAAGAGGTGACCCAGAGGCATGTTCATGCCAAATTTGTATCACCAAGCGAACAACCGTTCCAATGATCTGCTATATTGCACGAATTTTGTGTGCGTGTGTACATCTGTAATCCACGTAACCCGAGAACCGTTCGCCCCACCGACTTCAAATTCGACACACACGTTCCACACACCCACAGGGAGTGCAGTGACCGGTCTCGAGTCGGCCACACCCATGGTTGTCCAGAACCGCCACAAAAGGCCTTTTTTATTTGGCGGCCATCTTGAAAAATGACCGCCATATTGGATTTTTCGCTGGCTCGGTTAAAAAAGTTAAAGAGGTGACCCAGAGGCATGTTCATGCCAAATTTCACGCTTGTATCACTAAGTGAAAGGTTCTCTCACAATATGGCTGTTAGCCGCTGTACTATGGCCAGTTCACACTGTGTCAAAGATTTGCACACATTTTTTGAGTGGTGCAACCACTCCCTTACGGAGCTATGTGTGTGGCTGGGTGGCTGGCTGGGTGGGTGGGTCTGAGGCAGCACGAAAACAGCATGGTTGTTTTTCACCACCTGTGCGCAACCTAACACACACACAAACACACACGCACATATTAACTGTATTATGATGATTCCGGGTGTGCCAGTACAGTGACAGTACAGTACAGTAGATGGTATACAGTAGAGGGTACGGTAAAGCTGTCATTTCTCAACCTTTTCGGACGTAAGGCGGCTCGACGGAATCGGCCAGGCCCCCTGGTCGCGTTCCTGGGGGTTTGGAACGCACAGAGTTGCAACACTCACTTCACACGGGTGTGATTTTTCAAAAATAGCAGACCTACAAGCTCATAGCGATATATGAGCTTGTAGATCTGCTATTTTTTAATAGCTAAAGTGGAGTAATTTCACTCTCTGTATCAGAGTTGTACTGCTATGCAGATGTGCCCTCCCAGAAACGGTCTACTTCAGGGGTGCCCAAAAAGGTAGAATGTGATCTACCAGTAGATCACAAAGACTGTGCACATAGGTAGATCACATGGCATTCCCATAAAGTAAATGGTGCATTTATATAGCACCTTTATCCAAGGCACTTTACATAGATTGTGCATTACATTCACACATTCACACACCGTATAACCACCGTGTCTCTACTCTCCGGAATAATCATTATGCTTTCTTGCTATGCTGTCAAGGAAAAGGAGTCCGTGTTGCAGAACTGGTGATTTAATGAACAAAATAATAATTCAAAAAGGACAAACGTGATCAGGGTTCTAATTCTGTATCCAACCTCCGTAGTGAACAACAAAGTAATATCTCTCTTCCTCTCAATAATGCGACTCTTCCCTGCACACCAGAACAGAAAGTAAACACAAGATATCCCATAATACTCCTCGCCCCAGACTCAGCCCGCCAACACAGTTAAAGGAACAATCCCCCTGTATATACATTAGGGTTACAACCGATGGCGGCGGAAACCATGCAAGGCACCAACCAGCACATCAGGAGCAATTTGGGGTTCAGTGTCTTGCTCAAAGACATTTCGACACTAACTCTGGGGGAGCCCGGGTTCGTACTGGCAACCTTGCGGTTACCATCCGGCCACTCTACCTCTGAGCCACCGCCGCCCAGAAGTTTACCACTTGATTGATTGACATCCAAAAGGGGCCTGTCAGCTCAAACCCACAATGCAATTATTTGTTTTCAAGAGTGTTGTTGTTGCCGTGCACAAAAACCTCAGTGGAATTATAATTTAAAGGTTTTATGACATTAATTTTCATTTATTTTTCTTTTTTCTTTTAGGTTTTATGACCTCAATTACACCCAAAAAACCTGAACTTTGAACATTCAGTGGATTTTCTGTGGTCTGAAGTTTTCTTTGGGTTTTTTGGGGCCTTTTGAGCTACAATGAAAACAGGCAACACAGTGAAACAGTGACATCTGCTGGCAAATCCCATTGACATATATGGGATTTGCAGTAAGTGATGTCACTTACTGCCGGCAAATCAGAGCACCTGTTTGAGCCAGAAAACCCCAGATCACAGAAAATCTACTGAATGTTAAAAGTTCATGTTTTTTGGGTGCAATTGAGATTAGAAAACCTAAAAAAAACAAGAACAATTCCAAAACCTTTTTTTTTATGTCACAATCCCTTTAAATCCAAAAAAAAAACATCCATTTCTCCCCCTGTTTCCCATTCCATGTGCATTTGTCTTATACAGTATGCAACGCCAGCTCCTCTATTCCAATATATAAATATTTATTTCCAGCAGTGGGATCATGTTATCATATCACATTCTGGGGGGGGGGGGGGGGGGTTGGTAGATCTTGTTGAGCTGGTCATTTTGAAAGTAGCCCTCGGGTCAAAAGAAAGTGTGTGCAGCCCTGGTCTACTTAACCCATTCTGGGCGGGATCCCCTTTTGCCGTTTGAAACCTTAGCTATTGAAAAATAGCAGATCTACAAGTAGCTATTTTGTTTTACTAATCGTGAAAATGTGGCGCAAATCTATATTCTTTCAGAGCGAACGTTTTTAGCTCAAATCTTTGCTTCCGGGGGGGGGTCCCTGGAATAACAGATTTTGAGATGGGGGTCGGTTAGTAGATAGTTTTAGAACCACTGACGTAGAAACACAGGTTTTTCAGAACACCGTCATGATTTAGAAGACATTCGTAGAATCGGTCTCGGTCGATAAGGGTCTGTCTGTCTGTGCTCGGGATCCATTAATCATTAATTGAGCCCTGCAGCTGGTTCAACACGCACACACACACCTGGCCAGCGAGGTGACGATTTCTCTCTCTTTCTCTCTCCAGCTCAACATCCAACGAGGTCTGGATGTGATTTGTGATTATTTTTTGATTGCATTCATGTTTCTGGCGAAAGACAAAACATTGTGAGCTAATTCTAACATTAATAAAAAAAGAACGGTGGTCTCCATGCCGGGAAACCGAAAATTAAAGTACCCAAATATGGGAATATAGACATGGCTTACCTACCCTCTGCTGCCACCTAGTGGCAGATACATAATTAAGGGAAGTGAACTGCTTCAGGCTACAAGCAGAATAGATTTAAGCAATATTACACGAGAGGGGTGTGGCTTAACGTGATTATTGCCACGACGGTAAGGAACGAGACGTAGTCGAGTTCCGTCGAGTTCCGCAAGCATCACTGAAGTCACTGAAAACTCAGTTTTCTAGCGCTCTGGGAAAACAGCAGCTGAAATCTTTGTTTTGATTAGGTGGTGAATGGTGCTGGTTTGATCCACGGCTAGAAGCCGTTTCAACCATTCATTTCTGCTCCTCATCCGTCTCTCCCGCAAAATATAAAACGCTTTTTGGATCATATATCGTATAAATTAAAATGATAGCAATGTAAGCTAGCAATGTAAAGTCATTTTTTTTAGTAGATTGTTAACGGGTCATGGCTTTCAGAGTAAAAGCGCTGAGACAACCCCGGCCACCCAGAGCTCTTATTTTGAAGCACTTCCGGCACTGGTAGTGTTAACACCTCAATTGGGGACCTGATGTACAGGTTAGGGATGTCCAATATTTACATTTCAGCTGATATCCCGATACATTATGCCTAATTGTAGTGTGATGCCCCACTGGATGCATTCATAAATGTAAGCTTTTCCAAATAAAAAATAAACATTATCATAAATTCAAAATTATGAGCTTGTAGCTCTGCTATTTTTCAATAGCTAAAGTATAGCATAATGCTTAGTTAAAACACCAAAAGGGGTTCCTGCCCAAAATGGGTTAAATTAATTAAAATGGATACATTTTAACCGATAACGTAATTTTCCCGATATTAAATGTATATGCAAATATCGGCCACAAATATCCCCAGTGCAGGTGTTTCATCTTTTATTACATCTCTTTAAAGATTTTAATGCACATGTTGTTGACGCTCTGAATCATTGCACGGCTCATGTGAATTTTTAAACTTTGAATTGTCTGTGTAACCAAATAAAGTTGACATGAAAAAAACAAAAACAATGCTCAATCGCATCGGGTCCCTCTCTCTCTCTCTATGTCGCTCTAATTAATTAGTCTCATGTCGTGCAGCTGCGTCTAGATTATGCCGTCCACTTTGCTTTGATTGTCAGGACACAACACACCAAAGTCACCTGCATTTACACCGTCAAAGTCCTTCCGAGGACCAGAACTTAAGAGGTAATTATTTGTGATTATGGGTGGCCTCATTAAACTGAGGCATTGCTACCATCTGCTGGAAACATGCCAGGCTAGAAAGCCCCCCCCAAAAAAAAAACCCTGTAGCCACCCGGCCCTGAACGAGTGCTAATGCCCAATTTATATTCCGTCGCACGGTTGTGACGCCAAGCTAACGAGTTGCTCCACGCCGCATTGTTAGCTCGTGCTCGTCGGCGAGTCTCTGCCTGCGTCTGTCTGTCTGTCTGTCTGTCTGTCTGTCTGTCTGTCTGTCTGTCTGTCTGTCTGTGTGTCTGTCTGTCTCTGCCTGCGTCTGTCTGTCTGTCTGTGTGTCTGTCTCTGTCTGCGTCTGTCTGTGTGTCTGTCTCTGCCTGCGTCTGTCTGTCTGTGTGTGCGTCTGTCTCTGCCTGCGTCTGTCTGTCTGTGCGTCTGTCTCTGCCTGCGTCCGTCTGTCTGTCTCTGCCTGCGTCTGTCTGTCTGTCTCTGCTTCCGTCCGTCCGTCTGCGCGTCCCCGCCACGCCGCCTCCCTGCCATTCCCCAGCGGCTATAAGGGGTCTAAAGAACGGCGTTTTTTAGGGGTTAAGAAAATGTCTCGCCTCCCGTTTGTTTATTCATGTATGTATGTAGTGCATAATGGAACTCTGAGAGCACACTCAAGTGTTCCATTATAATAATAATGTTCTGTTGACCTGCCAAAAAAAACAAAACCAAAAAAAGAACACGAGGATGATTCATCTCCGCTGATGACAAAAGCCAGGGCCGAGTTTATTGAAAAAAAAATCAGAAATAAGAATGGCGCAACGATGATTATGAAGAAGGCAAACATCCCGCTTCCAACCGCCTCCAAGCCACCCAATTACTCGGAATAAGCAAACAGCAATTTCTGTTCTCCTATCCTCGTGTGTGCGCGCGAGACAAGAGCAATCTTTATTTCCATTCCATTCCAAAAATATGGAAATTTAAATAAAATGTCATATTCTTGGGGCATTTCGGATTTTTATTATTATTCTTTTTTTTGTATTTTATCTCCAGCAAACACAGTACATAGACGGTGTCGGGGAGACTAACCTCGTATGTCCATATTTCATCTTTCTGTGTGTGTGTGTGTGTGTGTGTGTGTGTGTGTGTGTGTGTGTGTGTGTGTGTGTGTGTTTTTGTCAATTTTACACCAGCAACAATAACCTCATGACTTCCCCACGCCTACAGAGCTGCTTCAGACTATACAGCTGAGCTTAACGAGGATCTGTCTAGTGTGTGTCATGCCCCTAGATAAACATTCTGGGACTTATCACACACACATTACATGCCAGACTGTGTTCCACACTGTTGGCTCTGTGTGTGTGCTGTGTGGGTGTGTTGTTGTCAGTCACGTATACTGGCCTCGGAAACCCAGGCGTTTTTATTTCCACGGAGAAGAAAATAAGCCTGGGTCTGAGTCCACTTCAATTCGGCATGGAGTATAGCGCAAACGTCGCTCACTCTCTGATTTCTGATCGTCTGCACCTTTGTTAAATTGATGCACACACGCACACATATTGTACACACAAACACACTCCTCTCTCTCTGTCGCTCTAATGTCGCAGCTGCGTCTAGAATATTCCGGTGGATCCTGCCGGGAGCTGCCTATGCCATAGAAAGCATAGGCGGACCCCAGGCTAGTCATATAACAACCCATGGATTTCTGAGGCTGCTCCCTATTGTGAGCATTTCAGTCAGTCAGTGTTGGGCTAAGTTACTTTATAATATCAACGTGGTTACTGAAATGGACTACTAACTAGTTGCATTACCAGTTACTTAAGCAATGTTACACGAGAGGGGGTGGTTTAACTTCTGCGTTGCTTTCGGAAACTGCGGGCTCGTTCCTGCAGCATCGCAGGCATGCATTAATGACGTTAAACCACCCCCTCGAGTGTAATATTGCAATTATACTTGCAATTAACAGTTGCCCTTAAGACTAAGAAAATCGCTGAGCACCCACTGCCTCAACCAAATTGTGTATTTGGCCACGGAACCCCATCTAAAACTATATGAGAACTATACGACAAAAAGAGGACTCCTGCACATAAAAAAAACCCTGTGGGAGGTGCAAGTCTAATTAGCAGCAGGCATACACTTCAAAAAAAGGGAAATAAACCATCCAAGGAAGGGACTGCACACTATAGGGAATAGAGACGGACAACTTACTGCATCATCAACTTTTTTTAGCACATACATTTGACTAAAACACTAAATATATTGACAATTTCGTCAACAAATACAAACTAGACTAAAATGTTAGAAAGGGACTAGTGGACTAGAGATCCAGTATAAGTCATTTTACACTTAGTTGCATGCTGAAAATAGCAAGATCTACAAGCGCGGCGCATCGTGAGCTTGTAGGTCGGCTATTTTCAGCAAGTGTCACCATTGCGACGGCATCAAGGCCCGCCAAAATACATTTTAGTCGACTAAAATCCCATGACATTTAGTCGACTAAAACTAGACTAACACATTCCAGGTGACTAAAATGTGACATCCCAAAAACCAGTTTTGGCCGACAGAGAGAGAGAGAGAGAGAGAGAGAGAGCTGACCTTCTCATAGTAGTCCACGTTCTTCTGGGCGGCGGAGACGAAGGCTGACCTCAGGTCAGTCCTCATGCCGTCGTGCCAGCGGCTCCAGTCTCCCTTCAGGGCGCTGTTGGCCGACTCCACGCGGTCCTCCAGTCTGTCCACCTCCTCCTTCAGCTGCCAAGCCCCCCCAAGCACAATCATCCTTATCGTCAAGTTCAAGTGTATTGGTCATTTAAAATAAAACACACCTTATACAATGTATTTGGGTTTTTTTGTTGACCAAAAAGGGAGTGTTGGCAGAAGCCTCGGCTTATATAATGCCGGCCCTTTTAATATTAAAAATAGCTAAGCAAGTATGGGAATACAACAAAAAAAGTAAAAAACTAAACGAGACAAAACAAGCATAAGAAAAACAAGACAAAAACAAAACAAGACATACAGACAATAAAACGGAAAAGGACAACAAAATAAACTAGAAAAAGTGCCCTTCTGGGCACAGGTCTCCACCAGGATAGGAATGTAGGACATTGCAGCTTGCCTTCATCTGGTGGTTGGATAAAAGGGCAACAAAAGTAAATTAGAGGTAAAAACACTTTTCGGCCAGTTATAGCGCCACCTTGAGGCTGAGTTGAAATTGTTCATGTGGCATTTCGTCCTCGGCCTAGTGGGAATGTGGGTGCACAATTTCACGGAAATCACGCGATGTGTTCATGATTTGCAGCATTTTGTTTGAAACTGAGCACTCCTGTGAACTTTGGAAGCCAATCTTAAACAATCAGGATGGAGTCTGAGAAATCTGAAAGACCGGTTTCGTTGAATGGCTCTAGAGAGACTGTGTACCAATTTGCGTGATGTTTGGACAAAATCTGTAGGTGTA
This sequence comes from Protomyctophum parallelum, assembly GCF_964188405.1. Classification (NCBI taxonomy): domain Eukaryota; kingdom Metazoa; phylum Chordata; class Actinopteri; order Myctophiformes; family Myctophidae; genus Protomyctophum; species Protomyctophum parallelum. The sequence continues at coordinate 21,696,029 of NC_139712.1, read as the reverse complement.
CTGTGCAAAAACTTGTTTTGCACAAAGCGGCCTCCTGGTGGCGCTATAACAGGCCGTTCTGGAAAGTTTGGGGCAGAGGTTCATCGTTGGCATCCAGGGAGTGTGTGTGCAAAATTTGGCATCGACCGGGTTAACGGTGGCCGAGATTAGCTGCTCACGGACACACACACACACACACACACACACGGACGGACGGACGGACACACGGACGGAGTGCAAAACATACTCTCGCCCCATGCCTTCGGCCTGGTGGGGACAATAATAATTATCAGTCAGTCAGAGGTGGGAAAAGCACTTAAAGGAGCATTCAGTGATTTGGGTGATTTGGAAACATTATAGTCACCTGGAATGTTTTAGTGTTAGTCAAGTGTTAGTCGACTAAATATCATGAGATTTTAGTCGACTAAGTCTTAGTCGACTGATATGTGTTTTGCTTTGCCTTGATGCCGTCGTAATGACTGTTTTTACACTTGCTGAAAATAGCCGATATACAAGCTCACAACACGTCGCAGCGCGACGCGTTGTGAAGAGAACCAAGTGTTAATGCTGGATCTTTTGCCCACTAGTCCCTTCCTAACATTTTAGCCTAGTCTTTATTTGTTGACAAAATCGACAGTATATTTAGTCTTAGTTTTATTCATCATGGCTTAGTTTTTATAATAGTTTCCATTTGGTTTTCGTCAGTGAAAAAAGGTAGTCGAATATTTTCCGTCATAGTTTGTCGACAAAATCAACACTAGTCCTCGCTTTGAAGAGGCTTGGTGGGTATGGTTCCCGCGTGGAGGGTCAACCAAGCAACACATGAATCCGATTGGCTCTCGCCGGACGAGATCATCCAAAAGATTTCATATTTTCACGTTTTGTTTTTTTAATTTGAACGACGTTCCTCCGCCCGCCATTCGACTATCGCCTCTTCGCCTGCTATCACCAGTAGTTGCCGGGGTCCCATAAGACAATAAATAACGCACTTCGGGAAAATACAGCCTTAAAATGTACTGTCAAGACTTGCCCGCACCTCTCGACCCGCCCGCTCACCTCTCATTGAAAAGAGTTATACGAGGGAAAAGGCCTTCAACACTGACAAGTGCATGCTGACTGCCGGCCTAGCACTCTACGGCCCGGGGAGGGACACACCTGCTCCCCATCAGCGTTGATGGATGGACGCGCTGCTCGCTCTGCTACACTGCTTTGATAAGGTGACTCAATCGATAACCACCGCGGCTCAGCGACGACAGGACATACGAGAGCTCTCTGCAGCGCGCAAGTGTGCGTGCATGTCGAGTGACTCTTCATGTGTGGTATGTAAAGTAACTAAGTACTAAGTACTTTTACTCAAGTACTAAGTAATTTTAAGTTAAATTAAAGTACTGTACTGAAGTACAATTGTGAGGTAATTTTACTTTACTCGAGCACTTCCGATGTCCAGTACTTTTACTTCTACTCCACTACATCTCAGAGGCAAATATGTGACTGGATCTGGCATAGACTTTGGTGAAAGTCTTTTCTCCAGGCTGGGAAGCGTCTCTCTTTCCCATCTTCTCTAAAATGCACTATTTTTGTCATGAAATAAAATGCATCCAAGTGGATTGGATGCAGGCGCAACCAGGGGGGCAGTCAGACAGATATTTTGTGAAGCCACCAAGGAAATCGGGATTTCCTGAAAGTTCATATAATGGCCTGTTGTGGCGCTGTCATTGGGCCCAAAAAAACCCATAGCCCCATAGAAGTCCATGTATTTGGGCCCAACTTCACCTAGACTGTATTACCTTAATAAACATGGTCATGAATACTTTCTGCTTCCAGTCACTAGTTTAAAGTCTCATTTCTAATGTCATAATATTCTTTTTGGAAAATGATGGTCCCATTTGTTAAAAGAATGACCATAAAGTGGCGTATGTTCTGAGGGGCGTGGCTACCGTTACAGTCTATGATCGGGATTCCCCACCCACTCGAGTCAAAATAAAAACCAACTAAGAAGAAGGGGGGAAGTCCCGCCTCGTTGTCTGGGCCAGCCAATGGGCCAGCTGGGCCCAAACGGATCTAGAAAGATGGCGATTTACAATACAAGGACTGACAGGCTTCATTTTACGTTCATGTTAGACCCGGGGAACACTTTGTCCATATTCTTTACAGTCTATGGGCGCAACCCTGAAATGCCGTAGTAGAAGAAGTTAATCTGTCACGGTACATTATTTTATTAAAATGGCACAAAATGCATTTCATGGAGACACTGGGGACCTGAGACGCTTCCCAGCCTGGATGATAATAGACTTTGTCCTAGGTCTAGCAGGCTTTGTTTCGGTGACTTATGTTCTGAGAATTATGCGTGTCCTGGTCCATTATTCATTACTACAGTGTGTACACTGTTCATGTTTTTTTAAGGCTGGTTTCAGTGCTATTTGGCATGACCCTGTACCATACTGTAAAGTTGCAAAAGCATATGACGCTGCATGTACTGTATGCATTAGGGACAAAAGAAGAATTTTCACAATACGGCAATTTTCATTGGCTCATAAAACCTTAATTTCTTCCACTTCCACAAAAAACGTACTATACTTTCCCATGTCCGTATAGGTCCAAAGTTCACGTGTAGAACTTGTCGTGCATTTTGATCAAAGATCCTGGGCGGAGATGCATTTTAATTGATTTTCATATAATTCAAAATGGCGGGTGGTCTAGAGGTCAGAGGTCAAAAGTAAGAGCACGATACTTGTTCGGCATGAGGAGACGCATATGTGTGTCAACGTTTCATTGCCGACGGTCAAACGGTTCATGAGCTACGCGTGGTCAAAGTTAGCATTTTCAATTGAATGCTATAGCGCAACCTTTTGACGAATGGTTGTGGCCATACCGTTTGGCATGGCCCTCTACCATATCTCCAAATTTCGCGAAAACCAACTGCACGGTTCAGCCAGAACTGCTATTTTTGGCGTAAGAAGAAAAAAAGAGACAAAAGCAATAAAGGACTGCTTGGTCCTTTAATTATATTGAATGTCCCATTTCATTTCAAATGCATAAACACTTTTTGAAAAGGTTCAAATGGCCAACAAAATATATACTGTAGTGCTGAAGTGCTTAATGGGTATAATACAGATTTGACAAAGTAACTAATGTTTTCAAATGATTGTAGTGGAGTAAAAGTACAATATTTGCCTCGGATATGTAGTGGAATAGAAGTAGAATAGAAGGAATTGGAAATACTGGAAAAATGTACAAATATCTCAAAATTGTACTCAAGCACAGTACTTGAGTAAATGTATTTAGTTACTTTAAACCACTGGTTATGACCAAGCGCTCACTGGAGCCTCAGCAAACTCACTCGCACATACAGTCGAACAATAACAACCTGCCATCGGGAGAAGGATGGATAATAATTGTAATTAAAAGACAACTGTCCCTCCATTGATTGAAGCGTGCGGTGTCCAGCTGTGACACAGGCAGCAGTACAGGGCTAATGGAAGACGCCGGAAATGACACATTTCCCTGTGCTAGTGTCGACGCACCGGGAAGTGTGGGCGTTAATAGCTCGTCAATTGAGGCACGCAATGAATTGCAGCTAAATCACACAGGTGGTCATGCATTGTTCTCAGAATAATAAAGCACTCACGTCTTTGCCTTAAGTATAGCTCTCAACATGCCCAATCCACATTTGTTTGGGCTTTGAGGGGAATCTGAGGGGCACTCTCGAGGTGCCCATAAGCAGGTCGTGGCTTCTCAGTCTGCAGTGCTGGAAGTAGTATCTTTATTACATGTTTTACTTGACTAAAAGTACTGGCATCAAAGTAACAGTACCAATGTACTTTTTGGGGGGGAAACTCTGCTCCATGACATGGACCGACTTGCGTTTATGGTGACGTCAGGTTTATAGACGTTTCATAGAAAAAGCTAGTCTCAACTCCTAAATACCTCTTGAAAGTTAACTTATAAGCACTATGAAATGTTCAAAGATTACAAGATCCACAAGCAAGCGTTGTGAGCTTGTAGACTAGCTATTGCTGCAATGTTGTGCACAGTGGTCAAGTGTGATGCGAGGTATATATTGACTGCCGAGTGTGACCTTCATGGAGCCCATCAGAAGTGTGACCGTGGACCCGGCCTCACAGAGCACGACCTGGACCGGGAACTACCCATAGATCCGAAGTCCCGTTAGTCCGAACATGCACTGCTCCCGTGCTTGCGGTTAGGTTTAGGTTTGCTCCCGTGCTTGCGGTTAGGTTTAGGTTAGGGTTAGAGATAGGGATAGTAATTTCGGAACAATGAACCTTCTGACTAATGACACGGCACCCGTGGACCAGGCCCCTCCACGGAGCCCACCCTATCTATCTCTCTTCTATTCTTTCTTCCTATTCCCCCTCTACTACCCCCCCCCCCCCCTAGGGTGGGCAGATGGCCGCCCACCCTAGAGTCGGGTTCTGCCTGACGTTTCTTCCCAAAGGGGGAGTTTTTCGTTACCATTGTCACAATATTGCTTGCTCTGGGTGGATCTTTGTTGGTTGTAAAGTGTCTTGAGAAAACTTGTGATTTGACACTTTAATAAAAGGGGCAAAATCATCCTAATTAATGTGGGTCGTCAATCCTTCCGTTTCCCTTTTCCTGGCCTTTTTCAGCGTCTGTCAGAAGTGACTGAGATGGATTAAGACGTCTCACTCTGTCACCACAATTCACACATCAGCGGCTTCCTCCCGGGGGCCTCCGTGGAGAGACAGACCGTAACCAGACTCTTCCATCACGCTTTGAAACCCCCACGAGTCATATGTCACCTCTCTGACTGCATTGTTTAGAACAGTGGATGTCAAAGCTGTCAAATTGTGACGTGACAAATTAACCCATTTCTGGCCCGAGATCAGATTAAAAAGATGTCTTCTACATCCTGACAGTTTTCTGAAAAAGCCATGTTTCTATGTCAGTCGTTCTTCGATTTTTCAAAAAATAGCAGACCTACAAGCTACATGCTAGCGCGCCACACCAAAATGGGTTAACTGATTCAAATTTAAAAAAAATATATATATATATATAGCCCCGATGGCCATACTGTACAGGACACTGTATATGACACATAGGCTATTTTTTAAGAACTATAAGAAAAGAACAAATCAGATCCGCGAAGGCCATCTGGCACTCCCTACTGTACCACGATGCGTGCCGTTTACATTAAATAAAGTCATCAATTAAGGCAGACAAGACAGACAGACATTGTGCATGGCACGCCAAATGTTTCAAGGGCTCCATCTTGCGCCACCCTTATCCCTTTATCCCTAAACTTATTTGCCATTATTTACTATTTTGAAAATCATTTTAAAAGTTCAACTAGCCGATCTACATCTACACATTGTGAGCTTGTAGATCAGCTATTTTAACCCATTCTGGACTGAGGTCGATAAAAAAAGGCTTCTAAATCCTAACATTTTTCTGAAAAACCCATGTTTCTATGTCAGTGGTCCTCAACCTTTTTCATGTCAAGGACCCCCTGAATTATCTCTATTGGGCCACGGACCCCCATCTCAAAATATGTAGTTTCAGGGACACCTCAGAAGCCAATATTTTAGTTAACAATGTTCGCTCTAAAATATATACTCAAAGATGTGCGCCACATTTTCACGACTTTTCAAAAATAGCAGACCTACAAGCTCGTAGCGTGCCACTCTTTAGATCTGCTATTTTGCAATAGTTAAAGGTCCGCTGACACGCCCCGAAATTAATATGGGTGGTACAGCACATCACGTGGTCTGACTGAAAACAGTTTGAAATTGTTTGAGACAGGGCTACGGCGCGCCGCGCTAGCAACAAGTGGCTGCTAGCTAGCTCAGGCTAGCGTTTTTGACGGTACATTTAGGTCATTTTGGCTATAAATGAAATTGAAAAAAAATATTTTTTCGCTCTAAAATATTCGTTACAATGACATTGAGTTGACGTGTAAGTTTGAGGGGATACTATTGCATACTCGCAATATCGCCTGACGAGTTCCAGAGAGCTGGGATGCAGCTCTCTGTAACCCCGCTAACATGGCCTCAAATTCAGCCTTGTGCAGAGCCCTGTTCACAGGTTCACTGCCTGTCTATAGCAGCATTGCACCGGGCTAAAATGCATATCCGTCTTCAAATATCTTATGTACCGCAGCATTGTTCAAGTGAACTGTGTGTTTATGCTTGTTCTTTGTAATAATCAATATCGCTATGATGATTTATCGCCGCGTCACTCGAGTGACGAGTCCCGTCCCGTGGCCGGGCCATCCAGTCCTATGTCCCCGCCGTGGCGCCGTCATATAGTGCCTCTGCCCGGGGCAGTGGGGCACTGCTGCCGGCTCAAGTAACCTGACCGCTCTCTCTCTCTCTCTCTCACACACACACACACACACACACACACGCTCTCTCTCACACACACCGATATGGGGGGGCAGTCTCTCTCTCTATCTCGCACACACACACTGCGTCTTGCATACGGAGTGCCTTACGCGGGTGCAGTACTTAGTTTAGACAGTTTTTGGTTTAGACTAGTCATTGGTTAGTCATTAGTCCTACATCTACAACCTATCTCAAACCCTCACCCTAAACCTAACCTCCCACGAGGCAGCACACCTAAACCTAACCGTAACCCATGTCTAACCAATGCTATGTCTAACCAAAGTATGCCTCCCCCTTACGCACCGCAATTCTCTCCCTCCGTATCTCTCTCTCTCTCTCTCTCTCTCCCCCTCTCTCTCTCTCTCTCTCTCTCTCTCTCTCTAATAATAATAAAACGCATCACAGCGCGACAACTTGTGAAGATTAGATATATTCGAAGAAACTAGCATGTATGGAACCACTGGAAAAAATAACAAGTATCCGTGCGCAACTTGGAGGTCTCCAATAGCCACACTCAGAAGGCATGTGATGTCTTCGTCACCACCAGAAGTATAATGAAACTTTCATCTCATTAATCATTGACATAGCGTTATGTAGGCTATAATGATCAACTTGTGGGTGATTCGTGTAATAATAAATATCGCTATGATGAATTCAAGCCTGGTTGTCCGAGCCGAGTTGAGGCATAGTCTTGCGGACGAGATCATGAGCCTCCGGGGGACTGGGCAGTGGGCATGTGTATACTATACACACACACACACACACGCACTATAGCCACGGCTAAAAGTTGACAGGTTGAGTACACAATACACGTAGGCTACACACACCGCCCCGGTTGTCCGAATGCCTCTCTCTCTCTCTTCGGGCATACACTCACTGAGCCGTCAGCCAAATAAATATACGTAATTCTCATAGATATATCCACCATCCATATATGTGAATGAACTGTATCTGTCTGTGGGCAGGCATATGCCCACATATGAATACATGTGTGTGTGTGTGTGTGTGTGTGTGTGTGTGTGTGTGTGTGTGTGTGTGTGTGTGTGTGTGTGTGTGTGTGTGTGTGTGTGTGTGTGTGTAGCTGTGTAGTGACACATGCCCAGTTCAATATGCGCCGGGGACCATAGAGGCTATACGTTCCCCGTGTGTGCAGCCTGCATGACCACTGACCAGAAGAGGCTCAGTGCCCCGGCGGTGAGAGGGGCATTTTGTCATGCGGAGCGACGCGGCGATAAATCATAAGTTCACTTGAACAATGTTGTGGTAGCTATTTGAAGACGGATATGCATTTTAGCCCGGTGCAGTGCCGCTACTCAACCTGTGAGAAGGGCTGAGTGTATGCCGTGGCTGAGTGCATGTCAGCGGGGGAGACCGAGAGAGATGGCCGGGGAAATTCGCCCGGTGCAGTGCCGCTACTCAACCTGTGAGAAGGGCTGAGTGTATGCCGTGGCTGAGTGCATGTCAGCGGGGGAGACCGAGAGAGATGGCCGGGGAAATTAGCGAAATTGCGAATATGCAACAGTTTACCCTCAAACTTACACGTCAACTCAATGTCATTCTAACGAATATTTTAGAGCGAAAAGATAATTTTTTTCAATTACATTTATAGGAAATATGACTCTAAATGTGACACCAAAATAGTAGCATAAGTTGCTATGCTACTACGGCCACCAAGCCCGGCGAGCCCGCATAGAAGTCGATGGAGAAAGCTTGTCACAGTCTGACGTCACAATCATGATAGCATTGTTTGATATCCTTTATTAGCTCCCGAGGGGCGTGTCAGCGGGCCTTTAAAGTAGAACAGAATGCTTGAAACACCAAGAGGGGTTCCCGCACAAAATGGTTTAAACGTTTTCTTTAAATAGTAAAAATAAGGGTTATGGGGTGGCGCAATATATAGCCCCAAGTTTGTTTTGAGCCGGAGTATGTGTGTAAATCGTCGCTGCGAGTATGAGTGAAAACAGCCGACCTACAAGCTCACAGCACATTGCGACACGTAACACGTTGTGAGCTTGTAGGTCTGTCGTTTTCACTACTTTAGCTCGACACTCTTATGATGAAGTAGGGTCTATTTCACAAGTTGTGAAACAAGGCCATACGAGTGTGCGTTGCCAAAGGAGGGCCAAACCATTAACACGGTACTGTGCAATATCAGCAAGCTGTTCAATTTGGAGGAGGCGTCGTTTCCTTTTAACCATGATTGATGTCTACCGTTTCTGACAAGTATGCCAACTGTATTTTATGCAACAACGTTCTGCCGTCTAGGCACTTTGCAACTGGCAACTTCTCCTATTGTCTGACTCACTGGTACAGTAATCAAAATCATCGTTATCGTCACATCACAGTTTTTACGAGTATTTTTTTGTTGTTGGGAGAAATGTGTTTTTTGTGCACAGTTCCCATTGTGTTATTTTCCCAAGAAAACAAAGGGAAGAAGAGGGGGGGGGGGGGAGATGTGCACACTACAGTGTGGGAAGACACACGACAGGCCAACAGCACACACACACACACACACACACACCAACGCCCGCCCCCGCTCGATCACGATTGGTGGAAGGCCCCTCTCTATTCTGATTGGATGAAGGCTGGGCCACCTATAGCCAAAAATGAAACCTACGTTTTTTTGACCCCCAGGGGTTTCCATTTAAAAAAAGAGAGAAGCCACAGGCTTGTCGGCCCTACCCCTGGGTTAACTGAGGAAAGGGAGGAACTCCTTATATGGTCAGCACACTCTATAGTAGTAGGGAGGATTATCACGACAAAACCAAAGAAAAGTGACATTTGAATTAAGTGAAATCACTATAAATATACCTTTAAATATCTCAGATATTTAGAAGCTCGTTTCATAACACATAGCACAAGCACACTCGTTGCGTCTCTCTTATCTCATTCACAAACAGCACAGCTGTAGCTCATTTACAATACGTTGCTGTCCGCTGTACAAGGCATTCCTGTACTTCCTTTCATGTGGATATAAACCATAAAGTGTCGAACGCGCAAAACAGGGGTTCACAGTCTTGCTCAAGGACACTTCGACACCAAGTTACTCTGGGGGAGCCCGGGATCGAACTGGGAACCTTGGGGGGGGGGGGGGGTCCCATCCAGCCGCTCTATTGCCCACTCTACCCCTGAGCCACTGTGTGTGTGTGTGTGTGTGTGTGTGTGTGTGTGTGTGTGTGTGTGTGTGTGTGTGTGTGTGTGCGCGTGCTAGGGATGCCAGAAAGTGACCATCAGCCAAATCAAATAATCGACAGCTACTTGATTTAAACAGAAAACGTTCAGTTCACTAGTCTACACTATATTCTACAACTGCCTTCATTTCATCAGATTGTCTGTCTGGCAGGCACTTAACAAGCGATGGTTAACTGTGTCTGTTAGAGAGAGGGGCAGAGAAGAGTGGCTTTGCTCAACTTGATTTATACTTATATTCTCCACTCTGATGAAGGTACATGTTCGATATATCATGCAGCCTTATTTATTGGCCTATATATATACACGACTGTGGCTCAAGAGGTAGAGCAGGTCGTCCAATGATCCATGGGTCGGCGGTTCGAATCCCGGCTCCTCCTGTCTACATGTCGAAGTGTCCTTGGGCAAGACACTGAACCCCAAATTGCTCCCGATGTGCTGGTTGGTACCTTGCATGGCTTCCGCCGCAATCGGTGTATGAATGTGTGTGTGAATGGGTGAATGTAATGCACAATCTATGTAAAGCGCTTTGGATAAAGGCGCTATATAAATGCACCATTTACCATTTACCACTTTCTTGATTTTCGATTATGATCGATGATGAATATTAAAATCGATTTCGGAGACACTTGTTGCATCTTGTGTGCGCTCTGTGTTGTGGAAGAGGGAAGGTGTCATTGTTGCGTTTGTCTGTCACGCTCTATTGCAGGGGTTCTCCACGTCTTTGGCTGGGGACCCCCGCACAAGCTTTGGCCATGTTTCGTGACCCCTCGTGAAAAAAAGTTTATTTCTTTATTTGGGGACCCGTCGTAATAAGTTGGCGACCACCCTATAGGGTCGCAACCCACGGGTTGAGAACCCCTGCTCTATTTCAGCGTTGCCTTATATTTTAAATAATACTAAGGTTATATTATCATTACAAAAGGTGTTTTGCCAATTAGCTGTTGGGGTCCACTTGCAATATTCTCAGGTTGAGAGTCACTGTACTAAACATTTCTGCACGGTGTAACAGCAACCATCAGCTCTGAGCTGCTACATGGAACATCACTGACCTCTGCTGGCCACACACTGACATGACAAATGTGTACCAGCTCTGCCCGTCAACTGAACTGTGTGAACAACTAAAAAATAAAACACTATATAATGAAACATAGAACAATTAAAATCTATATAAATAAATAACTATTGATTGAGGCAGGCAAACTGTATCACAGGACGTTGTAATTATATTACATTATATTAGATGAGAAATTATCATGGAAAAATCATATAGCATATATAAAAGCCAAGGTGGCCAAAAGTATTTTTATTTTGAACAAAGTAAATTGATTATGTTACAAAAAAAGAGCGTTAAGAATCATGTATAAAGAAGATTTCAGAACACACACCAATAGGCTTTTTATGTTATCAGGTGTTTTGAAAATCATGGATTTGGTTGAATTACGAACATTATTAGTGGTGTTCAGAGCGAAAAACAGATCATTAGTTACAGTTACAGAAGTAATTTGTGTTTAGCTCAGAGGATGAGGACCATAGAAGAAGACATGATTTCAAACATCTGTTCGCTCGGACTACACTAAAACTTCTGTTACAATTATGGAATTCACAAAACCAGGAGTTGAAGAGTTTTACAACAGTGTTTACATTTAAGGAAGTGTTTAAAAAGGAAAAAAAAAATTAAAATATGAATTAGAAGGTTAGATATAAGTGTTCTTTTGTTCCCTGCGTTGTTTTGTTTGTTCTCTTGTTGAGCTCTATATTTGTTATTTTTCTTTATTTTTTATTTGATGTAATCATGGTGATATAAAATGTATGGTTGGTAGCAGCCTCAATTTGATGATTTTTTTTAAATGATAGGGGCAGGTATAAATAAGATATATCTTCTTCCTTTTCTTTTCTGGTATGGAATATATAAAAAAATAAGTAGAAAGTAAAATGTTTGTGTAATAAATATGAAATGAAATAATTTGCCAATGCCAAATAAATAAAACGTTTAACCATTAAAAGAAGGGAGAGGGTATATTTCAGGGTTGATCTTCACGTCTACTCTGGTTTTGATGTGCACCTCAGACAGTTTTAAACGACCCGTGTCCTTTTAATGCTCACAACTAGGGCTGTCGCGGTTACATCCTTTAAACCGCGGTGCAATCAAGTGGATCAGAAGCGTGATATGCGATACTGTGCGATATAGTGCCCACTAGGGCTGCAACTAACGATTATTTTCATAATCGATTAATCTGCCGATTATTTAAACGATTAACCAGATTATGACACTTATTTAGCTATCACCTTAAAATATATATTTTAGGTTATTTTAGACATGTTCTAACTAACACAATTTAAATTAATGAAAGCAACTCATGGTGTCTTTAGGCTTATTCTGACTGCAGATACATTTGATTTAAGAATAGCTACACATGTGTCTTAACAGTTTGACTGTTTTACACACTTAACCCGCATTTTAATCAACCCCCCTTCACTGCCGAGATTGTTGTATTACCTTTAGAGCATACGCTGAATTATTTGGGCTTTTAATCCGCGAAAATCCAGCGAAAAAAGCTCCCTCGGTATGTTGTGATCCGAGCGTATCATCCACCATCTTGGTGCACCCGGAAGACGCACACAAGACTCGTCTCAATGAGGCGTTGCACCCCATGCATTTCCATTGGCCTCAATTTCCCAGAAGCCCTAGCAGCCCACAGCATGTGACGATTTCCGGTTTCGTCATCAAAGCGAATGCATCTAGTCTCTATCTCCGCTACGAAGACGGATTTTCTTTTTATTTATTACAATACAGCGGATTAAACACATAAAACAAAAGGCGGGTATAGCGGGGTTGGCAGCGACAGTAACCTGGAGTAACCCATTCCCGGCACGGAAACTAGGAACTCTTCTGAACTCAAATAGGTCATTTAAAAATAAATATTCAAGCGATATGTTTTGTTCTTGATACTATAATCGTTATGTGTCATATTTTGCTTTGCAGTTGCTACTGTGCAACTATCATCAGATTGTAAGGGAAGAGAGATGGCTCAATCCTCAAATCATCTATGATAAATTGCAAAAAACTCCAGTGATTAGTTGCCGATTTGATTAATCAATTACTAAATTAGTTGACAACGAATAATCGAGATGGCAGTGTTTAAACCTGTATTTAGAAATACTTTTCAATTAGTCCTGGTCTTCATTAATTTAATAATGGTGTAAAACTGAATGCAGTAATGCAAATGAAAATGGAACACACATCATACACCTGTCTGTTATTCGTCTCCTCCACCACCCCCAAAAAACACGAAGCAGACAAAAGCACACAAATGCAGTTTAGGCGGCTGTAGGCCATTTCATAGAAGTGCAAATGTATGTAACTTACGGCAAGTTATACGGCCTGCCGCCCAACAACGGTCTAACAGCTCTGCGACATTAGACATCATCTTAAGTGAACGAGGTAGGTCCGTCTATTTGTCAAACTCGAACACAAATGTGCAATGAATGCAGCAGCATTATAAAACTTAGGAGTTAGTAAAACAGAAATTATTTATTAATACAAAATGACCCGTAGGCTACCTGTAACTCATGGAACAACGGGGCCATGCGGCTCAGAGGCCTCACGACGCGACACATCAGTCTTAATTAGGTATTTGTCAAACGCAAAGTCACATGCAGCATTAAGTGCTATAGAAGAAACACGGTGCAAACCAAAATGAAATGAAATTGTGCAAAACAACAGAATCTTATAGTCTTAGACTTGTGAAATAAAAATGAGAGGCGGTCAACACTTGAGCCTCTCAAGCGCAACACTTGATAAGTCTTCATTTAGTCAAACGCAAATTCACAAATGATAACAGATAAAGGGGGGGGGGGAATCAATATAAAGCCCTGTATAGGCTAGGCTCAATCTTTTAGGCCTAATTGCAGTCGCAAATGTCAACGGAACTCTTTTAATGTATTGAAAAGAATGCACAACAAAACTATTTCACCCATTTTGGGTGGGAACCCCTGTTGGTGTTTTAACCATTATTTTAAACTTTAGCTATTGAAAATAAAATAATCGTGAAAATGCGGCACAAATCTTTCATAGCAAACGTTTTTAACTCAAATGTTTGCATCTGGGGGGGGGGGGGGTTCCCTGGAACAACATATTTTCAGATGGGGGTCGACGGCCAATGACATACACTTTTGGGGGTCCTTGACATGAATGTATGAGAACGACTGACATAGAAACATGGCATTTAAAAAAAAGGGATTTAGAAGACATTTTGTAGAACCGTCGTCAGGTCAAAATGGGTTAATAAATAGCCGTGGTGCGTTTGGAGCTTGTGGATCGGCTATTGATTAAATGCACTATGACAGAGCAGGCTATTCCATAACACTTGCTTCTTTAGCAAAAGAATAGGCCTACATTTCAGACCTGGATGACGTTCTTGTTATACACGCGAGGAAAACGAGCATCTTCTCCTTACGTGGCTTCAGAGAGGAATGCAAATTGGTAACGATATTCCCCGCTCTGCCCCGCTGCACTGGAATATCTCCTGCGATTTTAGAAAGCAGAGGGAATTCCAGTCTGGTTTTCACGCCACCAGACAAGAGGATGGTACCAGCTCAGTGGCCTTGTGGTTAGAGTGTCCGCCCTGAGACTGGGAGGTCGGGGTTCAATCCCCGGCCGGGTCATACCAAAGACTGTAAAAATGGGACCCAATGCCTCCCTGCTTGACACTCAGCATCAAGGGTTGGATTGGGGGTAAGTCCCTGTGACATACTAGCGTCATGTCCAGGGGGTGTACTTGTACATCAAGCTGCCTCACGCTACAGAAACAGGAGATAGGCTCCTGCCCCTATGGGCCTCATGGCTACAGAAACAGGAGATAGGCTCCTGCCCCTATGGGCCTCATGGCTACAGAAACAGGAGATAGGTTCCTGCCCCTATGGGCCTCATGGCTACAGAAACAGGAGATAGGTTCCTGCCCCTATGGGCCTCATGGCTACAGAAACAGGAGATAGGTTCCTGCCCCTATAGTTCCCCATTTCACCACTACTCTGCCTTTCTGGGGGGCTTGGGCCTCGTCTGCACCGTGACTGTGCGGACCCGACCACATTAGCTTCTGTATTAGCCTCTTTTCTCTGAAAATACGCCGCTGTCCGTAGTTTTGAACAGATCGCCGATGTTCGGAGGTCATTTCTGATTATCCGGTGATCGCCATTAGAACATTGTCGTTTTCTGCTACTTGCTGTATAGCTCGCTAGCATTGGCGCTATCACCGTTAGCACTTTTGTCCATTCCATTGTCAGTGCTGCAACGGCAGGTCGCAGATTTTACTATGAAAGCCTGCAAAACCTGTCGCTCAGTCAGTCACGCCTCCATTATACAGTATGGCCATTCAAATAATTTGGGGACCCCCACAAATAATTGTCGCGACCCACAGGGTGAGAACCCCTGAGTTAAGTCATAAGTCTGCAGGGGGAATAAGACCTTTAAACAAAATGGTGTACATAAACCTCACAGATGTCAAGTAAACTCTCCATCCTCCCTCCATGCGCTGCGTCCGTCTCTCTTAACCCATTTTGGGTCGGGAACCCCTTTTTGGTATTTGAAAACATTGTTATAATTTAGCTATTGAAAAATAGCAGACCTACAAGCTCATAGAGCGCCACCGAGTGGCACGCTACGAGCTTGTAGGTCTGCTATTTTTGAAGAATCGTGAAAATGATTCACATCATTCACATCTTTGAACATATATTCTTTCAGAGTTTCAGTTTTAAACTCCAATCTTGAAACTAAACTACATATTTCCAGATGGGGGGGTCGGCGGCATATTACATATAATTTTTGGAGTCCTTGACATGGAATATTGAGAACCACCGATATAGAAACATGAGGTTTTTCAGAAGAAAAAAATGAATGGCGTCCCCATGACATTTGCAACCAGCCGTCATCAAAAGAGGAGGCACAGGATTTTTCATTAGAGTGCGATTAGCCACCCGTGGGGGGGGGGGGATTCACGGCTTCATGAAATAATATCGAGCGCCCTTTATTCTATAAGATGAAGCTATATTATATAGGGCCTCCTGACAAGCCTGGGATATTTAACTAAATCCTCCCCAGGTGTGTCTCCAACACAAGCCCTGCCACCGAGCTCAGAGTGCATCTCTGTGCCTCCTTCGCTTTATTACAAGAATCTGGGAGGATGACTGCAAGCCCCCGAAACCTGTGTGTGTGTGTGTGTGTGTGTGTGTGTGTACTTTGTACAGTACATTAGCTCGTGCATACTGTGTGTACTGTGCCTGTGTGCGTGCGTGCGTGCGTGCGTGCGTGCGTGCGTGCGTGCGTGCGTGCGTGCGTGCGCATCGACGTTCTACTCACTGCCTCTTGGTCGACCTTCTTGGCAGCGAGGGCTTCGTTTTTGGCTTCGAACTCCGCCTGAATATTGTCTCTTTTCCTGAGCACAGCCTGGCAGACAATAGAGATATTATACATGCATTATATATGATGTCTATATCATTCATACACAGTGCACATAACAGTATAAATGCATTGTGTTGCAGTAGATTTCATTTACGGTACACACACACACACACACACACACACACACGTGTACGTGCATTGCATACAGTAACATAAGGCACACATCATTTGCGGCTATACTGTATGTTACCAGTTCTAACCCATTCTGGGCGGGAACCCCTTTTGGTGTTTTAACTAAGCATCATGTTCCACTTTAGCTATTGAAAAACAGCAGATCTACAAGCTCGTAGCGCGCCACCGAGTGGCGCGCTACGAGCTTGTAAGTCTGCTATTTTTGAAAAATCGTAAAAAATGCGGCACACGTCTTTGAATATAACATAATATATTATTAGTGTATAATTATATTCTTTCAGAGCGAACGTTATTTTTTTTTTTTTCGACGTCAGGCCTAAATGGGCTAATACACATGCCGTTTTCAGCTCTCCCAGGCTCTCGTCTTCATCACTTGTCTAATGAAAAGCACTGTTTCTCCCGTCAACATGTCAAGTTTATTTTTCTGTTCTTTTTTTGATTGATTGAAATATTTATTAACAGTTTGTAGAATTTACAGTACATTTTAAGCACAAACTCAATACTTTAAAGATATGAGGGTGGTGACGAGGTTGTTTCAACAGAACTGCCGGTTACAGTAAAGCTTGTTATGTGCTGCGTTCAACGGTAAATAAGAAAGGAAGGTATATATACCTCAAACGTTGTAGTCGACACTACTCGTACAGTGCTTGACTAAATGTATTTGGTTACTTTCTGCCGCCGGCATTGTGGATTTTGCTCGTGAGACGGAGGCTTGTCAAGGAGGGGAGATATAACAAGTAGGTAAGGCAGTTTTAGTCTGTAGTAGGGCTGTCACGATTTTGACAATTGTTGCAAAAAGTTGATGATTACTAGTCACAATAATAATTGTGAATAACGATTTAATTGTGTTTTTATTTGCACTGCAGTGTCACACAAGAATAGCTCAAAACATACGTTTTTTTGTTTATTTTAATCTCACGATATTGCAAGCCATTCTTTTGACCCAGACTGACCTCATGCTTCCTTCCATGAATGAGTAGTCAAAGCTGCTTCTTTTCACCTGATAGTGGGGAGTTTCCCCGGGCCGGATGTAGCGCGTGGAAGGAACACGTTATTCCGACCAGTTCCTTTCCCCTCCACCAGGCAGCCCGGCTGGCCAGGGGGAGGCAGTATAGAGACCAGGATTACAGCATGTTTTTTGAGGGTACCTAGTGCTACCCTAGGGGACACAGGTTTTGAGCTTGTAGATCGGCAATTTTGGCTATTTTTTTAAATTTGATTCCTGAAAACAAACACTTGTGGTTTTCCCCCCCGACAGCGACACCATCTTATCTCCTGCACGAGGAACCACAGACTTCCGGCGTTAGGTTCTCCCTAAAAATAGAAGTGGTGGAAAGTAGCCAAATACATTTACTCGAGTACTGTACCCATTCAGTGCCACCTGGTGGACAGCAGTTTTGGCCCTCGTTGCCACCGAAGCCCATTATATATATATTTTTTTAATATATTTTTTATCCCACAATTTTGTAACCCATTTTTCACCCCTGTGTCAATCATCTAATGTGATCCTGGGCTCTACACACCCTCCACCAACCTAGTCCCCATATATGGGGGACAAGGGGAGAGCAACGGACTTGAACTCATGCTTCCTTCATGCCTGAGTGTTCAAGTTGCTCCTTTACACCTGACAGGGGGGAGTTTCCCTGGTTGGACGAAGCGCGTGGAAGGAACACGCTATTCCAACCAGTTCCTTTCCCCTCCCCGAAGCCCATTATAAATAAAATGAAGAAATTGTAATTCTATTGTGCATGAAATGTGCATATGATCACCTGCACACCAGATTAGAGGATTCTAAAGGCGCCATTGGCACTGTTGACCACCAGGGGGAGGCGTCCAAAGGCGTCATGTGGCACTGAGACAGTTTTAAAGGCACAATTTCAAGATGTTTTGGTTAGTATAGCAAAAACGTTATTTTTATTTACGCTAAAGAGGAGAGGCTGGTCCGATTTCGATTTGAGATTCAAAAGTGAAAGTCCCAACGCCTTATACTGAAGCAGTAGAAGGCTATGGACCAGAGCTATAGGTTCCGCCGCATGGCCGCCGACCTACATTTTATGTTATGCTTTAGCTATCGAAAAACAGCATATCTACAAGCTCATAGCGCGCCACTGAGTGGCGCGCTACGAGCTTGTAGGTCTGCTATTTTTTGGAAAAATCGAAGATTTTAGGAACACGCATACCCAAGGCCTTTCCTCCGAGGTGGAAATCCTTGTTGACGCGGGGTTCATGCTGCTAATGCTAACATGCTAATGCTATCATGCTAATGCTAACATGCTAATACTAAAACAGGTGCATGGCCGGTCGGCCGACCTTACCTTGAGCGTGTCGGCGCAGAGGACGTACTCGTGCAGGGCGGGCACCAGCACCTCAGCCAGGTGGTCGATCTGCTCCTCCGTCTCCCTGCCGCAGAGCTCGGCGCAGGCCGCCACGCCGCCCAGCGGCTCCGCCAGCGGGCCCTCCTCCCCCTCGGCGCCGGCCCACTGGCTGTAGGTGGGCCCGTACTGACGCAACTCCTCCAGGTACTCTGCAGTATAGAGGGTATGCGCGTGACATCATCATCAAACCAGGAAGTTATGCAGGAAGGCCAACTGAGTGTCAAAAAACTACTTTCTGGCCTTGACAGCCCATACATCCAAACAGAAAAGTCATATCTGATTGCATTAAACAACGTTAAACAATGTTAAACTCACTTTGCCTGTTGCTTTGCCACTCGATGTGCCATTCACTTTAAGCATGCGCATACCCTCTATAGGGACGATGGGTGGTGGGCCCCACAACTGTTATTATTAGGGCGACGATTAATTCATGTCAGTCACATATACAGTACGATCGGAATTTGCGTCTCGACCTTAAGCAATGTTTGTGTTTACACGAACACTCAAAAATTGTCCATTCATTGTCAATGCATTCAATGTTTGTGTTGGGACAAAATGTGTGTTTATACACACTAAAGGCCTGACATAGGAGGGGCTATTGCCCCTCAAAAAATAATAATATATAATATAATGTATATATATATATATATATTATATATTTCACGACTGCTATTTTTGAATATACAAAAGCATAAAATAATTGTTCAAGTATTCATCTAAAATGACACGGATTGCTTCTCCCAGTTCGAATGGGTTTCATGACCAACCGTACGGTACGTACCCCTCTGTTCCTTGATGATCCTCTGGGTGACCTTGTCCAGGGAGGACATCTTGTTGCTGAAGGCGTCGGCGTACTCCTGCATGGCGCCGAACTCCTCCGGCCGGCTCCGCACGCCGCGCACAGAGTGGGCCACGGCCCGCACCGTGTCCCCCATCCAGCTCAGGAAGCCCGGGCCCTGCTTCTTGTGAGGGTTCAGCTCCTGCAACAACAAACAAAGACCATTTTTTGGGCGGGAACCCCTTTTGGTGATTTAAGCATTATGTTAGGCTTTATAGCTATTGAAAAATAGCAGATCTACAAGCTCTTTAAAAATTGTGAAAATGGTGTAAATCTTTTAATCTATATTCTTTCAGAGCCAACGTTTTTAACTCAAATCTTTGCTTCTGGGAGGTTGTCCCTGGAACAACATATTTTCAGATGGGGGTCGGCGGCCAATTACATAATAATTTCTGGGAGTCCGACATAAAATAGTTTGAGAACCACTGACATGGAAACATAGGTTTTTCAAGAAAACTGTCAGGATTAAGAATACTTTTCTTTTTTATTCATTTTTTTTTAAATCGGCATCAGGTCTTAATGGGTTAACCCATTATAAGACCTGAGGACCCGATTCTGCAAATGGCTTCTAAATGATGACAGTTTTCTGTCTGTTGTTTCTATGTCAGTGGTTCCCAATCCATTTCACGTAAATTGGCGGCGGACCCCCATATGGAAATGTGTTGTTCCTGGGATTGCTCGTCGCATTGCCATTTTGCTAAAAGTATTTGTTTAAGTGGTTAATCGCATTCTTCTGAGTGACTTCTCATTCAACAAAAGTTGCCGGCGCTATTTTCATTTAGCTTCCTCCTGTCTTTTTTTTATTGTTTTCGTTCTGAACCAATCAGAACTAAGTATTGTGCTGTGTCAGTCTGTCGGCCAACCAGAAACATGTTTTGAACATTGGTGGAATTTAATTAGTCGTATAGAGCCCGCCTACTATATCTGGTCAAAAATGTCGTTTTCCGTATCCTCTCTATACCGGATTTCCAACCTGCAACGTGAACTGGTATTGCCTGCACCGTGCTTCACGCACGCATGCACACATTGACGCAAGTCGTGCAAGCCGAAGGGAGAGAGACACTTCTCTCTCCAGTCCGTGCGGTGGCGGGATCATTACGCTGACTGACATAAACACACGATTCAGAAGCACATCAATTAAGAAAACTCAACTAATAACAAGCAAAATAAAAGCAATGCCGTTTCAGCCCATGCATAAGGTAAAATTAGAAAGTACGCTTTTATTTAAAAATTTCCGAGTAACCTCTGACTTTGAATTTGATGTAATGCCCAGGTCTGTGGTAGACTATGGACGGACAAAGAGTGCATTCAAGCACACATTCAAAGTCTTAAAGCATTTAGATAGTAATCTGATTAACTGGGAACGTACAGTTAGTGGAAAACCAGTGCCGGAAATTAACGACACCCAACCTATAACCCAGCGGTGGCCTAAAGGTTCATTAAGAGGTTAAAGTTTAGACGTCAAAGGTCAGGGGAGCGGATGACCGGATCGGTTCCTAGTAGTGGTGGAAGAAAGTACTCAATTGTTTTACTTATGTAAAAGTATCAATACTGCAATTTAGAACTACAAGTGAAAGTGCGGAATTAAAAATGTACTTAATTAAAAGTATTGCAATTCCAAGTACCAAAAGTAGAAAGTACTCATTATGCAGAATGTCCCATTTCAAGTTTTCAAATGTATAAAGATCTAAATTGCAGATCTACAAGCTCACAATGTGTCACACTGTGACGCATTGTGAGCGTGTAGATCGGGTATTTTCTAATGGCCTATAAACAGCTAACAAACGTTAAATAAAACATTATGAATTCTGGATTAAATGGACAGCACAGGGTGTTCATTACCTGACCCGTGAGGAACACTTTGAGGTGTGCGTAAAAGGCTCATACATACTCCAGTTTTTGGTGATCGCTTATCACCGCGGTGTAGTTTTTAAAGGGTTGGAAAACTACACCATTACGTCAGTCGCGGTGATGATCAGCTATCACCGCGGACACAGACCCATCTCTCTGTTTTTACTATCAGACAAGTATTTTCACTCTGGAGCTATCACCTCGTTCACTGATTGGTCTAGAAGTTGGGTAAACCACAGGGAGGCGGGGTCAATCCTTAGGGACATCACACCGCGAGTATGATGGCCTCAACTCTTATCACCGTTTTAGGTGATAAGCCATCACCTAAAACGGTGATAACCCATCACCAAAAACTAGAGTATGACAGGATGGGGTGTTCGAGGAACACTTTGAGGTGTGCGTTAGGCATGTAACGATTCACTCAACTCACGATACGATTTGTATCACGATATGAGGTTCACAATACGATTTTTCACGATATTAAAAAAAATATATATTTTAAAGAAAAAAATGTTTTTTTAAAATTTTAGAGAATTTGTCTTCCCCCCTGAGATTTTTTATTTAACTACATTGCAAAAGAAGTAGCATTACTTTTGACAGTGCAGAAACGTAATTGCCTTCCTTGATGAGCATCAACGACCATCATCACCTGGGCACAGTCACAGACACACACAGCTCCCCTCTACAGTCACAGACACACACAGCTCCCCTCTACAGTCACAGACACACACAGCTCCCCTCTACAGTCAGACACACAGCTCCCCTCTACAGTCACAGACACACACAGCTCCCTCTACAGTGCTCTACTAAAGTGCTCACTACTGAAAGTGACTCATTTCTCTCCAAAAGCACTTGAATATGATGGAATATGACTAAAGCTCACATTTCACATCACACACTAACCCCCTTAAAAAATTGTTTTAAAGAAAACTTTTGAAAATCGATTTTTTTATTTAAATGAATCGATTCATATCGTCAAGATTAATATCGATATATATCGATCTACGATATGTCGCTACATGCCTAGTGTGCGTTAAGAGGACAGGATGAGGTGTTCGTTACCTGAGCCGTGAGGAAGACTTTGAGGTGTGCGTTAAGAGGACAGGATGAGGTGTTCGTTACCTGAGCCGTGAGGAAGACTTTGAGGTGTGCGTTGGAGGACAACACGGGGTGTTCGGCGACACGGTTCAGGAAGCGATGG
The DNA here is from genome assembly GCF_964188405.1 of Protomyctophum parallelum. Lineage (NCBI taxonomy): Eukaryota > Metazoa > Chordata > Actinopteri > Myctophiformes > Myctophidae > Protomyctophum > Protomyctophum parallelum. Next base: position 21,673,642 of record NC_139712.1, on the reverse strand, counting down.
AGGGCTCTCCTCCTGGTCTCGATGAAGTCGTTGTTGAAGCGCTCCACCATGCCTTTCATCACAAACTTCTCCGGCAGCGGCTGTGACGACGGGGATGAAGGAAAAACAAACAAAAACACCATGTCGCTTTGTTTATTCCGCTCCGATTCATTGCCAGACTAGACTACCGTTAATAGTCCTTGGTTAGCACATCGCACGCGGACGATTCCCTCAGCCTGGCTACCTCCGACGCCGACGCCGATAGCATTGGACGAGCAACCTTTCCCAAGGCCGACAAAGCAAATGTTCTCTTATAGCGAGAAGCACACCGCATACCTCAAAAGAAAGCTTAATTTGTCCACTCCAATTATTGTTATTTTCTTTTTTTACCATCTTCCATTTTGGAGATATTTACCTTTATGTCTTGAACAGAAAGCCTAGTTAGGGACCGTTTTATGTCAGACATAAATTTATATACATACATATATATAGGCCTACATACCAAATATGTTTAGATGTTGTAGGGTCCTTACAGTACAAATACAGTACTCTGGGGAACTCAATGGTTTAAACAACATCAGGAAATGAGCCCAAATAAGCGACTACACTTAAGAAACAATCCCCAAAAACGCATGCCGCAACTACAATTATTACAAGCAGCTTTATAGAAAAACAAGCACAATGTTGATTATAATTAGCGGACATGGCAACACTGCTGAGGCGACTCCATTATAGCATTATTTATATATATATATATATATATATTTGATGGAGTCGCCTCAGCAGTGTTGCCATGTCCGCTTATTATAATCAACATTGTGCTTGTTTTTCTATAAAGCTGCTTGTAATAATTGTAGTTGCGGCATGCGTTTTTGGGGATTGTTTCTTAAGTGTAGTCGCTTATTTGGGCTCATTTCCTGATGTTGTTTAAACCATGCCAGATTTGTGTTTGTGAAAAAATAAAATAAAAAATATTCCACATTTGTCACTTTTTTCCCCAATGTTTCTTTTTTCTTTTTTAAATAGCAGATCTACAAGCTCACAACGCTTCGCCACACGTTGTGAGCTTGTAGACCGGCTATTTTCAAATCGCCTATAGTCGCTTCTTTGGGTCTTGTTTTCATGGAACAGGTCGCACATTTCCGTCACAGAATCTGGCAACACTGCTCCTCAGCCGTATAATACGTACATTGATGATGAGCGTGGGGTGGGCTTCCTCCAGCTTGCCTTTCAGCCACAGAAAGTCTTGGTATCGCCGGCGCACCTCGTAATCGCTGGAGTCGAACTCGCTGCGCGTGGTCTGCATGGGCGACAAAGACCGTTTCATATGTGGGCTTTTGAGACACATGTCCTGCCATTGGCAGTTCACCCTTTGTCAGCCTGACTGACTAACCAGGAGGCTCTTTCTGCCTCGTTCTGCCCTGGTTCCGCCTTGTTTATGTTGAATTTGCTAAAACATATTTTTTGGAAAAAAAACCTAAAAACAAACATGATATATGCCCAGTCACCATGCTGTACCTGTGGTGTTCCTTATTACTGACACCAAGTTAAAAATAAGAATACCAATACGAAGCAACTGAAAAACACGTTATTTCAATCATAGTGGATGGAGAGAGAAAGGATTTCTGTCCAACCAAGAGACGGCAACCAATGGGTGAAGAGGGGCACAACCACGGGCGGGACTTGACAAAGTAGATTGTCAGTGCATTGACAGAAACAGAACATTGTCAGCGAGAAAGGGGGGCATTTGCCAAGGTGTTACATGTGAATTAAATTAGCCCTTCGCTAAATCTCACCCCAAAAAGCGATTGTCCAATGCCAATCCAAATAGTTTAGCAACTGTTGCTATGCAGGTCAAGATTTCACCACGTCATAGCTGTCAGTGTTATTTTGCATGGCTGTGTTGTTGAACACATACATGGCTTAACGTCTGGAAAGTTACACGCCTGACGAACCCAGGTGATGCCAATAATACTAATGACCGTAGTCTTACCCTGCAAAATGAAAACTCCTGTCGGGTGGTCGATAAAAGTTAATTTCTCCCTCTGTCATTTCCTTGTATTTGTATAAATAATGTCATGCAAAAATGTGTCCAGTGCATAGCCTACTACAGGCCCGTTGAATGATTTAGAGGACATTGTGATGCTCTTGCTACTGAAATGATCGATTATTTATATGGAGAAATGCCGTCATTTTAACAAAATCCCGTCATTTAAGATGCATCTCTATGGGGGAGAAGGACAGCTTGCCCCGTCTCCTCGCTGCCAACGTGCCAATTGGCCAATTGGTTACTTTATGGAATGAACTTCCGGAAGAGATAAAACAAAGCAATAGTATGCCGCAGTTTAAACATCAATATAAGAAAAGCATTTTTAAGAAGTACAGAAATGAGGAGGGAAGCCAAAATGTATGATGCTGATGGAACGTTTTGTGAGTACTTCAACACCACTTTGTGAAGTGGTGTTGAAGTACTAATGTACAGTATGTGTAATTTTTCTATTTAACATATACCGGTATATATATTTTTCATTAAACTTTTGTATCAATATAAAAACGTTATGAAGGCGTAGGAATTTATAAGCATCCGCTTCTACCTGCTCCTTTTCAAACACACACTTACCTATTGTCTATCGACATATATATATATATATTTTTTTTAAAGGTATATTCAGTGATTTCACTCAAAAAACCTTAGGTTTCGTTTTTGGCTGGGACCTAAGCCTTTCATCCAATCAGGATAGAGAGCCAAAAGCGAAACCTAAGGTTTTTTGACCCCCAGGGGTTAACTGGGGACAGGGAGGAACTCCTTATATGGTCAGCACACTCTATAGTAGAGAGGATTATCACAACAAAACAAAAAAATAAGTGATATTTTAATTAAGTGAAATCACTGAATATACCTTTAAGATATTGTGTATCTTTACTTTTGTTTTATTGTGATGTTTTATTGTATGGTGTTTGAAAGAAAATAAAAAGAAAGAAAGAAAGAAAGAAAGAAAGAAAGAAAGAAAGAAAGAAAGAAAGAAAGAAAGAAAACATTCAGGAAAAAGATCAGGAAACTGTGAGGGGTTTGATTGACACATCTGTAACTTGAACGCCTAAAAGCCCAACCTCTAAACCCGACTCAGACCTGAATATTTTGGTCCCAATTGTAAACCTGGGATTTCATCTTGTGAGGAACATGAAAAATGTTTATTTCTCAAATTAACTAAGTACATTTACTTAATTAGTACAATGTTGAGGTATGTGTACTTACTTGAGTATTTCCAATACTTTTACTTCTACTCCACTACATCTCAGAGGCAAATATTATACTTTTACTCCACTACATTTATTTGAAAACTTTAGTTACTAGTCACTTTGTAGATTTTGATTATTATTCCAAAACATACATTTCAACCACTTCAACACTATATACATTTTGGCCATTTGAAAATAGCAGATCAACAAGCTCACAACGCGTGCGTGCGTGTGTGTGCGCACACACACACACACACACACACACACACCTTGGTTTCTACTCTGTAGACGATGAAGGTCTCGATGGCGGTGACGTGGCTCTCGGGGTTGTCGACGGTGATGAAGATATCTTTGGCGTCGTCGTCGTGATGGTCGGCGGCGGTCTGTTCCTCCTCCCCCTCCAGCCTGTACTGGTTGACCATGGAGCCGGGGGAGCGAGGCATGCTGGGACACGGCACGGGACTGCCGTCTGTCAGGGACGTGTTCTGGAACGCATGGAATGAAGCAAAGAAAATTATCTCAAGGGGATCGGGACATAAAAAAACGTTTTTAAGGATTTTCTGAGCTCAATTGCACCCAAAAAACCTGAACCGTTCACGTTTAACATGCAGTTATGTAAATAGTACAGTACAGACTAGTACAATATTGCATCCCAGGACCCCCGGAGGGTGACATGATTGCGTAGTTTCTCAATTTAGTGAGTCTAAAAGGATGCAGGATGCAGGCTATTTACACAAGTAAGACGCGCAAACGCAGGAAGCGAACGCAGCTCGTAAATTGCAATAACAATTAGAATAAATTACGTACTTTTTTAAGTTCTTTTTTAAAGTGTTTTTTAAGGGTTTTTTAAGGTTTTTTTAATTATTTTTATATTTATGGTTTCATGACGTGTTCCTTCCACGCGCTACGTCCAATCGGGGAAACTCCCACCTGTCAGTGAAGCGGCTTGGACGCCTCATGCAAAGAAGGAAGCATAAGGTCAGTCCGTTGCTCTCCCCAGGTTGGCAGAGTATAGCGCCCAGGATTACATGGGTTACAAAAATCTTGGGATAAAAATGTAGAAAAAAACCCCCAAAAAAACATGAAAATATATATTATGATGATTATGCAAAAACAATTGTGACCGCCTCACATAATTGCCATTAGACGATGATGTAATCATTGTGTGACAGGCCTTTTACAAAATGCCAAAAGAAGACGCCAAATAAGACGCTAAATACTACAAAACCAGAATAGTCAGTCCTAAAGAAAGTGAAGGTTTGGTTCCGACCTCTGGCAGCGAGCTAACAGTATATACAATCATGTTGAGTGATCCGTCTCGGCAACAACAATACATCGTGACCTCAAAGCCCACGATAGCATCTCATGCTAGCTGGGTGGATGGCAGCGGCCACTCCATACAATGGCTTTGATTCCGTCTCCCTTTAACTGTGCTCTTGAACACAATGGTTGGTTTTGTGCAGAAACCTGCATTTGACCGCATTGCGAACCCAAACACACTAAAAAAGCACCGTGTCCCCCTGGCTCCCTGGCTGGATCGGACTCACATTGTCCCAGAATAGACTGCCCGGAACATTCTGGTGGCCCTATAACTGGGTCCTGGGGCGATAGGAAAATCAATATAGCCAAACCAGTGTTGTTTTCGTCGACTAAAACAAAGACGAAAAATTTCCTTTTTTCACTGACAAAAACAAATGGAAACTAAATGAAAACTAAGCTACGATGACTAAAACTAAGACTAAATATACTGACAATTTCGTCGACAAATAAAAACTAGACTAAAATGTTAGGAAGGGACTAGTGGACAAGAGATCCAGTATGAGTCATTTTACACTTGGTTGCATGTTGCAAGTGTAAAACCACTCATTACGACGGCATCAAGACCCGCCAAAATACATTTTAGTCGACTAAGTCAACTGTAGATTTAGTCGACTAAAATCTTATGACATTTAGTCGACTAAAACTAGTCTAACACTAAGACATTCCAGGTGACTAAAATGTGACGAAAACTAAATGAAGTTTCAGTCCAAAGACTATGACTGAACTAAAATAGAAATTTGATGCCAAAAACAACACTGAACCAAACACGATTACTTCAAACTTTTGACCATGGTAAATTTGAATTATTTCCATCTACAAAAATAAGTGGAAATAGCCGATCTACGAGCTCACGACGTGTCACGTTGTGAGTCCACGATGTGAGCTTGTAGATCTGCCATTTGCACTATTTCCATACAGCAAAATTGCACAACGCAGTGTAATACACACTAGAGAGTGACCCGTCCCGATCGGGAATGAAAGTCAACAGGAGCGTGCAGGAGTGGGAATGACATCTATCTAGAATCATAATGATCATTTTCAGCTGGTCGTGGCGCCAACCAAAAGAACAGAAGCACCCATATTTGTAGTCATCTTTCAGTGAGACAACGCTCTTTTGACTTGCGTTAGCACAATGCGGTATTAAAAAAAAAAAAAACAGGAGCGGGATGGTAGTGGGAGTCATCTCGAGTGGGAGCGGGATCAGGAGTCATTCTACAGGAGTGGGACAGGACAGGATTATTTTTTTTTTACCCTGGTCCAGGATTGGGACAGGACAGGATTTGTTCTGTGGGAGTGGGACAGGAGTGGAAATCCACTCCCGTGTCAGTCTCTAATACACACGCGGTTAAATCGTAAATCGATTCAGTTGATTTGAAATATGCGTCGATCTTTGATGTAAGAAATAAAATAAAAACCTGCTTCTCGATTAGTCTTATAACCTACATGAGCAAGATTGGTTCTAAATATGGGAAATTATGTCCGTCACTTTGTGACGACCGCTTCCATATAGAAAACCCTCCTGCAGTGCTGCGTGCATTTCCTCTGATGTTTCCACTGTAATCATGGTCGCCGTCACAGACAACTGGACGACACCACACTGTCCGCCTTTGTTACGAGTTGATCTTAATACAGTATGTCACAGTCAAATGATGTGTTTGTCTTTGTGCAGCGTGTATCTATACAGTATGCAAACGTCCAGGGAGCCAGCAGAAACTGAACTGTTGGAAGGTTGTTTTTGAGTGGTGCAACCACTCCTACAACCAGCACGAGTATATGACTTATTAGTACCAGTAGGGGGCACCAGAAACAGAGAGGGATAGTGCTGTGCCTGCTGCCTGCTAATTACAATTTACAATTTAGGCATTTAGCAGACGCTCTTAATCCAGAGCGACTTACATTTAGGCAAGAACAAAAGCATGGGAATACAACACATAAAAGCATTTATCATGAAACATGCGTAAGATAAGAAGGTAACAGTGGAATATCTATATGATGAAACTATACATACACTATACATAATAAACTATACATATTCACTACTATGCTATACATATGTACTATGGTGTGCTATGACTATATACAATACAATTATAGTGCTGTCTACATAACATGCTATAAGTCTGTGTCAAATGCTATCTAAGCCAACAGAAATGCTATCTAAGGGGTTAGGGTAAGTGCTATGGGCCATGATGGAGTCTGAAAAGGTGGGTTTTCAGGTACTAATTCAGTAATGAGAGAGAGAGAGAGAGAGAGGTGGGGGGGGGGGGGGAATTGCAGCACTCAGTTCACACGGGTGTGATTTTTTTTGTATGTAACTTTGCCCTGTGTTTTACAATATCCACCAATCCAATAGCCACTCCACAAATGAGTAAGCCTAATTACGGACGGACGGACGGACAGACAGACAGACAGACAGACAGACAGACAGACAGACAGACAGACAGACAGACAGACAGACAGACAGACAGACAGACAGACAGACAGACAGACAGACAGACAGACAGACAGACAGACAGACAGACAGACAGACAGACAGACAGACAGACAGACAGACAGACAGACAGACAGACAGACAGACAGACAGACAGACAGACAGACAGACAGACAGACAGACAGACAGGTCCATGGCACAAAACAGATTGGGCTCCATGTGGACAAATTCATGGGGGTCCTCCTCGACGTGAAAATGTTTTGAGAAGCACTGCTTTAAACAACATTAGGAAAACAATCCCCCAAAAAGTGCAACCAATTATTTGCAGCAAATAAAAAAACAAGCCCAGAATCGCTTATAATAAGCAGACATGGCAACACCGGTCGTCGTCATCCACTGCAGTAGTGTGGGGTGGTGATTTACCTGCAGAAACACCAGTGGTGGAAAGTACCTACCGGTAAGTACATTTACTTAAAGTACTGTACTTCAGGTACAATTTCGACATAAGAGCAGTGTGTTTCTCTCTGCAGGTAAACGAAAACGCAAATGACTGGCGTCCTTCAAAACAGGCCTGAAAATGAAAAGTCCACCTTTCAGCACGCCAAAAGGGAGAGGAAATGATCGCTCCGCCCATATTAGTCGAGTGACTAACCCCATTAATTTCCCCCGCCCAACCTGTACATATCTATTTTTTTTATTATTACTTTGTATGGTGTTTTGAATTTTGTTGTTATTTTTTGTCATGATTATGAATTGAATACCCAGGACCTGATCATCCTTTTGGACGCGCTGTGTGACCGTATTCTGTAGCGTTTACATGTATGCCAATAAAGTATCCGATCAATAAAAACACCGCCACACTACTCCAGTGGCTGGTATGGAGGGAAATTAAACTAAAACTATACTGTATATATTGCTTTGTCATGTAAACACAGGGAAAGGTTACATACAATGTCTTTAACCCATTCTGACCCGAGATCAGATTCTAAAAATGTCTTCTACATCCTGACAGTTTTCTGAAAAAGCTATGTTTCTATGTCAGTCGTTCTTCGATTTGTCAAAAATAGCAGACCTACAAGCTCATAGCGCGCCACTCGGTGGCGCGTTATGAGCTTGTAGATCTGCTATTTTTTAATAGCTAAAGCCTCCTGGCCCCCCTTAAACCAGGCAATTATCCCTGTGGCAACTGTGCCCAGTGTAACAACACTTTGAAAACTAATGTCTTCAGACATCCCAGAACAGGTAAAGCCTTTCCAGTAAAGGGTGTCATCACATGTAACACAATTCTTTTTATATATTTGTTGAAATGTGATTAAATCTATATTGGTAAAACTATCCGTCCCCTAAAACAAAGGATCAGTGAACTGTGAACATAAAAGTTCAATCCGTAGCCTGTCACTTTAATAATCACTCTCATCCTATCTCCTCCCTTAGGTTCCAGGGAATAGAGCAGATTACTCTTCAGAGAGGGGGTGATGTCGACAGAAGGTTATGCCAGAGAGAGCTCTATTGGATCCACACACAAAGTTTACAACCCTTAGGTCTCAATGAAGATTTCGATATGTGTGTTGTTCTATAAACAGATAACAAAAGATTACATTTGCTCTTTGCTTTATGATGGCTATGTGCCTGATGTTTGCATTTGATTGCATTATTGGCTTTTGTTTTTTTCTGTTTTTCGTTTTTTGTTTACTTCGTTTGTAAATAATTGTAATAAAGTTTTTCCTCGTGATGTTTTCTCTTGTCTAAATGGACACTTGGTGTCTTTGGGTGACTTGTAGTTCACTGAGAACTACAACTCCCATGAGTTATCATTCAAATTGAAATGTTTGACATAGGTGTGATCAATCAATAGCAAAAAAATAGCAGACCTACAAGCTCGTAGCGCGCCACTCGGTGGCGCGCTATGAGCTTGTAGATCTGCTATTTTTCAATAGCTAAATTATAACATAATGTTTAAAACACCAAAAGGGGTTCCCGCCCAAAATGGCTTAACTTGCTTTCCACCACAGCTGAAGCTTTCGCCCCTTTTTGTATCGCTTCTGTTTCCTGTATAAACAACTGGGAGAAGATACTGTGGTCAGCAGAAAAAACATGCACACGCGCACACACACGCACGCGCACACACACAGCTATCAGAGTGGTCCAGTCCTCCTGGCCTCCACACACACACACACACACAGACACACACACACACACACACACACACGCACACACACGTGGAAACTTTACAAGCATGACCCATGTTTTCCAAGTACGCTGACATCAACACATCAATTTTGCCCATGACTTCTGACAATAGCTTAACAACTTGTGTACTTGCTATTTTCACAACTACTATAATAATTGGAACTTTTCAACCATAATCAACATGCCCAATAGGAATTCATTGAATGGATGAATCAAAAATGTAATTATTGATTATCGACTAATTTTGATTAAGTTGATTAATTTGATCAGTTTGAAATAAATTAAATTGATCAGTTTTATTAAATGCTGCCTGCATCCCTAAAAACACCATCAACCCCAAAAGAATGTAAATTTAGCAGCACATTTAAATAATATAGCAAACAAGCCGTCAGTGAACTTGTAGATCGGCTATTTCCAGTGAAAGGTTGGTGTAGTAGTCCTCTCGCCAGAATGTGAACCCGTTTAAGGTGGCGGCCATATTGGATTTGGGCGCTATGGCGACCCCGAAGGGCGCCGGCTCGGGCGCCCTAGCTAAATCATTAGAGCATGCCCTAGGCTATAATGCAACTGGGCCATATTTGGTGATTTTAGATTGATTGGCGCGGAAATAACCGTAAGGCCCGGGACTATTGCTGAAATATTGTCCATATAGGTGATTATGCTAATTAAAGCTAACTGTGCTCATTATGGAAATTGCTCAAGTTAGCATACAGCAGTTTCTACATGCTGGGGACCCGCATACTTAACATTTTTAACATCCACCTTTGGTGTAGGCCTGTACATGTCCGGGTTCACAGTGGGGCTCCATGGGCTGGCCAGTGTTGTTTTCGTCGACTAAAACTAAGACGAAAAATGTCCGTCGACTACCTTTTTCTACTGACGAAAACTAAATGGAAACTACATGAAAACTAAGCTATGATGACTACAACTAAGACTAGATAGATATACTGACAATTTCGTCAACAAATAAAAACTAGACTAAAATGTTAAAGGAAACAAATAAAAACTAGACTAAAATGTTATGTTAGGAAGGGACTAGTGGACAAGAGATACAGTATAAGTCCTTTTACACTTGATTGCATGCTGAAAATAGCTGAATGGGCTATTTTCAGCAAGTGAAAAAATACAGGCATTACGACAGCATCAAGGCCCGACTAAACACATTTTGTTTGACTAAATCAACTGTAGATTTAGTAGAGTAAAATCTTATGACCTTTAGTCGACTAAAACTAGACTAAAACATTCCAGGTGACTAAAATGTGACTAAATGAAAACTATTCAAGAGACTATGACTAAGACTAAAATCTAAATGTAGGCCTACTGCCAAACACAACACTGGGGCTGGCAAGTAGAGTATAGATGGGAAAAGGAGCACAGCAAGTAATACTAATAGTAATACTAAGTCAGTATATAGTGGGTCTCTAGTACTATCTAGTCCAGTGGTTCCCAAACTTCTCAGCCCGTGACCCAAAACAGAAATGAGTTAATTTGCCCGTGACCCAAACTAGTGAAAATAGCAGATCTACAAGCTCACGCCGTGTCGCTTCACGCCACGTTGTGAGCTTGTAGATCGGCTATTTTCACTACTTCTTAAATGTGTGTTGTAATTTATGGAATTTCTTGGATTTTTCTTTAATTTCTGGGAATGTTCTTTTTTTTTTTTATGTTTTGAAATAATAATTAAAAACAGTTGTCTGTACTGATCTGGGGTTTTCCACACTGTGTCAAAAATAACCCACACATTCAAATCCCTGGTGTTATTTGAAATGTACCACAAATGGACACGTACAATTCCAAGAGTGTTTTAACACAACCTTTAACCTCTTTAAACGGTTATCTTATTCGTTGCCTATTCGAAAATAGCAGATATACAAGCGGGGGATTTAAGAAGACATGTAGAATAACTACAAGATGTGTGCGTGTGCGCGTGCGTGCGTGCGTGCGTGCGTGTAACCAAACGTATATATGGACACACTCTTGGGTGTTTGTGTCAGGTCAGGTCCTGTCAGGCGTTTAAGAGGAAAATAACATCACCTGATTCGAGTGAACTTTGGTTCCATTTCTGTTGAATAAAGCCCAGCGGCTGTGCATCGCTGATTCATGCTTAAATGATAACAAAGTAGTCCTTAATGTCCCCTTGATCCCTAGCTGGGGATCAAGTATCAATGCCATCAGCTGATGATCAGCATCATTGACACTGAACAACTTAACTTATAAACAGGCAGACAGAGAAAATGGAGAAAATGCAAACAGTCACTCAAGTGTGCTGTACTTTCACTTTAGTTTCTATAGTATACTTTATCGTTTATACTTCTACTGCCTGCCTCCACCACCATCTCAAAGGCAGATATTGTACTCCCCCCCCCCCCCTACAATTACTATAGCTACTTTCTAGATTTGTATTATCATTAAAACATCCCTATTTGATACATTGACACAAGCACACACGTATTGCAAAGCAACATGTTGCTATTTTCTAAAATAAATTGAAAGCATTGAAACATATAGCTTGTTTTTAAAAGTGTGCATAATATGGCGAATACTTTTATTCATGTATTGGTACTTTTACTACTTTGGGTACATTATGTCATGCCAGTTTAGCACTTTGTTTACTTAGGTAACAACATTTTGAATGCAAGCCTTTTTACTAGTAACAAACATTTTGAATACAACAAGCTTTTTACTGGTGAGACAGTATATCGGTAGGCTACACTGTGGTATTGCTACCTTATACTTATAGTAGTAATAAAAACAAGTACATAGCCACCACCGTTTCCTTGTAGAACTTTGTCTTACAGTAATAGTTAATTCATAGGGGACTATACATAACATGTCACAGCTTGACTGCATGTCCACGTCGCAGTAAAGTTTGTAAAACTATTTTTGAAGTCCAAAAAGAAGGAAGGAAGGAGGTGGCAGGCATTCCTCACCTTACTGAAAACTTCCAGGTCATCGTCCTCCTCATCCAGATCCAGCATAATGTTATGGTTCTGTCCGTGCGCGTCCACCGGCTCCGTGCGCGACAACACACACGGCTGCTGCTCTCCCATGGTGGTGGTGGTGGTGGTCGCGCTCATCACTGGTGATTATATTAGAAGGACAGATTTTGTGGATGAGAGTGAGACACACGGAGCCTTCATCGGTCTGTCAGCAGATCTGCTGATGTTGTTGTGAATAAAAAAAACTACTTCCAGCTCAACTCAACTTCTGTCCACAGTGCAGGGAGAGCTCGAGCTCGTCCCCAGTGCGCAGGAACGGAAACGTTGCCAGGGAAAATAAATTGAAAAAAAAAAAGAGAAATCCACGCAAGAAGACCAGAGAAGAGAGCAGTGTTGCCAGGTTCTGAGAGGGAGGGAGAGGGAAACAAGTAACCGAGTCTATGAAAACCAATCTGGGTGGGTACAACAATGATTTGAAAGGAAATTGAAAACAAGCCCAAAATAAGTGAGAGTTGCCACACAGGCAGCCGAGGCAGGTCAGTCAAAGAACAAGATTCCTTTACAGCATCTCCTCACTGGTAAAAAAACAAACACCTTGAAGACAGGCACAAACAAGCTGGACTAAATTATTTTCGCTCCTATGCCACCAAAATAGGCTATACCATCAGTCATTACGACATGCAAATCCCTTGACTCCTTCAAAACCGCTCTCAAAGCTAGGGCACCTACGGACGGCTGCAATTCAAAACTGGCACCCGTAAAATCTTGTACTTTATTATAGTGATGGGAGATTAATCGGCAAACACATTGGTATCGGCCGATATTTGTTGTTTTTACATTAATCGGCATCGGTTCGATTAATCAATCAGACCGATCAATTAATCGGTCCAATTAATCGGTCTATCTTTACAGATAAACAAGCCCAAAGTAACAGCTTGAACAGATCTACAAGCTCACAATATTAAATATAAAGGTATTTAAGTTAAATCTGACTTGCCTAAGTCGGGTTCAGTACCTCGTTCAAGTCTCTAGTGCAGATACCCTGTTACATGTATTTTTCAGAATGGACAAAATTATTATGATTTTTCAATACAGAATGAGATCATATCGACATCGGTAATATCAGTCATCGGCCATAACAGCAATTAATTATATCGGATATCGGCCAAAAATCGGCACATCCCTACTTTATTAAGTTCACAGTGGTGGAAAAAGTAGGCTACTCACATTTTTTTCAAGGGTATGCATGCATAGTGAGTGGAAAATCGAGTGGCAAAGTGCAGTTTAACGTCGTTGTTTATTTAACATTGTTTAATACAATCAATCACATATAGGACGTTTCTGTTTAGATGTGTGGGCTGTCAAGGCCATATTTCTTTGTTTTATTTTTTGCCATTCATGCAGTAGGCGATAATTGTAACATAAAACAAAAAGATTGAAGAAAGGAAGAGAGTGCAAAAGAGAGCAATTATTATAGATTCAAGAGCATCATCAAATCAAATGTACATGTGCATATAATATTGGTACAATGTATTTGTATAGTATATGAGTCATTCCACGAAACCGATACGATTTGCAGTCCCAGTTTCTTAACATTTTATGAAAATGTAATTAATGGTTATTGAACTATGTCAGAAATGTTTAGAGCAATCATAAAAATATATTCTTTTGTCAGATGCTATAGTCGATTTTGTATCCATTTTTGAGAAAAGAAAGCAGGTCCCCATCAAAAAATTGGCACATTCAAGCTGTAGTATAGCAAAAGTGGGAAAATGTATGTACTTTTTATATTTCTATTTTTTTTATTAGTGTGAGGGCCATTTGATGAATTGAAAAATGTTTGTTAAATTTTAAATAGAGTTCACAATCATATTCAAACAGCTTCCAGAGTGTCCATAACGGGGTTGAGAAAATATATTGCTGTATCATACAATAATGACCAATAATAATAGGCATTTAATGCCTGAGATGGGAAAATATATTTTTCTGTAAGTTAAATGTGTACTTAATGTCATGGGGTTTTCAGAAAAGAAAAACATTTGGGTCATTTCCAAAAAAAAAAATCCAAATCGTACCGGTTTCGTGGAATGACTCATATAGCCTATACCAGCAGCTTTTTTCTTTTTCTTTTTTTTCCCAGTATATGCATTAAATACACAGGACAGGTCCACAATGGAAATAAGTCCTCATCTCTGATTGGACCCTCGTCTGGTTCTGACAGACTGGTAGAGTGTGCAGGCTGGGTGGTGTGTGATAATCCAGTTGAAGTATTCCTTTGGTACGACGACTGCATCGGCGGGCCCGGGAGAACAAATAACGAGACACGAGGCAGTGTCACGCTAAAGGTTCACAAAGTCTATTACACAAATAGGAACATATATAGTGCTGGATCATAATGACGTGACAATAAGATATGATACAAAGTACCAGGGCCGGTTGTAGCCTGGCCCACTAGGGTGGGCAAGACCAATAATGGGCCTAATGGGGGGGCATCCCTGCACATACCGCATAGCGTAATAACCCCCCGAAATGCATAGAAAACCACGCGATCATCATATCAGATTATCTATCTATCTTCTCCTTCTTTAACCAACAGTAACCCAATTCCCATCAGCACCCTGTCGGTTAACAGCACTGATGGCAAACAGAGCTCAGATGCTCTAAATTTCTCTAAAAATGCTGAACACCCAATCAGAAATGATATATGGTACTGATATTTTGTGGTATTCTTTTTATATTGGCTAAAAATAAATATTCTCCATAACATTTGATTGAGTCTGACGAGTGCCTCAGTGAGGTGCATAAAGTTCATGCTACAGTACCATGCAAGGCCAAAACAAACTTATTATGGAATACTGTAATCAATTAATTGTTATTTTTGTATGTCTTCTTATGTCAAACTGTGAATATCAGCAGTCAAAGGATTTTTATTGCAGATGATTTAAGTACAGTGTCCTTTGTCCTTTTGATAATTATGCTTTTATATTGTTTATGCAGTATATATTAATCTGTCCAACAGTGAACAGCAACACAGTTCCCTAAAAGATGATCGTCCGAGCCAGTATATATTAATTTGTCCGACAGCAACAGTTCTCTAAAAGATGATCGTCGTGCTAGTATATATTAATCTGTCTGACAGAAACACAGTTCCCTAAAAGATGATCGTACGTCTCACCAGGTCCACTCCTGCTCTCACCAGGCCCAGGACCTGTGCGTTGCACCAGACTCCCAGCACCAGGCACTTCATTCAGGAGTGGTGGATTATAATGGCCCTCCTAAAGGCCTCACCGAGGTTTCTTGGGCTTCCTCCTCACGGAGGACACAGGCTGGTGTGCTAACCCATACTGCTCACCCGGTTGCCGTCTACATTCCGGCTGTCACCCACCCGTCTCGCCGGTGGTCACCAGACTATACCCGGTTGTCACATATTCCTATATGAGTCGCTAAAAAATAGAATAACTATAACAAAAAATACATGGCATGGATGCACCTGGGATGTATCCTCAGTGATGTATCCTGAGGTCAACAGGGTTTCGGGTCTACCAACATCATACCCCTCACTCAGGCGACCCAGCCGGGGTTGATCAAATCCCGACTTACGTCCCAGTAGCTACCCTCGATCAGTCCATCAGGGAATGAGCAAGGCCACACAATCCATTGCTCCGGAACTACTCTGCCTCTCTATATATATACACACACACACACACACATGCACACAAACACACACCATAACCTTTGATTGGGTGGGCAAGACGCACGTTTGGGTGGGCTTTGCACCCAAACCTTGCACCCCCTTAGAATCGGCCCTGCAAAGTACCGTGACTAATGCAGCAAGGCTGACCTTGCTGGTGCTGAGATGTCTCTCTCAGCCTATATCTATAAAGTATGCTACAGTACAGGCAGTACACAATACATATCAAGTACACTGTATCTCAAGTTCAAGTACACATACTTAGATGCACATGGGCAACTCATAATATAACACTCATATCAGTTCTCAATCAATCAATGATATGGTAAGGGTATGGAGCTAATAAAGCTGACTTGGCAACACTGCAAGAGAGAGGATCCATGCAGCTGTAACACAGACACTTGTTGCTCTATCAAATACTGTGACTACAGAGGGCGCTGTTTTGCGTTTTCTACAACTTTTCTACAGAGCACCGAAGTCCTGACGTCACTGTCAGTAGAGTCCCTTCATATAAGAACTGTGTTTGAAAAATAAACCGATCATCCCGGCCTTTTCACTCATAT
Source organism: Protomyctophum parallelum (assembly GCF_964188405.1). Taxonomy (NCBI): domain Eukaryota; kingdom Metazoa; phylum Chordata; class Actinopteri; order Myctophiformes; family Myctophidae; genus Protomyctophum; species Protomyctophum parallelum. The sequence goes on along the minus strand of NC_139712.1, from coordinate 21,657,289 downwards.
GGATATGAAGCATCAACTGAAGGTGGAAATGTACAAATATACCCAAAGAGTAACACAATAAGCGCTAGAAACGAGTCAAACAACCCAGAGACTACATTTCCGGGTAGGCGGGGTGGCTGCAGCTGCACAACAGAAACTGATGTTAATTACATTTTTCTTTCTTCAAACTCAGCTGATTTTGTATCTTCAATATATCCTGGAAGTTTAGAAAATGGCCTGTACAGTATGTCCACCATTGACATCCTATAAGGCAAATATTTTCTATATTTCCTTTTGCTTTAAGTAGCATGTGACATATCAAACTAGGGGGGTTTCATGATTCTGAATCCAGTCCAAGCATTAGTTTCGCATAAAAACACTCAATGGGCTAAATTTGGCCAAATAAATAAAGGGTGTGCTTCCTCTGGAGACTGTCCTTTGTTTAAGGAAGTATGGGTGCTCAGCTTTGAAAATAACTTAACTCATAAACCCCATTTATTTGGTTTATGAGTTTAGATTTCTTATCAAAATTGACAATTTGGCCAATGTTTGACTTTTGTATAGCTTTGTTGATTAGGCTATACGTTTGGATGCAGTAGGCCTATAACCGGTCTTATATTATCCCTTTTTTTTAGGTATTACAAAGGTCATAAAAGTCACTTTACTGTCATCTCTCAAACCCTTGAAATCATGTCAAGGTCTATTATTGATTGGGAATTTGAGCCACTGATTTGATGAGATTTAGCCTCTCGGACCAAAAACATATTATTATTAATATTATATTTTGTTGTCGTTTGATACGATTATGTCCACAATTCCATGTTGTATTGACGTGGTACCACGGGAGAGATAAAAGGGCAAACAATGTCTTATACATTATCTTCCTTATAGATTAAGTAATGCCAGATGTTTAACAACAATTAAAACGCTTGAGAGCGTAAAAATGATATGGTATGTTAGAGCTTTAATGTATACGGGTCAATTTGGTTACAAAACCCTCCTTCATTTTCGCTGGGGACCACCTGGGAACCCATCAATGACCACTCGTGCAGGTCCCCGGACCCCTGGTTGAGAACCACTGCTATAATAATGACAAACTCTGCACAGCGACAGGTCAGTTACATCTTAAACACGTTCAACATGCACCATGCATGCATTAACGATCGCAATAAAACACCCCCAAGTGATTCTCAGAACGTATGCGTTCTGCTGCACTTCAATCATCACATGTGACACCGCATGCGCTATTTAGTCCAATCCGTCCCGTCGGTTGCCTGAAGGACCCGATCGTTCAAATGATGCTTTACATAGAGGTTATGACATCACTCTTAGCGAAGGGGGGGGGGGGGGGGGGATTAGCACTATTAATATTTACTGTAGGCAGGCAGTGATGGAAAGTAACTATAAGTACATTTACACAAGCACTTTACTCCCAAGTTTTCTTTTTACTTTGCTGGACAGTGGACTTCTTCCAATTTGAAATACTTATACTTTACAAATACCTTACAAATAGTCTATTGTAGCCTAGGCCTACTTTTATGCCTATACTGTAATTATTTGAAAACTTGTCACTAGCCACTTTGGCAATTTGCGTCATAGCAACACATTGTGGGCTTGTAGATCTGCAATCATCAAAGGATTGTTTTATACATTTCATTTACGTTTTGAAACTTTTACTTTTGTACAATTTGATTCCAATGCGTTGTGTAGCATTTCGAATACCAAACTTTTACTTGTGACGAGTATAGGCTACTGTGCTCCACTCACGCCATGAGACACAAGTACCAAGACCAACCAGTAGATGTCACTGTTGCACAACTGGTAGGGAATCACACTCACCATAGTTCAGTGTGTCACTGATAGACCGGCTATCACTGCAGTTCACAAAGGCCACAAATGATTACATACAAGTGGAACCCTTACGGGTCCATTTAGTTTAAAAAATGGGAACCGGTTTGGGAAACAGTGCCTTTTTTTTTTAACAAATACAAATAATAATAATAATACCACCACCATGTTATTTGTTTTATTTGTTTTTTATTCGCCGGCCCTCATATTTGCTATTTTTGAATAGCCAAAGCGTCAAAAATGGTTGGTTCAAAAGATTGTGACGCGCTATACAATCTATGCAAAGCTGTATGTGTGTGTGTGTGTGTGTGTGTGTGTGTGTGTGTGTGTGTGTGTGTATGTAATGCACAATCTGTATACAGCGGCCTATATGTCAGCTGTTAATTTACAGCCAATCTGCAAGCATGCTACGCTTCGCAACATGACACGTTCTTCCGATAGATCGGTATTTCGGCTTTAGAGTTAATTAGGCTAAAAATGCCCCCCCCCCCCCCCCCCCCATGAAAGGCGCTATATAAATGCACCATTTACCATTTCCCAATGCGATATAGAGAACAATTATGCTTCAGTGTATACCGTATAATTATGTATGTGATCGCGAAGACGAAAAGTACAAGGCCAGACCGCCCCGTGCAGCCGCGATTGATCCAACGGCAATAAAGGCATCAGATTGTGATGTATCAACTGAAGCCTGCACTGTCAACAATTGTTCCGTCGCTGCTCGCGATCAATTCATAGGAGGTGGGGTTTTTTTGTTTTGTTTAAACTCACTCGATTCCCACCGCCCCGGTTCCGCTATATCGTCTTGCGCCATCTCATTGCTCAGTGAAACGTCAACAATTATTCCTAATGGACATGCATGGGATAATCAATTGAAAGCGGTCGAGTTTCTCCCTCTCTCTCTCTCTCTCTCTCTCTCTCTCGTCGATCTTCTTCGAGATGCTTCCTTCAGGCCTTGTATTGACAACAACACACAAAGGAGCGTCCACTCTGAAGTGCACAAACACCCATAGTCACACACACGCACGCACGCGCGCACACGCACGCACGCACGCATGCTCACACACACATGCTCACACACACAAACCTACACACACACGCATACCCCCCCACCCAGTTCAGATTAGAAGCTTCTATAATGGTTATCCAAAAGGTCAGGGTTTTTCTCAGTGTGAGGAGGAGGATTCCAGAGGCATGGCGCTGAAGCATGCGAGCATGTGCAAAGGAAAGGTCACACACAGACACAATCGCATTATCTCTCTGCCATTTCATACCAGTATGGCTGTCTGATTGATTTTTCCTTTACCAAATAGGAGCTTCATCTAGCCTTCCCATGCTGCTTACTGACTGTCTACGTTCAGGGAGTCTCCCCCCCCCCCCCCCCCTGCCTTATTTTTGTGTTGTCGTTGTGTGCGTGCGTGCTTTCGTGTTGAAGTCACAGTAGAAACAGGTTAATGTTCACCGTCTTATCTGTGATTACATGGAGATCATGTACGTGTCGTACTCGTACATGGCATGCAGCCTTATTTCTTCTTATTGCTAGGGGAAAAAAAGAAAACCATGCAACGCTGCACTATATACAAATGCCAGTGTATATCCATCAGTTTATCCTTTATCATTGTTTATTTTTTATTTTTTTTATGAAATGGTGGAATGGCCTTCTCTATGTGTACCGGTGTACCATAGACACTTACATGTGTGTTGGATTTATCTGCAGTCTTAAAATGCGTGTGGGGGAGGGGGGGGGGGGGTGGGAGGGAGAGAGAGAGAGAGAGAGAGAGAGAGAGAGAGAGAGAGATTAAATGGGGGGGGGGGGGGGGGGTGGAGGGACATGGCCACCTGGCTGTATATGGATGATGCGGGGACTGAACAATTAAAAATCAGTTTAGCGTCAAAAAGCTTTGCTTCCTAATTAGCGCTAGCTGCTGCTGCATGCGGGCCAGAAGCACATGCCTCTCGCACGTTGGTGCACGTTTGTGCAAAAGAGGGGGGGGAAAGCGAAAAGCTTGGGCTCCCCGCTATAACTGTCCCATTGTCTTTCCATCCACTGCTCACACAACGATAACGTACCAAGCCCATTCAGACGACGAAGGACTTAAAAAATGGGTTGCGTGCCAAATTGAGAGAGAGAGAGAGAGAGAGAGAGAGAGAGAGAAAGAGAGAGAGAGAGAGAAGAAGAAGACATTTTCTTTTTTCATTCAGACACAGGTGTGTTGTCCCGTGACGGTGACACGATGGAGGACACAGCTGCCGGTCGTCAGGGAGCAGACAGTGGTGGGGGGGGGGGGAGCACTCAAATGTTTTACCTAAGTAAAAGTATCAACTCTGCAATATAGAAAAGTCATACTCTGTTACAAGTAAGAGTCAAAAATGGATTAAAAGTACAAAAGTATTGGCATTGATCAAAGTGTATTTCATCAGGTATATGACGAAGACCCGTCGAGGATGTAAGCGTTGTGTCCTTGTGCTTTAATAAACTATACAGTAAGTAACCTGGGAGCTGACAGTCTATATGCACACATGACTGTGCCATCCAGGCAGATATAGACACACATAGTAGACTCAAACTGTACACCCACTGCACACACCTATGTGTGTGCAGTGGGTGTACAGTTTTCGCAGGCATTCTTTTTAGATTGAGCCAGTCTTAGTCTTTTGGACGAAATGCTTATTAGATTTAGTCACTCTTAGTCATTTGGACAAAATGCTTAATTAGTCTTAGGCACATTTTGTCATTTATATCCTTGATAGTAATAGTTTGATGCGTATGCGCCGTGCCAGCGTATGACGTAATGTCTACTTATGCTTGATATGGCAGTGGTGTCAGATTACATACGTTTATACATAGGGGCATTACCTTTAATCCTCCCGACACTAAAACATATCGTCATTACGTCACCATCGAAAACCAATTACACCCTGGCATTGGGTCCTAATCCACATCTTTATTACGTCATCATTGAGAGCTAGTTATACCAGTTATACCCTGACGTCATATGCTGCTACGATACGGGAGGGCGGCATGATGCATTGTGACTTAGAGATGTATAGACATTATGTGCAAATATAAAATAGCTGTGATACTTATGTAACTGGTTATGGTGAAATAAACCATTAACACTTCATGAACAAATTAGTTTGGAGGGGACGAGGGGACTATGACATCACCGGGACAGGAAAGAGACCGCATTCGCTGTACACACAGTTTGCCCCTCTGGGAGGTGGTTTCAAAAAGGGCCGGTTAAGTCCCCAAAAACGCCGTCTCCGTGTGGCAGAAAGGGCATATCGGCTAAATACTTTCCCGGGTAACGAGGAGTACGTCCTTAGGCTGTACAGTACGTCTGTGGGAGTGTTGTTCGGCTGAACTTCAGCGAAGGCTTTCTCCAGAACCTTTAGGACGGAGTCACCGCACCGCCTTAGACGCCCACCCGTGAACATGTACAGCAGCGGGTTCACGCAGCTGTTGAGAATCGCCAGGGCGTGGGATATGGGGACCCCGAACTCGAGCACAACACCCCGTGTCTTACTGGGTGTCGCCACAACAGAAATAATTCGTATGATGTGAAAGGGGGCCCAGCACAGGAAATACGCGGCGGCAACAGCTGGAAGGAACTTGAGGGGGCCATTTGATAGCCATAGGCTCTTCCTGATGCGGTAGATGAAGACAGAATAGCAGGAGACGATGACGAAGAAAGGAAACACGAATCCCACGACGAGGTTAGTGATGACCAGGGAGGGTTCAGGATAGTCCCCGCAGAATCCAAAATCCAACTCCCTAGAGATTACGTGAGGGATGCTGAGAGCCAAAGCCATCACCCAAACACTCAGACTGACCAAGGATGCGTTTCTGACGTTGCGGTGCCGGTGACCGAGCCACACGAAACCGATCCGGCAAAACAAACCGTCCACACTGATCAGCACCAGAAGGTAGATATTGGCATACATTCTAAAATAGAAAACCATACTGTCCCATTTGCACATGAACCAGCCAAAAGGCCAGCGGTTGTCCAGAGCTCTCTCTGTGATGTTCAGGGGCAGGAAGACTGTACCCAGGAAGTCGGCCACAGCGAGGTTGAGGAGCAAAACATTTCAGACGGTTTTCCTCATCCTGAAGCCCGTCACCCAGATGACCATACCGTTCCCCAAGACGCCGAGCACACACACCAGGCTGTAGATGACCGCGGACATGACGTCGACGGATTTGAAGAATCTATCCCAGTCATATTCTTCATCCTTAGCCCCAGCATCGTGATAAACAGCAGGTGTGGTCATATTCTCCATCGTCCTGAAACCTAAACGTAACAAAACAATTAATATAAGGTACATGCTTTGTTTTGGAACAAGGATATTTGTACTGTTAAAATGATTATACACACACACACTATATAAATACACTATATATATATATATATATATATATATATATATATATATATATATATATTTATATAGCAAGCACACAACGTTGTGAGCTTGTATATCGCCTATTTTTATCATATTGGGTTGAAGTGATATTGATTATGACGCTGTATCAACACGTTTAGCTGGGGACCCCCTGGAGCCCCCTAAAGGACCCGCTGCAAATGTGTTTGTTCCCCATTTGTGTGTCATAACATGAGCTGTGAGTGGTGTCGTAAGGCCTGATTTTACACCTGGTTGATGCTGAAAATAGCAGATCTACACACGGCCGCGGGAAGGTATTTACAGTAGGATGTACTGAGCGACAGTGTTGGGTAACGGACGTTATGTAACGTACTATTACGTAATATATTACCGAAATGCGGTAACGTGTAATATATTACTGAAGAAAAAATATTTAATGTATTATCAAAATCATTCGCCGTTAACGCGTTATTTCTGCGTTACAAACTTAGAATTCATCCACCAAAAAAGCGCATTATAGCCGCAGCGTCAGACACTACAGTCACCTAGTGGCAGCAGGCAGCAGTGCCGGTCCGGGACAACAACTACAAAACCCAATGACCTGGTCGGAGTTCTGGAGTGGACCATTATTTCCTTCCTGTCCCGCAACAACAATATTATCATCACGCAGAATGGCGGCCCGTTGACACTGTCACTAACAGAAGGAAACGAAAATCAGATGGCACCGACACTGAGCAGCAAACTTGCACAACCAAAAATTGATTTCACGCGTCGGATTGAACGGCTGGACCACCGAGAAGTGAAGAGGCTTGTAGCAGAGTATGTCGTTGAGGATATGAAGCCGCTGTCAACAGTGGAATCGGCAGCGTTTAGAAAGCTTGTGGGTAAAATCCCCGTCAAATCTGAGGTAAGATTCCGTTGCCAATTAAAAATGTTAAGAGACAAACTTATCAGGCCAAGTCCATGATTAAAACCTGTCACCCGTGGCTCATTGAAACACATATCGTGTGTGTGTGTGTGTGTGTGTGTGTGTGTGTGTGTGTGTGTGTGTGTGTGTGCGTGCGCGCGTGCACTTGTGCTTGCTTGTATGTCTGTCCCATTGTCTGTCTGTGTCATTGCCTTTTTGTCTCCACCAGGCCGAAGGCATGTGGGGAGAGTATGTTTTGCACTCCGTCCGTCCGCGTGTCCGTCCGTCCGTCCGTCCGTGTGTCCGTGTGTCCGTGTGTCCGTGAACAGCTAATCTCGGCCACCGTTAACCCGGTCGATGCCATATTTTGCACACACACTCCCTGGATGCCAACCATGAACCTCTGCCCCAAACTTTCCAGAACGGCCTGTTATAGCGCCACCAGGAGGCCGCTTTGTGCAAAACAAGTTTTTGCACAGTACACCTACAGATTTTGACCAAACATCACGCAAATTGGTACACAGTCTCTCTAGAGCCATTCAACGAAACGGGTCTTTCAGATTTATCACACTCCATCCTGATTGGTTAAGATTGGCTTCCAAAGTTCACAGGAGTGCTCAGTTTCAAACAAAATGCTGCAAATCATGAACACATCGCGTGATTTCCGTGAAATTGTGCACCCACATTCCCACTAGGCCGAGGACGAAATGCCACATGAACAATTTCAACTCAGCCTCAAGGTGGCGCTATAACTGGCCGAAAAGTGTTTTTACCTCTAACTGCACGGATCTGTGGATAACCTGGTGGAGACCTGTGCCCGGAAGGGCACTTTTTTTCTTTCTTTCTGTCTGTCTGTCTAATTGCCCATGGCTCTGTCTCTGTCATTTATGTGACAGCTACAGGTGTTAAGTATTAAGGGCAGTCCATACTGTCTCCGACCACCGAACCTTTCGTCGTAAAGATCAGACTTAATTTTTTTCTCCGAAGTAGAGTTCGGAGAGTCACAACATCTGGGAGTGCAGCTTTCAGAACAAAAATTCTGAGAAATGCGTTTCAGAAGTTGCGAGTGACGTCATGTTGTAGTTGTACCGGAGCTTTCCGACGAAAAGTTTGATGGTCGGAGACAGTATGGACTGCCCTTTACTTCTGTTCTTTATAAACATTGGTTATTATAGATGTATCTATCTGGAGAGACAGACATTTATTATGGTGGTACTTGGAGAGACAGATATTTTTGTGGTGGTACTTGGTATAAGGTCGAACCACTGCCCTAGCAGCAAATAGTAACACTTTTTGATTATATGCTATTTACAAATTATGGCATTACCGTAAATCCTCCAATACACTCCTCCTTTCTATTAATTACCGGGCCCCTATTAATCACCGGGAATGGCGTTGAATTAAGTAATAAATTCCGGCCTCCTTTTATGAGCCGGGGTTTTTTGTGTTGTTTTTTTCCCAAGTGCCTGTTACTTTGCCTGTTACTTTCGCTGCTCTGGCTGGCTGTGCCTGTCACATCAGCGTCCACTGTCCAGATGCCGTGGCCGCGGTGCTCGGCTCGCACACAATGCAACAACAAAGTAAACTTCGGGAGAGAGCCCCCACAGATCTGCCCTAAATGCAACGAACGTTGGTTCTATAAACGGCAGATCGAGGAGCGCATGGGGGGTTTTGCAGCCTGGCGCACTGGCGCAGCTCCATGCGCGTTGTGGATCTCTCATTTTATGGAACGAACGTACCACCGGTATGCTGTTAGCTTGTTGCTAACGGGACCCTGTTAGCAACAAGTCTCTCTCTCTCTCTCTCTCTCTCTCTCTCTCTCTCTCTCTCTCTCAGACGCTCTAGTGGAGCAAAGCGTAGCTACTTTTGTGAATTTAATAGTTTTATCAGGTTAATATTGCTATATGTTTGTAACCGTTTTAGAAAAGCAATAAGCCACTCGAGGCCACTCGCGTCGGGTCTGCCTACGCTCCCAGCCAGTGTAGCTCTCGTGGCTTATTAATAAAGCTTAAATAAAAAATCGTATAATTCATCTGCCTGCACAGTGCACATCTGTGTCCATTCTGTCCAATATATAATACAAAATATTTAATTGTTCATAGTTTAATTGTTTAATTGTTCATAAAAATAGCAGTTCTAAAACGGGTAGTCCCAATACTTAATTCTGATTGGCTGGTTACCGTCTTGCAGCCTTGTAGCTGAACTGGGGAAGGGGAGCGCTTGATTGCTCTAAAAACACATGCCGTGCGGGCGTCTAAGCACCGCCCGGCTCATATGACTGTGAATGTGTGGCTCCAGGCAGCCCCGTAAATACATCAAGCGCTATTCTCCCGTCACATAGGCTACTTGCGAGCACAACAAGGATGTGTTGTGGCTCTGGCTCGCTCGCTCTAGTGGAGCAAAGCGTAGCTACTTTTGTGAATTTAATAGTTTTATCAGGTTAATATTGCTATATGTTTGTAACCGTTTTAGAAAAGCAATAAGCCACTCGAGGCCACTCGCGTCGGGTCTGCCTACGCTCCCAGCCAGTGTAGCTCTCGTGGCTTATTAATAAAGCTTAAATTAAAAATCGTATAATTCATCTGCCTGCACAGTGCACATCTGTGTCCATTCTGTCCAATATATAATACAAAATATTTAATTGTTCAATTTGAGCATTTCAAAAAAGAAATATATATATATGTACCGGTAATAGTAATATTAATATATTACTCTTGCTCAGACAGTAATATGTAATATAATATATAACTTTAAAATCAAGGTAATAATTAATAAGTAATATATTAAAAATATAAAGTAATATACCCAACACTGCTGAGCGATTAGGAGCGTGCCCACACATTTACACGTTTACTTTCCCTCTCTCCACACGCAAGTTCTATGAACCGACCAGAGGTCATCAGTGTCACCATGCCAGCTTGTGATGGACATTTTGATCAATATATTATTTTACAAAATTACAATGGTCAAAATGAATGGTCAATAGCCAGAAACCCAAATAGCTATAGCCCTAAATGTATACGAATGGACTCATAATGTGTCATATAGTGCCTGTGTGCTACACATTTTAAAGGGAGGCCAATTCAAGAAGAACAGTAGGGCCTGACATCTATTTAGCCCTTGCCCTCTTATTATAGACCGCAAATTAAAATGTGTAGGCTATAATTATGAAAAAAGTGTAATGCACATCAAACAATATAAAAACTTTATTTATGATTGACATACTGATGATTGCGCCTGACTTGATATCCAGATAATCCAGGGTACGATACGTGCTTTTTATGACATCCCCGCCTTTTGTTTTATGTGTTTAATCCGCCATATTGTAATAAATAAAAATAAACTTTGTCTTTGCCGCGGAGCTAGAGACTAGATGGTTTCGTTTTGATGACGAAACCGGAAATCAACACATGCTGTGGGCTGCTAGGGCTTCTGGGGAATTGAAGCCAATGCAAATGAATGGACTACAACTCCTGATGGAGGAGGCTCCTGTGCTGCGGTCTTCCGGCGCACCAAGATTGCGGGTGGTGCGATCGGTTCATAACAAACGGAGGAAGCTTTTTTCGCCGGATTTTCACGGATAAAAACTATCTCGGCAGCGTAGGGTATTTGATTAAAATGCGGGTTACGCGTTTTAATCAGTCAAACTGTTAAGGCAAAATGGTTGAAATGTCACTTCCTTTTCTCAGTTAAAGTCTGTGCTGGAAATGTCTAGTCAAATGACTTGTGGTTTGTCCGCAAATGTCTTTCCAACTTCATTTTATGCCTAGGGCATCATGAGGGGAGGGGGGGCATCCACCAAGCAAAAAAAAACAAACACAGTGCTTTAGAACACAAGGGGGCCGTGGTCATTTTTCAAGGGGGCATCACGGAAAATCCTGCCTAGGGCACCAAATTGCTCAGGGCCGGCACTGATTGTGAGCACGCACGCATGCACACTTCTTTCCAGACCCCCCTAGTGACTGAATTAGTGAACAGCTTCTGGCGAGAAATCTAGCTACTTTCTCTGGTGAATTGAGGACAAATCGTGTTGACAGGCGTCGGAGATAAAACCCTCATTTTTCTTAATTTTCCTTCTCAGCCTCAAATCCGCTATGTTGGCAAAACGTGGTCTGGCTCAGTGGCTTCTCGGCTCGGTTATGTGCACAGACTGCCACAGTGCTTCCTCCTTTCTTGCTCTTTGCTCTGTGACAGAGCAAGAAAGGAGGAAGCACTGGCAGCTCACTTTAGTCTGCTAGTAAAATTAAAATACACACTCAAATGCATTAAGTATTAACCTTCTAATTCCTGTATGGATTGGAACAAAATAGCGTTCTAAACGTTAGTTGAATTGAGGTATGTTTTTTTTTATTACAATGCGTTTAAACGAGCAGTGAATTTTCCGGGTTCAGACCACAGCACAGAGAGTGCCTCAGTGTCGAAAAATGTTTTTCTGGGCTGGCTACATATTTCCGTTGCTAGGGGCGCCTAAAAGTCGCTAGGGACGCTAAAGTCGCTAGGGCATATCCCACCCCTAGCGACTTCTAGCTACTTTTCAAGGAGCCACTAGCTACTTCCGTTACTGGAGAGTTGGCAACACTGCACTGAACTCCAATTCCAATGAAATGAGAGAGAGGGAGAGAGAGGGGGGCTGAAATGAATTAGGCCACATATCCGTTACTTCTAAATATACAGAAGATATACATTTAATGGTAACATGTCATTATTCCAACCTCCCCTTAGTCTGACCATTACTAACATTATCCCAAACTGTTACATTCCCTTAGCTGTCTAGGGGTTATTAAAGGATGCAACAAGGCTGGCAAGTGAACTGATGTTTATTCACGGCAAAATAATAAGTTTAAATACAATAGGCCTACAACAAAACTGGCTAAATGGGTGAAGTTTTCCGGTTAATGAGGAGTACGTCCTTAAGCTGTATGTCTGTGGGAGTTTTGTTCGGCTCATCTTCAGCGAAGGCTTTCTCCAGAACCTTTAGGATGGAGTCACCGCACCGCCTTAGACGCCCACCCGTGAACATGTACAGCAGCGGGTTCACGCAGCTGTTGAGAAGCGCCAGGGCGAGGGATATGGGGACCCCGAACTCGAGCACAACATCCAGTGTCTTACTGGGTGTCGCCACAACAGAAATCAGTCGTATGATGTGAAAGGGGGCCCAGCACAGGAAATATGCGGCGGTAACAGCTGCTAGGATCTTGTACAGGCTGCTATACCTGTACATCAGGACAGAATAGCTGGAGACGATGACGATGAAAGGAAACACGAATCCCATGACGAGGTTAGTGATGACCAGGGAGGGTTCAGGATAGTCCCCGCAGAATCCAAAGTCCAATTCCCTAGAGATTACGTGAGGGATGCTGAGAGCCAAAGCCATCACCTGAACACCCAGACTGACCAAGGATGCATTTCTGACGTTTCTGATCATGCAATACCACCACACAAATCTGTTCACACTGAACAGCACCAGCATGTAGATACTGGCATACAATCTAAAATAGAAAACCATACTGTCCCATTTGCACACGAACCAGCCAAAAGGCCAGCGGTTGTCCAGAGCTCTCTGTGTGATGTTCAGGGGCAGGAAGACTGTACCCAGGAAGTCGGCCACAGCGAGGTAGAGGTGCAAAACAGTTCCGACGGTTTTCCTCATCCTGAAGCCCGTCACCCAGATGACGATACCGTTCCCCAAGACGCCGAGCACACAAACCAGGCTGTAGATGACCGCGGACATGACGTCGACGGATTTGAAGAATCTAACCCATTCATATTCTTCAGCCTTAGCCGCAGCATCGTGATAAACAGCAGGTGTGGTCATATTCTCCATCGTCCTGAAACCTAAAAGTAACAAAACAATTAATATAAGGTACATGCTTTGTTTTGGTTTTTGTTCCCTTTATTCCCTGTCACTGCATAGTTGTACACTATATGTCTTTTGTGTCATGCCGTCTGTTCCCAAACTCATTTAACTGATGTCTTGTCTCATTAGTAGTAGCTTAATAAACAGGTCAATCCTGTGTTAATTCGCTGCCTCTATCACACTCATTTGTTAGTTTCAAGAGTAGTGGTTTCCGTTAAGGTGAACAAGTATTTAAAGGAGAATTCCATACTAAAAGGCTTTCTTACTTTTATTTGTAGTTGTTACGTCCCCACCAAAGAGGTCCAGGTGTTATTTTGTGCAAAAGTGCATTATTGGCTATTTCCCGTACCTTAAGCCCTCAATGGGGGTTGGGTTTTTGTGCTAATTTGCTTATTTCCATCTAAATAAGTAGTAAAGTGTGCCGCTTGGGATACTATTTACATTATGATGAGAGGATATATACAAAAAAAAAAAATTTGAGCGATGGAAATAAGCGAATTAGCACAACACCCCATAGCCCCATTCAATTCAATGCAATTCATTGAGGGCTTATGGTAGGGGAAATAGCCAATAATGCGCTTTTGCACAAAATAACACCTGGACCACTTTGATGGGGACGTAACAACTACAAATAAAGCTAAGAAAGCCTTCTAGTATGGAATTCTCTGTTGATGATAAAGTCTTAGACCATGCATACCAGCGGCGGTAGGTGGTGTGATGTAAGTTTGATGAATTGAAAATGGTGGGCCCTATTGTAAACAAGTGTAATGCTTTATGGTGTCGTCCCCTCACAGTTAACAGTATTGAGTTGTACTTGAAATGTACTGTAATTCTGCAAACTGTTAATAAATCAATCAATCAAAGTTATGCCAGTGGAACAATGAAAGAGCAACAATGAAAGGCAGCTATTAGCAAACATTACTTCTAGCTGTCTTGCATCCTCACCTGGCATTAATGAGCATGTGAACATTGCTCTCTGCCCTTATGATTCTATGTATGTAATTGTATTTTATTTTTTTGTCCTGTGTTTTTTGTCAAATATATGTATATCTGTTGCATACAAGGACGCTGGGTCGCAAAACAAATGTCAGTGCAAACTGACAATAAAGTACCATATCATATCATCCCGACACACCAAAATAATTCAAACAAATTATTTTAATATTTTGATATATTGTACACATTATAACCAACGTAAAACAAATGTCACAGACATGGACAAGTCTTGCCAACATGCTGATGACCCCTGGATCAAACGGACACAGGCAAGGCCGGATAAGGGGGTTACTACATACTTTAATCCGACGGAGCATTGGTCCGATCGACAACCTACCTCAAACCCTCACCCTAACCCTAACCTCCCCCGGGGCAGACACCTAAACCTAACCCCAACCCTCTCCCGACCCCCAGCGCACCTCGGACCAATGCTCCGTCGGATCATATAGTATGCCTCCCGGATAAGGGGCCAATACTGTGATACATACAGCATATTATTTATATTAGGCATAGAAACAGAAATCCTTTTTGAACATATCAATGAAATTATTATTTTTGTATTATTTATTTTTTTCCCCCTCCTGTCCGAGGGGGGGGGGGGGGGGGGGGAAGCACCCCTACAAGCTCACAATGTGTCGCGTGAGCAAGTACGTCTGACATTTACAGAGCTCCAAATCAACCAGTTCTACTGGATCTCTTACCCATGGAAGTGAAGTGGGTATAATAACAGTCAAAGTAGTAACTTTGATTGCAACTTTTGTAGTAACTTTTCGTAGTGGAGTAATTTAGTAAAAGTACCGTACAATATTTGGATTCAAGAAGTAAAAAATATATATTGCAAATTTACACCATTGTGCGTGTGTGTGGTTCTTGCGAGAAGCAAACATACAAGCTCACATGCACGTCACTTAGTGCCACTCTGCGTGCTTGTACATCTGCTATTTTTGGAACATTTTTGTAAAGAAATTGAAAAGAAATCATCATTTTTGCCTTGGCAAATTGTGTAGAATGATTTAGAAAGCTTTTTGAAGAATCAGGTCTTATCAATCATTACATGTCATAATAACAATAACATAAAAGCATAGTTAGCCTACCTATTTCAAAGTGTTGAAGAGACGTCAGCCAGAGAAGAGTCTTAAAATGTGGACCTTGAACAGAGAGGAGGCAACTTTTGCCAAACTTGTCAGACTTGTTCTGAATAATTCCAAATATTTAAAACTGTCACAGATAGCAACAGACTGGGCACTTATTGTGAGCACACACACACACACACACACACACACACACACACGCACACACACACACACACACACACACACACACACACACACACACACACACACACACACACACACACACACACACACACACACACACAATAATACATAATATACAGAAGAGATCAATTTAATGGTAACATGTCATTGTTCCAACCTCCCCTTAGTCTGACCATTACTAACATTATCCCAAACCCTAACCTCAATCTTAACCGGCCACGCATGGGTCACGGCGGCTATTTACTTGCGCAAGCAGAGCGCGCAAGTACATTTAATTTAACATTGAAATTAAATTTAAAGCAATTGACAATTTAACATAAATAATTAAATAATTATACTGCATACGTGATAACATATTTTATTTCAGTTTATAAACCTTTTTTTTCATCGGATATCGATGATTTATTTGTCTTTGAAAAACTAAAAAGGGATCCAGAATAATTCTAAATCGACAAAACTGTATTTCTTTTATAGATAGAAACTTAAGAAAGAGAACTTGGAAAGACGTTTGCGGACAAACCACAAGTCATTTGATTAGACATTTCCAGCACAGACTGTAACTGAGAAAAGGAACTGACATTTCAACCATGTTGCCTTAATATCAAGTCAGGCGCAATCATCAGTATGTCAATCATAAATATAAAGTTTTTATTATTATTGTTTGATGTGCATTACACTTTTTTCATAATTATAGCCTACACATTTGAATTAGCGGTCTATAATAAGATGAAAAGGCAAGGGCTAAATAGATGTCAATTACTTCATAATTCTACTTTTTTACATGCATAAAGTAGGTAGGTAGCAAATAGCTAAACCTAATAATTCAACATTTCAAACGTTCCTTCACAGAGAAGCTGATATTTGACAGTTTGTAGCGGTCGACAGTACTTGCACACGCATGGCCTACTAGTGTGCAACAAGCAAGTAGGCACTCGACAGAGTGCAGTTCTAGTTACTTGCGCAAGCAGAGCGCGCAAGTAATAGTTTCGCCCGGTCCGTATGCACCGTCCCAGCCAACCCGCCACTTTTGATGCGTATGCAAATAAAACAGCAAATTGTGCCTGATTTGCTGGGACCAGATTACATACATGACCATATTTCTTCTATGATGATATGTTTTAGTGTTGGGAGGATTAAAGGTGGTCCCAGCAAATCAGGCACAATTTGCTATTTTATTTTCATACGCATCAAAAGTGGCGGGTTGGCTGGGACGGTTTTTGGCGCAAAGTAACCACAGTATACCGCTAATCAACTTACAAATTATTATATATA
Source organism: Protomyctophum parallelum (assembly GCF_964188405.1). NCBI lineage: Eukaryota > Metazoa > Chordata > Actinopteri > Myctophiformes > Myctophidae > Protomyctophum > Protomyctophum parallelum. The sequence continues at coordinate 21,640,770 of NC_139712.1, read as the reverse complement.
GTATATGTATGACTAGCTCTCAATGATGACGTAAGAAATATGGTCATGTATGTAATCTGGTCCCAGCAAATCAGGCACAATTTGCTGTTTTATTTGGATACGCATCAAAAGTGGCGGGTTGGCTGGGACGGTTTTTGGCGCAAAGTAACCACAGTATACCGCTAATCAACTTACAAATTACATATATATAGTATATGTATGACTAGCTCTCAATCATGACGTAAGAAATATGGTCATGTATGTAATCTGGTCCCAGCAAATCAGGCACAATTTGCTGTTTTATTTGCAAACGCATCAAAAGTGGCGGGTTGGCTGGGACGGTTTTTGGCGCAAAGTAACCACAGTATACCGCTAATCAACTTACAAATTACATATACATATAGTATATGACAAGCTCTCAATGATGACGTAAGAAATATGTGGATTAAAGGACCCAATGCCAGAGTGTAATTGGTTTTCGATGGTGACGTAATGACGATATGTTTTAGTGTTGGGAGGATTAAAGGTAATGCTCCTGTGTATACATGTATGTAATCTGGCACCACTGCCATATCAGGCACAGTGGTGGGTTGGCTGGGACTGCGTACGGCGCAAAGTAACCACAGTACAGTATACCGCTAATCAACTTACAAATTACATATACATATATATAGTATATAACAAGCTCTCAATGATGACGTAAGAAATATGTGGAATATGTGGATTACAAATTACATAATTATACATAGTATATGTATATGTAATTGGTTGACAGTTTGTAGCGGTCGAAAGTACTTGCGCGCTCTGCTTGCGCACAAGTTGGCCATTTATGGCCTACTAGTGTGCAACAAGCAAGTATGCACTCGACAGAGTGCAGTTCTAGTTACTTGCGCAAGCAGAGCGTGCAAGTAATGTTTTCGCCCGGTCTCCTCCGTCGTGACAAATCTGTGCCTGTTTTGCTGGGACCAAATGACCACAAATGACCATATCTCTTACGTCATCATTTAGAGCTAGTCATACGTATACTATATAATCAGTAAAAATGAGATAGCAAATTGTGCCTGATCTGCTGGGACCAGAGTACGTGGTGTGTATGTGTATGACTAGCTCTTAATGATGACGTAAGAAATATGGTCATTTGTGGTCATTTGGTCCCAGCAAACCAGGCACAGATTTGCTGTTTTCTTGCATAAACATCAAATGGCGGAACAGCTGTCACGGTTTTTGGTGCAAAGTAACCACAGTATACCGCCAATCAACTTACAACTACACACTTTATACAGTATAGAGTATAGAGTATATATGTATACGTATATAGTATATGCCTATATACTATATATATACTATATATATTT